>NC_137462.1:24964255-25564255 GCF_964235325.1 Thermobia domestica
CCCTAGCCCCCCCGTGGATACGGGCCTGCAGAGTATTCAATACATTAAATGTATAGCACAGTTGTGAACCTTCTTTTCCGATGTATATTAAATCATTTGCTCCTTTCCCTCTATTTTTCTCCCTGTCTCTATGTCTCTCTCTCTCTCCTTGATATTCAGTTTCCTGCAACTTATATTTTTGCTTGTTCTTCCTGTTCTCACCTCTATACTTTTTTCTTCTTCCTCGATTTCTATAGTCAGAGATGGAGTGAGACAGACAAAGTGATGTGTACTAACTACTCATTTGATTTTACTTTTCTATGCACGTGTAGAACTAGCTTTTTTAAGTACCAATTAGACATAGGTTATAGGCGGACTGTCGTGGACATGTTAGACGTAGTTTTCTGCAGACTCCATTCCATCTTTCATAGATAATGATGGAGGAACAGGGTATTACTGTCAGACTAGCTACATCGGTAGAGTGTGGGATTTCTAATACTATGGTTCTGGGTTCGAATCCCATCCAAAGACTGTAATTTTTTTCCATTTAGCAGTTTCCGATATTGTATACGTGCGAATCTCTTAAGATGTTCTCTCTTTCTCATTTCTCCATGTAGATGGATGCTACGAAGAAAAACAATAGAGAAGTAATCTCTTGTTTCAGTTATGGTTGAGATTTTAAACACATTTTCAGCTTTCTGCGAGCAATTTTATTTGTTTAAATAAATATGTGTTATATAACACTTACTGTGTGTAATTATGTCTTTGTGGTTTGCTGATTCTCACAGTTATTATATATGGTTCATAACAAAATTTGAGGTGGTCTCCTTTGAAGTGCATGTGTCATTTGTCAATATATGTGCACGTTTTCTTTTCATTTTCCTTTATATTTCGCATTTCCTCTTTATTTAGTTTTTATCACGTTGACCTTTTTCTCTTTCTCTCTCTTTAAAACTGAGGATGTAAAATGAGAAGAACCTCAATCTATTACTCCATCTTGTGAAAAATTTGTGGTTTGTAGTCACGTGGTCTATGCATTTCTTGCTCCAAACGAAGTGTGCAGGGGGACGAAGCCGAAGGTTATCCTGGCGTAATCAGTGCCACAAAGACGTTAGGTTGGTTGCCTATGTTGTTGGCGTAGTTTCACAATGAACTTAAACTTTCATGTTGCAGGTTTTTTGATTCGTATTGTACAATATACCGCTGTCCGGAGAACGGATTTTTTTCAGTGCACTTAATTCATGAAAATTGAATTTTATGACATACTGTATGCATGTAATATTTAAAACAATCAAACTTAATTTGAGCAATATGAAACTTATGTATAATGCAAATCCATTTTGAAAAAATAAGGGATATACAGGTATAACCAGACTGCAAAAGAAGTTAGTAAAACTATATAATTAAAACTTTCCAGTTTATTTCAAAGAAAAAAGAAAATAATTTCTCAAATAAATCAAATTGGGGCACGATGACTCAGCAATAGATCGCTTACCTCTGGTGCGTGGGAATCCTGGTTCAATCCCCGGCCAAGTAAACTTGAGATGGACAACACCGTGTCCATAGGTTTTCTCAGGGTATTCCCGTTTCCACCC
The DNA here is from genome assembly GCF_964235325.1 of Thermobia domestica. Lineage (NCBI taxonomy): Eukaryota > Metazoa > Arthropoda > Insecta > Zygentoma > Lepismatidae > Thermobia > Thermobia domestica. The sequence continues at coordinate 24,965,830 of NC_137462.1, forward strand.
ACTTTTTCATTCCACCAAATATTCCATCATTATTCACTTGTTTTAAATCATCGTCTCCCTTAAACTAAAGGCTACAGTCATGAGACGTTAAACTGAAAGATTTTTACCCAAATAAATCAATTGGATAACAAGGCGTAGGTACTCAACATCATTTCGTACAGTATGTTTGTGTAGATTTCTTGTCTCATATAATATAAGAACTTCTTTACGTTGCCGTGACACGATATTCGTGAATTGGTACGCGTTCAATGCACAAGGAAATCAAGTGCAGTTCTAATCATTTTGGTATATAATCGACATTTAATACATCTACCTGAAGCTCCCTTCAGTGCTTAAAAGAATGGCGTCTAGATATTGTAAATAACTCTTTGTAACCACCCACATGGCACACGATGTTCCTAGGACGTAATATTTTGATCCTAATTATGCCATGTAGTTCCCGGGATTATCAGGACAATGAGTAGACATCTCATGGACGTCCTAAAGGATTTCCAAATAGAATGTCCACGGGACGCCCCGGATGGAACAGAAGATCCCAGAGAAATCCCATGCCGGACACACCTAGGACCACATTATCATCCCTTTGAGGTCCCGTTAAATACCCCATTTTCCGGGATGTTAGGGGACATCTGGACATCCCGCGGAGGTCCAACGGATGCCCTGGGAGCAAATTCGGATGATCCCGGGATGTCCCGTTGTCCATTGCGGATCAGTCTCGGACATCCCGTCGACGTCCTTGTGCTATGTGGGCATGCTTCCGATCTCGATCAAAGTTTCACCATAGATGAGGTTGGGGTCTGAGTTGTTTTTTATAATTTCACTTTGACGGCACAAGCTAGGGGAGGGGGATTGGGAGGAGATTTATAAAAATAAATAAAACTTAATAACTCTTAAATCACGCGACAGATAAAATTTTCCACATAGATGAGATTCAGGCCTGGGGTTCTTGTCATTTCACTTTGACGGTCTCTTACGGGAGGAGGAGGAGGAAGGGAGATACTTAAAAGTGATTTAAAATGATAGGTATTAGTGTCGGAGTCACTGAGATGAGCAGTGACACTTCCGATGCCGTTTAAGTCTGAATTCAGTCGCGCAACTTGAGGCAGGAGAGGAGAAGATGTAGAAAGTAGTAGTGCATTTAAAGTTTTTTTTTTTTTATTTCAACCCAGCGAATCGGGTAATCAACACTAGTGTAAAATAATAATAAATTATTAATTTCTGCATGTACTGTACAAACTTTACGTCTCTTTTCATGACTTTGGTACCTGGATTTGATTCCCTTGTCCTCTAAACGCCCGACTTGAGAACGGTTGTTCTGCACAATGTACGCGTACGTTCATTGAGAAGCACGACTCTGCCGATTCTAGAAACGAAAGCTCTAATATCAGATATAATTATAAGTGGAAAATAAAGATAAAACTGCTTATTCTTCGTACAAATGTTCAATGGAATATTAAATTTGTCGTTTGACTTGTCGTATGTTTCTAATTCGCCTTGTAAGTCACTTCATAGAATCTTTATTTCTAATTTATTGTCAGTTTTATCATTAAATGTCTCTCTTTGCAAGTCGTTGCCGTTCAATAACGCTCTAAAGAGTAAGAGCAAACACGATGGGGAAGGAGAGGGGAGGAAATAAGATAAAGTAGAATCTCATTTGCGCTGTCACAGTAATAACATTTTGTGAGTACTAGAATCTACAATGGTATGTGGATCACTTTAAGGAGGCAATAATACTTCTCGTAGCATTAAGATGTCATTTGGTGCTTCATTGGCACTGGAAACGTAGACAATGGACAGCAGTAATACGATTTGCTCAAGCTTCGTCACTTTCAATTACCCTATAAAACAGATAAATTGAAGGAAAAAGGTGAAAACATTCTTGTTACACGCTTTTCGTCGTTGTAATTCAAAAGACGTAATTATCTTAGAATGAAGTTTTAAAATGTTTGGTCAGAAATCTTGTCTTCTGTGATAGTTGCAGCAAAATTAGATATAACCTTAAAAAGAACTTTAAGACATTTCTTCTATTTATAATAATGGATAGTCATTTATTTAATTTTAAAGCAGTTTACTCTGGAAAACATTTATAATAGGAACACAAAGGAAATGTCAGAAGAAAGTCACAAAATTCTCTCTTTAATATTAACTTAGATTTCTCTATTGGAACTGAACAAAATAACTGGGAACATTTATCTAGGTTCTATCCTTACTAATACAGGGTGTCCCAATAAAATGTATACACTCTTTGAATGACTAACACTGATAATTATTATGATACGGAAAAGTTTTGAAATTCAAATGTAATGTGAACAAATGTAGAAACCAGCCATTTATCGAAAGTGTTCAAATCGTTGGCCATTGTGGTCCAGACATAGCTGATAATGCTGACGAATGGAATCCAAAACGTTCCTAATCATTTCAATTTATATTTGGGCACATTCGTTTCCAATGGCTGCTTTCAATTCATTTACCCCTTTTTAATAATTTTTAATATACCTAGGTAGTTATTTTCTCTTTCGTTATCTTTCCTTCCACAATACTTTCTATCTTGTCCCTTAGAATACAGTATAATCTAAACAATGCCCTAATCAGTGTATTTTTCCCTTGTAATTATCTCCAATATTTTTTTTCTCTTCCCGTACTTTTCCTTCCACCATATCTACATTCTATTATACCCCGAATACAATTTCTTTTTAAACAATGCTGTAACCAAGTTCTCTTTTTTTCTGTTTTAAATTACTATCCTCCTCGATAATTTAATGGGTACTGCGCGTGACTTTGATACATGACATGCTGAGTTCGATTCCCGGTGGAAAAGCATTCACTACACTACGCAAACAAAGATTGCAATCTAAACTGTACGTTTCGTCCTATGTAGCGTCGCTGGTGACAAAGTACATAAATACAAACCAATTAATCTTCTTAATTATCTACAATACTAGTATTTTCAACTCTACTCTTCCGAGCACTTCTGCATTGTTTTTTCGTTCATCCCAGCTAATTTTCGTTATTGTTCTCCACACTGTGAAACCATTTCCACGTTGCAAAATTTAAAGCAAATTGGATCAATAAAAGCGGTTGAACATTCCTGAAAAACTGTGCACATCCTCATTGGTTTTCCGTTCATTCTAGCTAGATTTCTCCATTTTTCTCTACATTCACATTTTTGAAGTATTTACTAACGCAATTTTTGAACCATGACAGAACTTTCGGCTGGTAACAATCATTTGGGGTCGAACAAATGATCTAAATCAAACCAGCTCTACTTCACCATGACGATATACCTTAATGGCACTGTTATAAGGATGAAGGTAAACCTTAAATATTACAATATTTAGTGTCAAGACACGTGTTTTACCAATTTTGTATTGGTTATTTAAGTCTTTTACAGAAATTAATTGCTTGAAACAGAAGTGTGTTTTGTATTTGAGTTTAGTGGCCTTTTAATGAACAATTAGGAAATGTATAGTGTTTAATGTAGAGTAGTGAATTTGTGTATGCAAGGACTTTTTTTTTTTTTTTTAACTAACCTGTGTTGATGATGAAGGTCGGTAGATGGCTTCTATCCCTTGTGAACTTCGAAATGGCTTGTTTTTGTAGATTGATGAATGAGACTAGCCGCTATGTCTGTTGGATTTACTACTTATCTAGTGCAACAGAGAATTAGGATAGTTGGTAATTGAGAGTGTAACTTTTCATAGGGCAGGCTGAGTTTAGAGTTAGCGTTGCGCTTTTTTTTTTTTTTTTTTTTTTTTTTTTTAAGGTATTGGTTGCTAAACAGCGTGACAAACATCTCGGCATTTGAAGACGGGGCTCCGTTCCCTTTAAATGCTGCTAGCAAATGAAAGGCTAGCGGTACTGCCACGTTTATTTTGTACACATCCACGTCTATCCTCTGCCACCTGATCGCGCTGTAGTTCGTCTGCTTAGCCATAACCACACCCCTTAGCACTCGGCAACGTCGCGTCAGAGCTTGCGTTTTATTCGTTTAGCTGAAATGTCAAGATGTTTTTCACAGGCTTTGGTTTCGGGTGACTATACTAGAGACCAATTTGAATGAAACTAGGAAGTCTTTAGTTTATATACTACGGAAGAGACAGTACTGAAACGTGGAAACTTGTCGTGTTTCAAATTTAAAATCTCGACGTGCGCAGAAAAATGTCAATTTGAAAAAAATACGTTTATCAGCATAAGTAGTAAGAAGTTTTGACAGTTTGTTGTATGTACAGTTTTACATAATACAGAAATCATAGAACCGAAACAAACATCACAATTCACATTTATGCAGACATAACGCTATTATTTTTTGGCTTGTCTGAACAATTTAACAAGCGGATTAAAAAAAAAAAAAAAAAACAGAAATCCAATGTGCGTGAAATAAAAATAAAGATTTTGAAAAAATTAAAATGTTGATTTCCACTCTTATACGTTAAGTCTACATTACTTTCCCAATATATTAATATAAAATTTAAAGCAAATCGAATTGAATTATTTTTAAAGTTTTATGTCCCACGGTTATGCCGGCTAGGCTAAAGAAGCCGGTGATGATGAGAAATGGATGAAATGGTAGAGTGTAAAGTGGAAGGTAACAGAAGGACCCCGAGAAAACCCACGCAGACGATGTTTGTCCACCACAAAGTTCACTTGCCGCGAGCTGGGATGGAACCAAGAACTCCATTCACCAGAGGTGAACGCTCGACCACTGAGCCACTGCGGCCTCTTTAAAGCAAATTGAATCAGCGAAAGTAGCTAAAAAGAATATTGTAAATTTTGACCTAGAAAGACCAATAAAAAAGTAGTTCAAAAAAGCAAATATGGTATAATCTATAAACTTCTAGCACATAATGAAATTTCTCAATTTTCCTCAAGAAAAGTGATCTTGATTTAACCGTATGGTGATGATAAGACTGGAAATTCGCCCTGTGTAATATTTTGAATATATCAAGCAAAAGTTAAATCGTAAATTATTGCATGCAACGCCTGTGTACCTCTCTGCCATATGACTTGCTTGTCATAAACCAACCCACTCATTTTTCTCACACCTTTCAATATGTAGAAACACACACACACAAACATACATACATATATATACATATAGTGATGTATTTGCACATACCCTACCAACCACCCTCCCCTCCCTCCCCCAGCTTATGGACGCAAGTAGCTGGTTCGTAATAAAGCAGATCTGAAAGGACGTAAAATATGCTAAAACAAGAGATTTCGGCCGGTCGTAAACAACAAACGAGTTATTTCTGTATTCATTACATGACGCCATTATGGCTGAGGGAAAATCGCCGCAGACAAGCCCTGCAGCATCACACAATGTGCGTTATATATCAGGCGAAAGTAGACCCAAGCCAATCACAATTAATGTTCTCAATTCCATGAAGGGTTTTCGAATGATGACATGGGCTGAAGAACTCTAAGCGGACATTTATCCTAGTTGACAGTTAACATTTTCAACATGGCTCATTACTGGAAGACTTCAGCGCAGGAAACAGCATGCAGCAAATTTGCATAGTGTATATGGCTATATACTAATAGTTTCTAACCTACATTACTAATATTACCACAGCATTACGAACCCTTTTAATACAATAACTACTATTTAAGATGGCTACTATGAAATGATAAAAGTATATTCACTGCTATGTAAAATCACAATAAATGTATTTTCATTACTACGAACAGATCTTAGGCAAAACTAAAGCATTTTGTGAAAAAAAGGAATCATTATACAATTATTTACAATAAAGTAGGAAAAAAATTGAAATTAAATCTTTAAGTTTTACGTCCCACGGTTATGTCGGTTAGGCTAAAGGAGACGGTGATTATGAGAAATGAATGAAATGGTGGAATGAAAAAAGTGGGAGGAAACGGGAGAACCCCGAGAAAACCCACGTACACGGTGTTTGTCCACACCACAAGGTCCACACTGCGCGAGCTGGGATCGAATCAAGGACTCCAAGTACCAGAGGTAAACGCTCTACCACTGAGCCACCGCGATCCCCTAGACTACGAAAGAAATATAATAAATATATATTAATAAATATAATAAATATATATTAATAAATATAAATAAATATAATAAGTATATAATAAAATATAATTGACAACTAAGCAGGTCAAGTAAGTCCGTTGTTCGCTTGGTTATAATAATAATAATAATAATAATAATAATAATAATAATAATAATAATAATAATAATAATAATAATAATAATAATACCGGTAATAATAATAATAATAATAATAATAATAATAATAATAATAATAATAATAATAATAATAATAATAATAATAATAAAGTACTGTATCATCACTGTCTAGACCTTAGCCACTGTAATGTTTCTCATATATCGTAACTTTTTTTCTGACATGTTTCAGGATAAATATTCATACATATTTTTAAAAAAAAAATCGAAGAAAGGAAATACAGCAAAACGAATTGTTTTGTTAACATGGAAATTCACGCTATACAACCATGCCGCCTATTAACGTGGAACTGTTATTAATAATATATGTCAATCAAGCATAACCGCCTCCAACGAGGGGCAGTTCCTCCCATGAATTTTTTAAGGGTGTTAAGTTTTTGGGAATGCATGTCAAAACATCCTAATTTTCTCTCACATACTACAGTACTTAATATATTTATAATGAATAGTATTGTACTATGATTTATTTGCTTAATAAGGATATGTGTAATTGTTGTATATTATGTATTATGTGTACGGAAATATCAAAGTATATTCACGATTTGCTTGTGTATAGATATTTTGTGTATATCCGCGACTGTGCTTGTGTGTTGATATTTTGTGTATATTCGCGACTGTGCTTGTGAGTAATTATTGTGTACATATTCTTGACTGGGCTTGTGTGTAGATATTTTGTTTATATTCGCGACTGTGCTTATGCGTAGATATTTTGTGTATATTCGCGAATGTGCTTGTGAGTAATTATTGTGTACATATTCTCGACTGAGCTTGTGTGTAGATATTTTGTGTATATTCGCGACTGTGCTTGTGTGTAGATATTTTGTGTATATTCGCGACTGTGCTTGTGTGTAGATATTTTGTCTCCCTTGGAATCGGTCTTTTCCCCGTTGGAATAGGACTTTTCCCCCTTAAAAAATCCTGCGGGTGTCCCTATCATCACAACTTTCACTATGATACTAGCATACCGACAGTATATACTACTATCATTAATAAAATATAACGTAAAATTATCATTTTCAATTTTTGTTAATAAAATTAAAGGTATAAGTAGTAAAACTCACATACGATTATTTTGTTAGAATCATGAGCCATTTTACAAATATTTGGCTGGGGATACAATTACTCGGTGGTAGAGTGCTCATCTCATGTACGAGGAGTTCTGGGTTCGATCCCCGGCCACGCGAGTTTGTAGCGTACAACATCCTATCACGTGCACTGAGAAAAAAATCCTTTATCCGGACATCGGTATATTGTACAAATATACGGAATCCATATGTTTACTACGAAAATCTGTACGGAGCTTACGTTATCCATATTCTACATACGTACTGACCTTTTTTCCGGTTAGATGTTACATCATATCGGTGCGAGATGTCTAACATCTAACAGTCTTCCGTATATTACTTACGTATACGTATGTTACATATGCACCAGCTATATGTTATATACGTCCATCTGTATGTGAGAACCTGACCGGGTCTATATACATTTTTTGTTTCATACGGAAAGTACGTATAGATGAAACACTTATACAGAAAGTGTTATAAAACATATGTTTTCAGTTATACATTTAGTTGCTGCTGTTACCTATAGTCGTACGTCAAGTAGAGACCTGCACGGGCCCGGCCTGGCCCGAGACCTGAAGCCCGGGCGGGCCTACTCTATTATTTCTTTGGGCCGGGCCGGGCTTGGGCGGGCCGACACTGATTTCTCTTCAGGTCGGGCCGGGCTGGGGCCGATTAATTGCAATTCTTTAATAATTATTGACATTCGTTAAACGATAATTAGAATAAAGGCAAACGTTGAAGAGGTGTGCCCGTAAAAAATGTTACAAAATGAAACTTCGAAAATTTATCAGGCCCGGGCCGGGCTTGGGCCAAGAATTTTAAAAAAACTTATCGCGCCGGACCGGGCTCGGGCCGCAAATCTCCAAAACTTTTCGGGCCCGGGCTGGGCCGGGCCTACGTAATTTTTCGGCCCGTGCAGGTCTCTAACGTCAAGTCCAAAACTACAGGATTTACGCATGTAACCTACGTTTTTACGTACGCCACGTAAGCTTTTTTGCTTTGTGTGGGTTTTCTCGTGTTTTTCACGTAACCTCCAACATTCTCGCTCCACCATTTTTTCATAGTCATTTACTTCCATTAACCATCGGACTTCTTAGCCAAAAAGGTATAACATAGGACATATATATATATATATATATATATATATATATATATATATATATATATATATATATATATATATATATATATATATATATATATATATATAGTCATTTTCTTTGCGTAAAGTGAATTTTTGAAAGAATATTTGTGTACAATTATTGTTACATGAATAAACAAGAACAAAAAGCAAGAAATCATGAAAATTCTAGAAGAGAACAACATAAACAAGCATAAATAAACAACAATAGTAGTAGCAGAAGTAATAGCAGTTGTTTCTCCGCACAGAGGATGACGAAGATTTCTATATCTTGCAGTCAACAAAACAGAAGCCAACAGCGCTATACAAATAGTAGATGAAAAACAAGAAACAAAAAAAAAAAGAATAGAAGTTGCATAAAGCCAGTCATGAGAGAGAAAGAGAGAGATAAAACTAACAAACGTAAGATGACATAAAAATTGTATGAAGTTTTTTTTTTTCGAGGAGGGGAAGCCGCTCTTCAGAGTTGTTCAAAATATGGAGATGAGACTTAATAAACAAGGCAGAGAGAGAGAAAAGATGATGGCTGCATCTCAAAAAAAGAAAATAAAGAAAGCTGTCACAGACTCCCGAATAAGCTCTTATGTCATAATATACAAAACCGCAGCAACAACGCTGATATTTCGACAAATAAAGTCTACGAAAGAGAGAATATTTGACACTTTCGCGAAAGCAATGCAAAAAGAAGAAGAAGAAGAAGAACTATTGGATGTTTAAGCAAGATGGGTAACATTTTTGAATATCTTCAAATGACTTACATGAATCGTCAAGCTGGCGGGAAAAAAAAAAACAGGAAGTTATAGGAGGTTCTGAGTAAGAAGAGAGAGTTGAGTTGATTTTGAGTTTAACGTTCCGTTCAGCAGCGAGGCTATGAGACGTGGACATACTAATTAACGTGGAATCCGAACCACTTGAGCTCCCGCCGGGAATCGAACTCGGGTCTCCTACGCCAAAGGCGCGTACGCTAACCGCTTAGCCACGAATGAGCCCAGTAAGAAGAGAGAAGATGGGGACTTGAAAATGGAGAAATATGGGAGTAATATATAGGATTCAATGCCGTGAATGCGATATGTGCTATGTTGGGAGAACAGGATTTTTTTTTTTTTAAAGAACGAATAAAACAGCACAAAGACGATATTCCGTTAGAGCAGGGATGCAAATAAGCAACTAAATTTTACCAGCCCAAGAAAAAAGCTACTAGCTCACATCTCACAATAGAAATCATTTACTTACCTTCGGCATGGTATTAAATACTCGCTCGCATGGATGAACCAATAGAAATGCGGTACACAAACATATAAGGATTACCACACATGCATCTAACTGGAGTGAAGTAGAAGCATCTGGCTGATCAAGAAGACAGAAGGATGATTAGGAGGCAAGACTTATTGAAATATAAAGGGATAAAGTGATGAATTCGAACTCAACTCTGGAAATTGATGAACAGTGGAACAAATTGTTTAGAAAAATTAAGATAGAAAGTTTAATTGTAGAGTCAAATCTTTGTATTTCACTTTATTTTAATTGGCTAATATTTTTGTTTGTTTTTATTCTGTCACTACATACATGTCTGTATTCATAGGAGCGGAGGGGGGAGATGTCACCATGAGACGGTCCCTGAAGTTTCTTACCACATGGGGAGGGAAAATGCAGGCCCCTACTTTGGTTCTAGTATTACCAACTACAGTCACTCTGTTTTACACATTAAGAAAACAGTCATTAAAAATTCACGGGGAAAACCTTGACACATGAGTAGTGGCAACGCTGCTGCGAGCTGCCACACCTTCTCTTGCTGGCTCGTTCATTTTTGAATCGTTTGGATTATACTGTAAAGGCATAGGCTGGTTTGAGCCAATCAGAAACAAGGATATTGTGCTTACCTCATATATTTAATATCATGGCCTATGTATTTCATAGTGTTTGATTAAGTCAAGTAGATAGTTGGCGAAATGATTACACACACGTTATTTTGTAATAAAAGTATTGCTTGGCTGATCGAGTAGTTTAAATTTAAAAAGAAAGAAATAAAACATCACAACCTTTACTGGAATTGAACCAGCATTAAGCGTGAAGCGCACAGTAGATTTAATTACACCCACTTCTTTCACACTTACATAATGAACAGCTCCGAATACGAACCCACATTATAATTTTAAATTTGTTTTTAACATAAATAATGAAACACAAATATTATTGTAAATACTCTATTGTCTGTCTATGTATTAGTGTTTTACACATCACAGTTTTTTTTTTGTATTAATAAACTTAAATCAAATGCTGATTATCAATTTTTTTTTAAATAGTAAAGTAAGTTTGTATGATAGTATAAAGCCATTCATGTACACCCTACAATAATAACAAAGCGATGCTTAAAGATAGTATAAGAAATATTCAATTTCTAAAAAAAAAATAAATAAATAAATAAATAAAAATAAAAAAAATTAAAGAATCTCTTACGAGAATGGAATACAACACTTCCTTTACTTTTCAACGTAATCCCTCTCAAGTTCTATGCACTTATGCCAGTGCTGGACAAGCTTCTCAATTCCACGTGCCAAGAGTTCTTGGAGGCAAAGCGGAACCAGTTATGCACTGTTGCCTGGACTTTCTCATTATCCGCGAACCTTGAGCCACTAACAGCTTCTTTCAGTAGTTCACTTTCTTAAATATCAGTAAGTCATGAACAATATGGTGGGCTGATCCGACACTAATGTTCATCTTTACTGTAATATCACTTGCCGTAATACGTCTGTTTTCCCGTATAAACTCTCGCAATGTTGTACTCTGTTACTTATGTTATTGTGTCTTTGTGCTTTTGGGTAATTCTAAGTCGTAACCACGTCCCACATCACATTAGATAGTTTGCACACAAACAAATTTCAATTATTTTCTTCGATGGACAAGATCTAAGAACAGTATTATTCAAATCAAGGGTAGGTTATCTGTTTTTTGCTTCTGGAAAGAATGGGACGCTTTATAAATGGGGGAACAACTAGACCCATTGTCAGTCCGCACGTGACCGTTTAGATAGCTTAATTGCAGATAAGAAAAGTTGGTTTTATAATGAAGACATGACATAACTAGACCCATTGTCAGTCCGCACGTGACCGTTTAGATAGCTTAATTGCAGATAAGAAAAGTTGGTTTTATAATGAAGACATGACATAACTAGACCCATTGTCAGTCCGCACGTGACCGTTTAGATAGCTTAATTGCAGATAAGAAAAGTTGGTTTTATAATGAAGACATGACATAACTAGACCCATTGTCAGTCCGCACGTGACCGTTTAGATAGCTTAATTGCAGATAAGAAAAGTTGGTTTTGTAATGAAGACATGACATAACTAGACCCATTGTCAGTCCGCACGTGACCGTTTAGATAGCTTAATTGCAGATAAGAAAAGTTGGTTTTGTAATGAAGACATGACATAACTAGACCCATTGTCAGTCCGCACGTGACCGTTTAGATAGCTTAATTGCAGATAAGAAAAGTTGGTTTTGTAATGAAGACATGACATAACTAGACCCATTGTCAGTCCGCACGTGACCGTTTAGATAGCTTAATTGCAGATAAGAAAAGTTGGTTTATAATGAAGACATGACATAACTAGACCCATTGTCAGTCCGCACGTGACCGTTTAGATAGCTTAATTGCAGATAAGAAAAGTTGGTTTTGTAATGAAGACATGACATAACTAGACCCATTGTCAGTTAGCACGTGAACGTTTAGGTAGTTTAACTGAAGATAAGAAAAGTTGGTTTAGTTTATAATTCAAATAACAGAAATGCAGGATAAGTACTTCACTTCGGTTACACGTTTCAGCCTCACTTTTAGTGGCATCTATCACTGTGAGTAAAATCAAACACCAATAAATCTTTCATTGAATTTTAGTAACGCACTAATCATCTGCAAGTATATGCATAAGAATTAAAACATACTGTTAGTAGCACTACAGAACAGTAAAACAAAACATAAACGCGAAATTAGAAAACAATACATGTCCATTAAACTATTTAGATTCAAAGTGTACAAGTGTACACAAAGTATACAAAGTGTACGAGTGATTTAATAGTGGCGGGAGTGGGAGGAGAAATAACCAAAAACTGCTGAATTGGATCTTTGTCATATCAGTCATTATTGTGTTTCACCGAAGATGTAAGCTTAAATTTCTCCTCTTAAAAAAAAGAAAAAGAAAAAACGGCAATTATTTAACCGTACAAATCAAAATAAACGGATAATTCCTTTTTTTTTAATGTTGGTATTAGAGATGGAAATAAAAGTGAATAAACGAGTATTTGGAATTAACTACGTACAAATAAAGCATGAAAGGAACATTTTATAAATGCTGTACGAGCTATTTAACTATGTAACAAAGTGGCAAATTCATGAAGCAAGCTTATAATATTACAAATTATTATTATTATTATTATTATTATTATTATTATTATTATTATTATTATTATTATTATTATTATTATTATTATTATTATTAAAGAAAATTTCACTAAGTGCAAATAACTCGAAAACCAACGGTCTACACAGGAAGGTATTTCATATGCGTACTAATCCTTCAACCTTTACTTGTGATAAGGAAAGACTGATTTATTATCTTTGTACTTACAAAGAAGTTTTGTAACATTTTATAAATAAATTTGATAAATTTGGTGAAGGGTTAAATCCCGGTCTATTATCTCTACCGAATAGACATTACAATATACATATGAAGAATGTATGAAATTGGACAGCATTGACGATGCACATAACGGACTGAATTCAGTGTGGATCTAATTCCATGTAGACCCACAGAAGTGACACAACCTTCTGTTTTACTAGCATTTTGCAATCGTCTGAAAGCAACTGTTGATAAGTGGAGTCTTAACTGTACGTTCATGTCTCATTAATAGTATAAATTCTACACCACACTTAGGATAAAATGCATTTTTAAAAGACTGTGATGCTTAAAGAAATCTGTTGTGTGCGGCTAGTGTAGTGAGCCAGCTTTAAGTGGGAAATTTCCCTTGGGAAATGTCCAGTGGTCAGTGGCTAAGAGCGTTTTTATGTAGGCAGCAAAGATGAGAGAGAGAGAAAGAAAGAAAGAGGAAGCTCATGCTATGAAGGGCGAACACTGAGAACACGACGTAAATAAGGAGAAAGGACTGGGAGATGAGGCCATTATGTTATAGATATGTGCACCTACATTGGTGAGAGCATATGAAACACGCTTATGTGAATATACGTTCTTTTTGCATCAGAGGAAAAGGGAGATACAGTCTAGGTATGATGCAAATTAACTTTTCTTATGTACTTATTTATATGTTTATTTTAATTTTACTTTATTATCCTTATTGTGTTGTTGTTGCTTGTATTTGTGTTTACCGCTCCTTTCAGCATCAAAGATATAAGACGTGGACCTAAACTTTAACATGGGATTCGAACCACATGAATTCCAACCAGAAATCGAACACAAGTCTAACCACATAGAGAGCTTTCTCGTGGTTATATGGTTAGCGTACGCATCTTTTTTACGCGAAAGAATTTGGTTCGATTCCCGGTAGGAGTTCATGTGGTTGAAATCCTACGTTAAGCTTCAGGTCCACGCCTCATATAGCCTAGATGCTGAACGGGACGCTAAACTCGAATCCAACCAACGAAGTTTTTGTCTTGTGATTTGTTGAAATTTGGAGTCCAATTTCAGCACCGAGGCTACATAAGGCATGGATCAGTTTAAGCTGGAACCCGTACCACCGTAATGCGTTCACGTTTCAGTGTTATCCCATCCCGATTCTAACCCGAGAATCCGTGCACCAAAGACAGACAGGACTTGTTTTGTTACTGCAATAATAATAATAATAATAATAATAATAATAATAATAATAATAATAATAATAATAATAATAATAATAATAATAATAATAATAATGAGCGACTACCGGATTGCAAGGTCTAGCGATCCAAGACACTTGATTAGCAGTCACAAGACAGGGGTTCAAATTAGGGGTGAGCAACAACCGCAAACCGATTTCTAGAAAATTCGAAAACCGACATTTAGGTTTTCTTCCAAATTGAATCGGTTTTTAATCGAAACAGGTTTCGGTTTTCCCCAAAACTGGTTTGGTTTCATATCGAAACTGTTTTCTGCTTTCCTCAAAAGAGGGTTTTTTTTTTTTTTTTTTTTGTTTACTGAAACTTGTGTGATTTTCACCGAATCCGATATCCGTTCTCACCCTCACAGCCCCTTCCCTCAATCCAACTCGCTGTCATCCCCACGACCCCTCAACATCAATCGCCGTCAGTCCTCACACTTATGGCCCCTCAATATTCACTCAACTTTACTTTTCCTCACCATCACTGTCACTTAATACCCCTCAACTTCATGCATTAAATTTCATACAGAGTGAGTGAGGTTAAGGGTTAACCTCATGATGGTTCCCATCTATGATTGCAATAGTGGGAATAGAGCCGAGATGGAACATACCCTTCGCCCACTAAAATTATATCAAAAAACCGTTTCTTGCTATCTATTACCGGTTTTGTCCATGGAATAATTTATACCGTTTCCTAAACATTCATAGGGTCATCAAGTCGAGGAGGCTCAGGTGGGCAGGTCATGTAGCCAGAATGTAAAAAACAAGGTAGAAACGCTTTCAAAGTTTTAACTGGAAATCCAATCGGAAAACGACCATTAGGAAGACCTATGCGCAGATGGGAGGACAATATTAAAATGGATGTCGCAAAAATAGGAATACAAAGTAGAAACTGGATCAAGTTGGCTAAGGTCAGAAGTCAATGGAGAGCTTTTGTGAATGCGGCATTAAACCTCCAGGTTCCATACACTATATAATTAGTTAGTTAGTGAATTTTAACCACTTCCGATTTTAGCATAATGGCAAAGACGAAGATGGAGTGAATCCATATATATATATATATATATATATATATATATATATATATATATATATATATATATATATATATATATATATATAAATGATTCTCTCTATCCATTATCGTTTCTGCTTTACGATGATCAAAGTTGAAACCGGAATTTGGTAGATTTCTACTATTTCCGGTTGCAACAGATGGATAAGAACGGAGAAAAAAAATGTTGAATCTATGAAAGAGAACCGTATCTCGCTATCTTCTATACCAGCGTTTCCCAACCGGTGTGCCGCGAATGGACAGCTGATATGCCGCGAGGAAATCGAAACAAAATTATTAATTCTATAGCAACCAAATTGCAAGACTGGAAGAAAATGTATATTTTTGTATTTCACATTACTATGGATTTCTACCATGGAAAAAAGGGTTACATGCACAGGACCGACACGGCGTAGGGCCGACACGGCATAGGATCGACACGGCGTAGGATCGACACGGCATAGGATCGACACGGCACAGAACCGAAACGGCATAGCATCGACACGGCACAGAACCGAAACGGCACAGGATCGACACGGCATAGGATCGACAGCAGAACTTTTATACGATCGAAATAATAAAAAATACATTATTTTATAATTACGCAATATTAAGTAACAAATATTTTCTTAAGGATATATAGGAGGGAACCGTCACACGATCGAAACGGCATAGGAACGAAACGGCGTAGTATCGACACGGCATAGGACCGAAACGGCACAGGGCCGACACGGCATAGGACCGAAACGGCACAGGATCGACACGGCACAGGACCGAAACGGCATAGGATCGACATTCTGTAGGGTGGTCAACACTTTCTGAATATATCAATATCGCATATCCCTCACCTTGAATTTGTGGATATAAAAAATTGTAAGGATAAATAATTCTAAATTATCTATTTAAAAAAAAAAAAAATATATATATATATATACAAATTGTATAAAAAATACTGTTCGTAATATATCCATGTCCCACACCTTTAATTTTGTGATATTAAAAAAAATGACGCTAAATAACTCCAATAGTTGATTCGAGGTTTTCAATACCGAATAAATAATATTATTTGTCTGCTATTTTTATAATGCTGTAATTTTTTATGTATACTAAGTTGAAGTATGTACATGTAACTGCAATTTTAAAACTGTAGGCTTAGAATTTGCGTTTGGAAATTTGAAATTTTTTAAGGGAATCAATGCACCTATGTGAAGTTGCCTCTTTTCAAATTTCGAATTGAAATCGGAAGCCAATCGTTTGTTTTTCGTTTGTTATTGACTTTTTTAAAGAAAAAATAGTAAAAATCGTATCTTTCTTAAAACATAAAGAGATGTTTACAAAATAAAGTTGGTATATGGCCAAATTTACCCTTGTTCCTCCACTTAAAATTTTGATTGAAAATCAAAATCAATTGTTTGATATGCGTATGCTATTAATTATTTTGAAAAAAAATAGTCTGTTTCGAAAAACATAAAGAGTCTTTTCAAGAGAAATGGGTGATGGAATTTCATATTGGCTCCACTTTAAAGTTTCGAATCAAAACCGAAGCCAAGCGTTTCTTATTAGTTGTTTTTAAGAGCAAATCGCTTGTTTCGAAAAAATAGAGAAAGAGATTTACAAAATAAATTTAGAATGTGATCAAATTCAATCTGATTCCTTTACTTACAAATTTCGATTCAAGACTAAAATCAATCGTTTGATATGGATTTGTTGTTGCTTGTTTGGAAGAAAAGTAATTTGATTCGAAAAACATAAGAATATAATTAAGAAATAATGTTGATGAAGGTGATTTGTTTCGGGGTGGGTTGCTTATTTTGAAGAAAAAATCACTTGTTTCAAAACAACCAGTAAAATATATCTATTTGCAGGATACATTTTGTGGTCAACTTCATACTGTTTTTTCTGCTCTTAAATATCAATTCAATACTCAAGCTAATAACGTGTTTTACTTTCTTATTGATTGGTCTGAAGAGAAAATAGTTTGTTTTGAAAATTATTAAGAGGCATTTACAAAATAAGGTTGGGTGGCCAACTTTTTGGTGGTATTTCAAATTTCGATTCAAAATCAAACTCAATCATTTATTTTTCGTTCGTTATTGATTGCTTTGAAGAAAAACTGAGAACCATTAAAGAAATTTTGATAGTAAAGATGGTCACCTTCACAGGGTCCCTGCACTTCAAATTTCGTTCAAAGCATAAAACGGTTAAAATAATAAGAGAAACACAATCAGTACTCTACGCAAATGTTTAGGAGGTTCAGGGGCTTTAGGAACATAAGTTTATAAAATATCAAGTGTTTATATATATAAACGTGCTAATATGATAAACGCGCTAATATGATAAACGTGCTTAATTTTGCATAATACCTTGCTCAAGGGGGGTTTCAAAGTCCTTAATCCCTTTCCTTCAGTACGCCACTAAACAGCAATTATAAATCATTCGTTATCCAAATTGTACTTCTTGTACTGATTCAATTCTTAATTTCAAAGTTTAAAATTATATGAGCACTTATTATGCTATTGGAAAAGAGCACATATTTTATGACAGTGCAAGGAAGTTTCTTGTTGTAACAATTGAAAGAAAGGAAAACACCAATAAAAGTAATAATAATACCTGACACGAATTCCGATAGTAAATCATATTTCATTATCTTATTTGAAACTTTGAGAAAATTGAAGCTCTACACCGAATACAAATTGGATAATAAGCAATGCTTTATAATTGCTTGATACATTTCAAATTGAGAACAAAGAGAGTGATACTGCTTAAAAGAAAGATTGGATAAAAACAAGAATTTTAGGAATGATCTAAAAAATGGATCAAAATATTATGATCTTGGCTAATATTAATTTTTGGATCAGTTACCATAAAATATTCGAACGGTCTTTAAATCGAGTTTTCTCCAGATATGTAGTTCTCCAGGTATAAGGAGTGCAAGAAAAATTTCGATTAATGAAATATTTTGGATTTTTTTTTTATAACGGGCCACAAAATTTTTGGACGGTCCCTAAATCGACTTTTCATATTTTTTGCGCAATAAGCATATCACACTGAGTTAAGTGATATCTTGGGTTGGGTTACAGTATATGTAGTTCTCCATATATAAGACATACAATAAAATTATTGATTGAATGAAATATATTGGACTTTTTGGATCAGGGGCTACAAACGTTTGGACGGTCCCTAAATCAAAGTTTCGTATTTCTTTCGGAATAAGCACATCATGCTGAGTTAAGTGATAGTTTTCGTTTGGCTGCACTATATGTAGTTCTTCAGATATAAGACGTACAAGATTTATTTTTTATTGAATGAAATATATTAGATTTTTTGGATCAAGGGCAACAGAATTTTTGAATGGCCCCTAAATCGAGTTTTCGTATTTTTCAGGCACTAAGCACATCATACTGACAAGGAAGGGTCAGGATCCGAACGAGACAATTGTGTTTTCATTTGAAATGTTATAACTAGATGAATCCCAAAGTTATACGTGCCACCGGGAGGAATATCGTGAGTTACAACATATTTTGTAATGTAAGAACTACAAAAAAATTACATGGCAGAATAGTTTGAACCGAGTCATTTGTTCGGAAACGGTTGGGTAAGTGGAAAACTCGACCAACACGTATCTCATCATTTTCAACGACAACCTTTTTGGGGTAAAAAAAACTTTGTCCCAGGGTCCCCCGCAGGGTCCCAGACGGGGCCCAACTCAAAATTTTCAAATGGCAAAGGGGGTTGACTGGCACATCATTTGAAAGCTGTTTTAAAATGAAAGAAAGTAGCCGAGCGAAGTAGCTCAAGTGGTAGAGCGTTGGCTTCGCATTCGGGAGTCGTGGGTTCGAATCCCGCTGCCGACCATCCTGACTGAGGTTTTACAGGGTTTCCCTCAGTCCTACCAGGCAAATGCCGGGATGGTACCTACTAAACAGGCCCTGGCCGATACCTTCCCAAATCCTTTCCATTGTTATTGTTGTTGTTGGATATCCAGTGTAAAATGGCCTCTGAGCTGTATCTGGTGATTGTTAAATAAATAAATAAATAAATATACAGAAAATGCAGCAAGTCTTGACTCTCTACAACAACCCTGTACAAAATGACGGAGGGTCAAAATGTAAACAAAATCTTAATTGAAATGTCCATGCTCACCCCTATAAATCGGAAATGGTGAGACTTGAAAATAGGAAGGGAGTATGGCATTATGTTCAAAGTACAACAATTTAAGTGAAAACGTCTTGTCCCAGGGTACCCACAGGGTCCCAAGTGGGGTCCAACTAAAAAGTTTCAAATGGCAAGAGAGGTTAAGAAGCTCATCGTTTGCAAGATCTTGTTAAATGAAAGTAGATGGAGCAAGTCTTGACTATCTACGACAACCCTGTCCAAAATTGTGGCGGGTCAACATGTAAATAAAAGCTTAATTGAAAAATATGGCCACCTTGAATCCAAGGTGCTTAAAACCTGTCATTCATAACAATACAAATCTAAATCTCTATTTTTCTCTATTATGTATTTAGAAATACTAGGAAGACTAAACAACAACTGAATTTCGATTCACTTCAACTATTATTTCATTCGGTAATAACATATATATGGTTTCTTCTTAAAGCACGTTCGTCACGGTTCTTTCGGCATTATTTACTTGAATATAACGAATATGCGATGAACACACAACTATGACTTCCTACTCATAGTAAAAAAAAAAAAAAAAAAAAAAAAAAGTTGAATACCTTCGGGTATTTTTCTAATTTTGTCATACGTAGTTCATACAGAAAGAACTTGCTGCACCAGTAAGTTGGGGGCTCTATTGTAACGTATTCGTGATGGTTACATTTGTATGTCATTCGTTGGTTTGAACTCGATACTTCAAACAATACCAAATAAAAACAAAATCATTTGCAAGATTGGCAAGTAGTACCAAACATATGTAAGGCATTTCAGTACATCGAACTGCGTCAAACTTTGTTGGCTTGGTCACAGTATTCCAAGAAATAACATGTTTATATACAAATTCATTTTTCACGCTGGCAGCCATATTGGATTACAGATTATACTTTTTGATATTTTGTGGACTATTAACCATAAACGTTCACTTCTCCAACACCAGTGGTGTGAGCTGGATATGCGTTCGATACATAGTGCGGCATTTTGAACTCAAGATGTCGCGTTTTTGAACATTTTGCATATTTTAGTCCTTTACTAATCAACATTAATGCCAAATTTGTTTTCCTAGCTTCAGCAGTTTGGTATGCTTATCCTTTCGATATAGGTTTTAAGCTGCCATCTTGGATTGTTTTCCAATTTGTTTACAATTTGACCCACCGCAATTTTGGACAGGGTTGTCGTAGAAAGTCGAGACGTGCTCCATCTTCTTTCACTTAACAAGAGCTTTCAAACGATGTCCTATCTCTCTTGCCATTTGAAATTTTTTAGTTGGACCCCATCTGGGACCATGTGGGGACCCTGGTGCAAGACGTTTCCACTTAAATCGTTATACTTTGTAAATAATACCACACATCCTTTTCTGTTTTCACATTTGTCTCACCATTTCCGATTTATAGGGGTGACCATGGACTTTTCAATTAAGTTTTTGTTTACACTTTGACCCGTCGCCATTTTGCACAGGGTTGTTGTAGAGAGTCGAGACCTGCTGCATTTTCTTTCATTTTACAACAGCTTTCAAATGATGTGCCAGTTAACCCCCTTTGCCATTTGAAAATTTTGAGTTGGACCCCGTCTGGGACCCTGCGGGGGACCCTGGGACAAAGTTTTTTACCCCAAAAAGGTTGTCGTTGAAAATGATGGGATACGTGTTGGCCGAGTTTTCCACTTACCCAACCGTTTCCGAACAAATGACTCGGTTCAAACTATTCTGCCATGTAATTTTTTTGTAGTTCTTACATTACAAAATATGTTGTAACTCACGATATTCCTCCCGGTGGCACGTATAACTTTGGGATTCATCTAGATATAACATTTCAAATGCAAACACAATTGTCTCGTTCGGATCTCAGCGGAGCCACTGCGTGACCCTTCCTTGTGAGTTCAGTCATAGTTTAGGTTTG
The DNA here is from genome assembly GCF_964235325.1 of Thermobia domestica. Taxonomy (NCBI): domain Eukaryota; kingdom Metazoa; phylum Arthropoda; class Insecta; order Zygentoma; family Lepismatidae; genus Thermobia; species Thermobia domestica. The sequence goes on from NC_137462.1 coordinate 24,987,227, forward strand.
GGTACAGATGTTGTTCTCCAGATATAAAGCCTACAAGAAATTTTTTGTCTGAAATATATTGGATCTTTTGATCCAATAATAGTCCTTCATCCTCCATTTATACATTAAGCAAGTAACAGTATAACGTGTACATTACGTGATACACTTTGTATTTTATGGTGTGATGTTTAATAATAAATTATTAACAGAATACCCGTTCTTCGCACGGGGAGAATAGGTTCATTTTGAGCATAAAGGGCAATGGTATCTGAGTTTGGATTTAAATTGCATCGGAAGTGTTACTGTTCGTCTGAGTGACTCCAAATACTATTTCATCGACACTAATATCGGTATTATTTTTTATCATTATATATATAGGGTGTAACTTAATTAATGTAATGAACGTATGGAGGTGATTCCTGGACTTGGAAGAAGAATTTAAATGAAACGAAGTCTTTTGCTTATCACAATTATAACTTCTATGCTAATGGTAACGGATGATCAATGAACGGCTTCTTGTTCAACTTAAGAGTGTGTAAAAATGGAAAAAATAACTTTGATCCAGAGTAGGTTTATAACGACTGTGCATAAGACAGTCAGGGGCAAAAGATCATGTATGATGAACTAGAGTATGAGTGATTCTTCACATAACAACAGTGATTCCCACAAATTATGTGAATATAATTTGAGCCAAAGTAAGCTGCATTAAAAGATTTCCTCCCCGTAATGCGTAAATCCGTGGAAGATAATAACTACGAGTACAGAAGGAATGAAATTCGACGATACTCAAGGTGTTGCGCGTGTTGCACAAGGAAAGAAAGAAATACAATTTCAAATTATCGATTTATTCTGTTTCGTACAAGGTAGGATAACTGTGAAATACTCAGAGGTACCTTGTACAGTATTGTGCAATGCAGTATGTGTACACGAGACAGCTATGAAGAATAACAGTTCACAGTCTGATATTGTCGACCATTGACCGCATGGCAAAGATGACATTGGCGAAGCAAATTTTTCCGCGTGTGGTGAAGCACATCTGAAATTTCGTAGATGATTGCCGCAGCTATATTAAATCGAGCTACAAATTCTTCGACTGTCGTGGCCGGAGTTTCATACGTATCCCCGAAATAAAAAATCAAGCAGTGTGAGGTAGAATGAACGAGGTTGTCATAACACAGGTTTTTCTCTCCCAATCAAACGATCTGGGAATGTTTCATTTAGGTAAGTCTGCATATTCCTGTCAAAATGTGCCGGTGCACTGTCATACTGAAATCACATCTGCTGTCTTATGTTCAAGGGCACATGTTCTATCAATTTTGGGAGAAAATTACGTAAAAATATTTATAAAAGATACGTACTCCCACACAGGCAGGCCGGTGATAAATAAGATCCTACCACAAAAGTATCCACCATACCACACCAAATTTCTGCTGCTGATCGTTTACTAGAGTTGCATGTGGATTTTTACGCCATACACATGATAGTTTCAAGACGGTCTCTGATCATTCGACGTACGCTGTCTTCAAGTTCAGCTGTCCATATGGGGCTATTTCCTCCGATTTCACGTACGAGGAACTGAAGGGACCCCTCTCTCGAAGTCGAATATGGAGGCGTGGAAAAATACAAGGAAAGTTACTCTCTTTTGAGGGCGGCGGTCACGAAATAAACGCCTCGCCTCTGGGCTATTGCCCCTTGCTACTCCATAAATGAGTTGCATATCTGCCAGCTCGTGGACAGGGTAATCTTCCATTGCGCAGGCGTGTACAGGTTAACACAATCAATTTTACTTAAACACCAACGTCTACACTTTTACACGACGTTAAATACCTGGACACAACCCTCTACCGTTGAACGCAACACTTCCCATTCTGTTATACAGCAATTACACGTGTAACAGTAGAGCATCTGACTATGTATATCACTCACAAGCTGCGTAGATGCTTATTACAACTCAGCCATGCTAATTGATGCCATTCCACAATAAAACTGCAAGACAGCCTTCTGCAAGCCACTCGCAATTGACACACAAGGGACGATAGTTCCGTAGATATTCCTCCGTGTAGGTATTCCATACAGCTCTAAGGTACAAATGGTGATCAGAAAAATGGAAACACCTGAACGAAATTGCAACTTACCAGATTAATATGGTGCCGGGCCACCTTTCGCCTTCAGAACAGCCTTGATGCGACGTGGGATGGAGGCATAGAGGTCGTGAACGGTAGCAAGTGGAATTTTACACCATTCCTCGTGCAGAGCATCAGTCAGTTCTGTGAGAGAGGATGGAGGGGAAATCATCGCTGAAGTCGTGTTTCCAAGACGGATCACAGATGTTCAATTATGTTGAGATCTGGGGATTGGGCGGGCCAGGGGAGGTGTTAAACTTCATCCCGATGTCCCTCAAACCACGCTGCAACAACGCCAGCTGAGTGAATGGGTGCATTATCATCCTGGAAGATGGCGTCATTGTCCGGGAACAACATCCGGACCATAGGATGCAAGTGGTCTCCTAAAATTGCGACATAATTGTTGGCAGTAATTCGTCCGCTAAATGTGACAGGACCCAATGAAAACCATGATATGGCAGCCCACAGCATCACCGAGCCTCAGCCATGTTTTACAGTTGGGCGGAGACACTGCAGATCATAAGCTTCTTTGGGCGTTCTCCACACATAAACACGGCCCGTGGTTGGGAATAGGGTGAAGGATGACTCATCCGACCATATCACACGTTTCCAGTCCTCAACGGTCCAAGTTGCATGGTCGTGGCACCATTTGCGGCGTGCGAAAGCGTTATGGTCCCTGATGAGCGGTTTGGCCCGTGCAACACGACCCCGTAAGTTCATGTCATGTAATTCGCGGCGGACTGTGATTGTCGAAACAGGGTGGGGGAGATGCTGATTGAGTTCCTCCGTCACTTGCTCCGAAGTGGCACGACGGTTCTGCGTGGCAATGCGCTTTAATACCCGGCGTGATCTGTCACTCATGATTTTCTTCCGCCCACTGTATCGCTTCCCGGATGTTAGGGATGGTACCGAGACCGAGACCGAGACGGACTTTTACATACCAGACGAGACCAAGATCGAGACAGACCTCTATAAATCGAGACGAGATCTTGGTCAGTCTCGAAAGTCTCGGTCTCGTCTCGAATATTGATAGTTATTTTGCCTTTACTCAAAATTTGTTTCGTTGCTGTGTGAGCTAATATGGGAACGGTTGATTGATGTACAGTGGCGTATTTAGGGGGTAGGTATGGGGCTCAAGCCCCTCCCGAAATATATTTATGATCATTTTTTCGCATTACACGTACAACACAAAGGTTTCTTACCCGTTCCTCAAGCCACTCCCGAAACAAAATCCACTGCTGTTGTACATAATCTCCTCTCTCTCTCTCTCTCTCTCTCTCTCTCTCTCTCTCTCTCTATATATATATATATATATATATATATATATATATATATATATATATATATATATATATATATATATATATATAGGCGCAGATCTAGGATATGATAAAGGGTGAGGCTTGAGGGCCGGGAGGGGAGAGGAGGGACCATACTTTGCCTCTTTATCCAGTGTAAAGCAGGAATGAAGCTCATTTTATTCAGTGTATACCTGAGCGTTAAGGGGGAATATAGCCCCTTGGATCCACGTATATATATATTCAAAATGCTGAAATTTTGTACCATGTTGTGTGAAATATTGAAGGAAAAATTATTCTAGATACCCTACAATACCACTAGATAAAGAAACAGTGTTGCTAACGCAAAATAAAGTTTTATTTTCTGAAATTGCATTATGTAAAGTATTAACTATTTCTAATTTAGATATTAAATAAAACCACAATACCACATACATTATTCCGTGTAACAAAGGACAATACAGTATCACTAACATCAACATTTTGGAGATGACTAATAACTCAAATGGAATGGTGCAATGCTCATTATTTGTATCTTAGAGTCAAATACTATGATCGTGGCATAATGCATTTCGAATGAATGAAGGAACAAAGTTATAAGAAATGAAAAAAATAACTTTTTCTGAAGACTTTACTTCGAAAACGTGCTGACATATCACGTTTCATCATGTAGATTCTTCCAAAAGACTTAAGTGATCATAATGTCATTTACAACAATTGTTATTTCAAACCGTTTCAGAGATACCAAACACTTGGATAGTGATTGTTATACTGCTTAAAATATCGTATTTATGTTAAATTTTTATAATGATTGGTGCTTTAGTTTGCTTCTATAACATTACAACAATAGTTTCTGGTGGTTTTAATTACAAGTCGCAGTTCCATTATTTTAAGCAGTGTTGCCATTTTAAATAAATGCTAGAGATTATTCTAAATACAGTGAAAATAACGTAGCTAAACTGCAAAATATTTTTAAATTACACGTAATTTGTTTTATGGTACAAGAATGTTTTTAAAAGACGATGTTTTTCACAGTCTTTATAATGTTAATGTTAATATCAAAGTTTTGGTTCCAGCAATACATGTAAATGCAAATTGTAACTGAAATTAAATGTAACTGATAACTTTTTAGTAACACTAGTTGTTCCCCTTAGCCTTAGGCCTGGTATACACAAAACCATACTTAATTAAAAGTTCTAATTACACCCTACTTACATTTCACTTGTTTTTTTGTTTGACTACCGACCACCTCAAACTCGATCCATACCATGTAGCTATATGCAAATTATTTAAGGACTTATAGTTAGTAATACACACTATGTTGATTTTTGGTTTGGTTTGTTTTAGTTTAACGTCCCACGATTATGCTAGAGCGTCTAAAGCAGACGTGGAGCTAATGATTATAATGGAATCCGAACCACTTCGGTCGTTCAACTGTACCCCCACCGGAAATCGAATTCGGGACCACGCGAAACGAAGTCAAGCGTGCTAGCCGCTAGACCAAATGGAGGTCCTCATATTGTGTTGATTTAAATCATTGAGTCAGTGTTGTCAAATTCAACACAAAGATCAAAAACTAGCGTTTCTGTGCTCGGATTTGAACTATTTGTAGGCCAAATGTATAAAATAGAAAGAATTATTTGGCAATTAATGACTGGTACTAATAAAATTATTTTTAGCATGGGCTGGAAAATGTGCTGGACATATTGCAAGAAATTACGATCGATGGACAAAAACAATTCTAGACAGGATACCACGAGATAGAAACAGCCTAGGAAACGTCCTTATACAAGAAGGTTTGACGAAATCAAGAACAACTGGGGAGTGACCTGAAAAAGAATTGGTCAAGATAGATAGTTGTGGAGAAGACTTGGAAAGACCTTCATTCAGCAGTGGATTGATAATGGTTGATTATGATTATGGCTATGACTTTTTATATCTGGACCTCAGAGGTAAACTAAACCAAGTCACAATTTCGCAATTTTACAGGAGAAGCGAAGATCCGGTTCCTTAACTAAGACCTATAGTACTGTTTTCAAACTATACTAAGCAGTTACAAAGTAATAGGTTGCTTTTAGGCATACATTATTATACCACTGGAAAGAACATCGTATATTAAAAAAAAAGTATAGTTAACTCAATTTCGACCAAAAAGTGACTTAGCATAGTCTACCTCTAAAATTTAAAATTCATATATATATAACTTTTACTAGGTAAGGTAGGGTAAAAACGGATCCAAAATTTAACGAAATTCGTACAGCGAAAAAAAAAAATATTGTTGATCCTTCATATTGCAGCAAAACTACGAAAATTAATAGAAAAGAAAACTAGAAAGTTAAGAATCACTTCTTTTGCCGGGGCAGAGAAAATAGATACAGATAGCTCGAATTACCTATATACTTATATAATATGTGTGTCCATGTTTCGCAAGTAATTTTCAATCAATATAAAATTTCAGCGTAATGAACGCATGATTAGTTTTCTCTAATAAAGATAGCATGCAGCGCTGAGAGCTCAGGAATAAGCTTAATCTATGTTACGACACTGAATATATGCTTATGTAATATATTACGACATTATGAACTTGTATAAGAAACAGAATGTACTTAAAGTGAGACGTATACTATACGAAGCATCGGACTTTGAATCTAACTTGTTTGGTGATCCAACCAGAGACCACAGACAGCAAAGATGAGTGTCGTAGCTTCCACCACAAGGTTAAGGAAGTGCCTGTTTTAAAGTGTCAATTAAACACTGAGATGTGAAACGGTAATAAAGCATTTGATCAATTTGAAACAAAATATATTGTAGTAATAATTTACTCTATTTGTTAAGATATTGACCGTTATATTCTGTTTTTAAAATGACAGTCAAAGCAGAATGTATTGGATAGTAACTGAGAAATTGTAAAATTTCAATTTCGGTACGATTAAATACATTCGTGTTGCTATGTGTTGCGTTATCCGTTAGGAGGTATTGAACAACTCTGTTTCAAAGGAAGGAAATAAGCTACTGTATAGTACTGGAGTTAATTTAATAGATTTTAATTGTATAGGCAGTACTGAGGCTATATGAGACAAAGTCTATTACTGAAAGTGAAATATGGGTTACTATTAGGGTTTTATCCCAGGTATATTATACCCACACTGATGATTGAACCTGGAACACACGCATGGAAAGCATTAGCGATAGCAAATTAGCTACGAAGAGGTACATCATACCATAATTCTAAATCAAGAATGAAGGCAAAAAAAAAAAAAAAAAAAGCGAAAACGACAGACTGTACGATAATAATACTTTCACAATTTTACTTTCACACTATTTATTTCGAGACTTTCGAGACGAGACCGAGACTTGGCCTTCGAGACCGAGACCGAGACCGAGATCGAGACAAGCATGTGCTCACCGAGACGAGACCGAGACGGCGATTTTTGACTCGAGACGAGATCGAGACCGAGACCGCTACTTATCTACCGAGTCAAGACAGAGAGTGTACAAAGTCTCGTCTCGTCTCGTCTCGATACCATCCGAACCCGATGTGGTTTTCCCGTGTGTTGGGTAGGCCGTCATCACCTTCGACACTGTCCCACGCGACACACCTAACACAGTAGCCACTGCCGTCATACTCACTCCACATAACCGCGCACCAATAATTTGCCCTCTTTGAAAATCTGAGAGGTCTCACATTTTACACTACCTCCGTCTGCTGCAGCCACTGGACACTGCTGTTCCACTGCGCCTGACGTAGTATGGAGACCGACTAACACACCACCACCAGCGGTCCGGCGCTGCGGGCGCACGGCACCACTGCCAACCCATACATCTGACGTGTTGCCAACTACAGGTGTTTCCATTTTTCTGATCACCATCTGTACATTAGAATGTCGAAAAAAGACTATCCTTTTTTTAAAATGTACTTTCAACGAGCTTCCTTTTAGAAAATTTCTCCAGCAATGACAAAATCAAAATGTAAGTGGTCTACACTAGAATAGTATTTTGGTATATTCACAATAGCAATGAAGTTTTTCATAGCTCAGGGAAAAGTTGAGGTTTGCCAACTCGAAGGAAGGGGAAAACGCAATCAAAAGTATTCCTGGGAGAAGATTCACCTAACGGATGAATCAAGTATACTGTTCCAGCGCACTTCTTGGTATCCTTATGCAACGTGTACAACATCGCTTGTTTCTCCACTTTTGTTGCTTCTGTGCACAGAAGTACCATATTCCACGGAATTACATATTACGAGGAGGAAACCGTTTAATGCAGCTTACTTTTGCCCCATATGTATTCACACAATATTTGGAATCCCTGGGTCATGTGGAGAATTCTTTATAATCAAGTGTGCAGGTGGGACATAGAGCCCGGTTCCTCTATTTACACCTAGAATTCTTTTCCTTTGCTTCAAGAGAGCTTGGTTTCTCCTTTATACCAGCGTTAGAGTCGAGTCGAGCCAAATCTGGTGTGTAGTTTCGAGTATTCTCTTCAAGTATCTTGCATAGACAATATAGGTTATCAATGATACTAGTACTACTACTAGTACAACTTTTATTATTATTATTATTATTATTATTATTATTATTATTATTATTATTATTATTATTATTATTATTATTATTAATAATAATAATAATAATAATAATAATAATAAATAATAATTATAATTATAATTATAACAACACTGTGATTAAACATGAAAGATACGCGGTCTGTATTTGAATACTAAAAAACTAGTTGATTGATAACCTCGGTAGTCGTGAATTCTAGGAGTCAAGGATATTGTTCACGAGCTTGTGAATTTGGGTTGAGGGTTTAGGTTGAGTATTCGGGCTCAAGCCAAACATTGTTTAAAGTTATAGGGCACTGGCCAAATATCTTCAAAACTGTTCGCCCCGAGTTTACAATTGTCAACAACTCGAGCAGCTCGGCTCACAGCGCACTCACTATCGACCCGAACCGAGAAGTGAGCCGAGCCAACAGCTCACCGAACCGAGTCAGCTAGAGCCTTCGGCCCAGATGAGCCGAACCGAGCAGATGGCTCATCCCAACCAAGCCAGCTCGAGCCGATGGTTCACCCCAAGCGAGCCGGCTCCAGCCATCGGCTCAGTTATTACTTCCCAACTGAGCTTCTTATTAAAAAATCTCTTGTGGTCTCGATATCGAGACGAGAAGACATGCGAGCAGTGTTTCCCCTAGTGAGCAACATTAAAAGTATTCCATATTACTACTTAGCTTACATTTCTCATGGCTTTCGTTTGCTAGTGTAATCAGGCCATGATTTCAAAACGAGTTAAAACGTAATAATAATAATAATAATAATAATAATAATAATAATAATAATAATAATAATAATAATAATAATAATAATAATAATAATAAATATAAGTATTCCATACATATAGAAATGCTTTTGACCAAGCACACAAGAAATTATATTTTGTCCATTTAGCACTATCATTCTTTTGTCACTCACAATTATTAATATTCATATAGTAAATATCTTATAATTCTTATATTTTAAAATCAATTGACAGGGCTCTGATTGCTTTTATGAGAAATAAATCTTTGGTTTTATAGATCCTACGCAGTGGCGATGATCGTGCGTCGTTTCGGTCCTATGCCGTTTCGGTCCTATGCCGTTTCGGTCCTGCGCCGTGTCGATACTGTGCCGTTTCGATCCTGTGCCGTGTCGATCCTGTGCCGTTTCGTTCCTATGCCGTGTCGATCCTGTGCCGTTTCGGTCCTATGCCGTGTCGGCTCTATGCCGTTTCGATCGTACGTATTCTATGCATATAACTTGCACAGGCATACAATCGACAGGAGTTTATAATTTGTAAGAGCAAAGATTAAACAGATAATAAAAATATTATTTTTTTAGACACATGATTAAAAGTTAAATTATTTCAGAGCAGCGGCGTGAGAGCAAAACGGCACAGGACCGAAACGGCATAGGATCGACACGGCATAGGACCGAAACGGCACAGGATCGACACGGCACAGGGCCGAAACAGGTTTTTGAGCTGAATTGTCGGTCGTATGCCATGTCGATCCTGTGCCGTGTCGATCCTGTGCCGCATCCCCGGAAAAAATTACTGTAATTGTAATATATTATTCTACATCTATTACTGTGTAGCAGACACGGTTAGCTGCTATGTTATGCTTCATTTGAGAGTCATACCAACACCGAGAAATTGAAGCACTTGTACGGTACGCGTCATGTGAACGTTCGTAGAACACTCATTCGCACGTGAATGACAGACAACACTTTGTTCAACAGCTGTGTTTTGACTTCGACGCATCGCAAGCTGTGTGATTGCAATAATATGCACCGGTTTTGGTTAAAACAGCAAAATTAAAATTACAAGACATTTGTTTGTTCGTTCGTTATTTAGTGATCTTCGTTCTTAGTGAAAGGTTCGATACAGGTTTCGAAAAAGAAAGCATATTTTTTTTAAAAAAATCTGAGTCCTATATTTCATTGCAATTGTTTTCTATTTTAAAATTAGAATAAAAAATAAGCATAATGAATTAACATAGGGGAAAACCAGTGATCGAGCTTTCATCTCTGGAAGCAGATCAGTAATCATAGAAAAAAATTACCATGGTATTCTATATTTGCAAATAATAATATCTATGAGTGTGCCGCGAGAATTCAAGTTACATCCGTAGTGTGCCGCAAGTTGAAAAAGGTTGGGAAACGCTGTTGTATACTATACCATTCTATAAGACATCCCATACTTACGAACAGCATACGAGGGTAAGTCAATAAGTTAACAAAAAAACATGGCAAAATATTTCGAAGCAGAGTTGCCAACCTCAGAGAACAAAATTATCGATTTTCGTATTATCGTATATTACAAAAAAATGTCCTATAATCATTATGCACGTGGTAATTGTAGAAACAAGCATGACAGTACTATAGTATATAATAGCAATAATATATGATAAACTTATCAAGTAATATCCAGTTTCGAACTCCAAATAGGAGTCATTATCCTCACGATTTTAAAATCCTTATAAACACTACTTTGAACAACAATATTTCCAATCCCTCATAAACATAATTTAATTTAAAGAATGGATACAGGGTAGTCATTTGTCAATTCTCGACAGGGTTGGCAAAAACCATGGTTTTTATTGAAAAACCCAAAAAACCAGGGTTTTTTGGTTTAAACCTTTTTTTTTTTTTTTTTGGTTTAAACCAGGTTTTTTGGTTTAAATAATTTACTCTATGTATTTATATTAGATATGGACAGAAATTAGTTTGTTTCACCTTGGTGTTATTATGCAACAACAAGGTTATGCTGGAAGGGATCACATAAACTTAAAGCGGAATCCAAATCGCTTCTCGGCTTACATCCAAGAGAAATTGTCCATTTCGACACGAAACTGGGACTAATTGGTCACAAATGCGATTGCCGACTCACTCACGAAGGACTCCTGATAAACATACGTTGTACTGATCTTTACATAGAACGAGTTTTTAATATAATTGTCAAGAGTCATTTCAGAAGGACAAAAAGATAGAGTTACACAAGTAAAACCATACAAAATTACATATAAATCGGAAAACTCCCTTCTTAGCCATTGGGAATATCCTATTATTACTTTAAATGTATTTATATGTAAAATTTTAAGGTCAGCGTATCATAATCACTACGTTAAAACTGAGGTATTAAATTACAAATTTGGTATGTAGGAATCATTCAATAAAATTAAAACAAAGTCGAATCCAAGCTGATGTTGGAACCTACGTAGGCAGTTGATAAATTTTGCTAATTTCTATCAATATATTTAAGCAACCTTGGCTTCTTTATAAAACAACAGGCATTCAGGCAAGTAGAAATATATAATTTGGTTTCGTTTCGTATGTTTAGGCTTAACATCATTATGAAATATCAAGGTTATCACGGAGAAGACTTTCGCTTAAAGGGGCACCTCGAATTGGTACTCGGTTTACACTTGAAAGATGGGTTGTGGTTCGACCGAGAATTGAAGACGGGACTCCTTGATTAAAAGGTGAAAAATCGATAAACGTAATGCATATAGTTGGTTTGTTATGTGGAGACGTCACCATGAAGTTTACACGATTTAAAGCATTTTTCGTTTTTCTTTCTTGGTTTAAACCAGCCATTCCTGATTCTCAAATCGTTATTTATTTATTTATTATAGCGAGAATGACTGTTAAAAACGTCAGTATGTGTGTGTATGTGTGTTTCATAACTACTTAATGAACATCTACAATTTATTTGCACATTCAAAAACTGCAAAAAGAAAAGTATGCGTTCTAAAATTATTGTAGAGTATATTCAGCTATTATCTCAAGGGCATTGTCGTATACGACATTTTTTTTTTTTTTTGTATGGTTGGCAAGTCTGTTTCGGAGAAAAGTTGATCAGGGTTATGTTTAGACCCAGGGTTATGCTTTCTGCAGGAACACACAGTAACCACAAACATTGGAAAAGAAGCAAATCAATATCTGATTGGATGAAGTCACATAAAGGTTGATTTTATTCATGCGAAATTTGTCCAAACTATCTATTTAGATATTTAATTTTGAACAATTAATACTTTTCTGACAGGGGCGTCATTTTGGACTTCGCTTGGGGGCGGCAAGAGCATCACCGACATAAGACTTTCGCGTTTTGTACTAGTATATTAGTAGACTATCAATTAAAGTATATGCATTCCTCAAACTCTTGGGGGGAAATTCCCCCTGCCCCCACTAATGACGCCCCTGTTTTCTGATCAGAGTAGATACTTATTTATTAAAATTAAAATAAGCCATTGAAACAGTTACGACTTATTTTAATTTTAACAAATAAGCAGATACTCTGATCAGAAAAGTGTTAATTTTTTAAGTAATAGTTCCAGAGTCATTGAAGAACTTCCATTCTGAAATTTAACGAGGATGTAAATTCCAAAAGAAAATTTAAAAATTGATTTTTTTGCTATCAATCACTGTTAAACTTTTAGATGTTAATGGATCTTGAATTTATGTATAAAGCCGCCCATTGAAAATTACAGTCGCTTGGTGGGGTACTGTAGAAAAGTGTGCGAAAATCTCAAAGAAGCAAGTTGCAGCGTTCAGCCCGGGAACATCCGGTTTGGAAAGCAAGAATGTTGAGCGGTAATCTACACTCATTCAGTGCATCTAATTAAGTTAATTTCCCATGTCAGCGTCGTAACCACTGACACCTGTCTCACAGAAAACGCAATATGGGCTTACCACTACGCAGAACCATCACGTGGTAGTTAAAGAACGATCAGGAAACAGTAACACCTTGCGATGTAATGCGAAGAAATTGTTCACCACATCACGTAACGCTTTGAATTCCTAATCAACATTCTGCAGCGTTTCCTGCGACGAGGAAGGCAGAAGCTCTGGCCTTGTGTCTCGCGTCGCGTGTGCATCTCTCCAGACATGAGGAAATACGCTTTTCTTCATGACAAGTGTAAAATATACGGGTATAACGCTGATGTAACACAATAAGCTAACTTGATTACCATTTATTTGATATGCATGTCTTTAATGAGGTTAACGAACTGCCGTATAAAAAGTGGAGTATATTCCTTCTAAGGATAATAAAATATCTACAGTCTTCCACGTGGCGAGATCAATACTTATCAGTTCTTACTTTAGTAGATCAATACGTTGAGTGGTATAATAAAAATAATAATTTAATTTAATTTAATAACATATTAATAAAGTGCTAAGCGTTAGCCAAGTATAGCACTGTACGAGGTAATTGAATATTTTGTGCATAATACAATTTAAAGGTTTAAAATTCAATGTTAGTACCATATAAGAGTCAAATTGTGATATTTCATAGTTTAAAATTGAGTCATTTAAAGTAAAATAGACAAAATATAATAAAGTAAAAACCACTAAAATAGCCCCAATCTTAATGATTAGATTGTCTAATAACAAAATATAACTATTTATACTTTATTATTTGTTCTGCTAATGTTTGACCAAATCGCACTTGCAAATTCAAGTTTAGGTCTGATAAGAGTATTATATTTATAGTCCTATATACTGTACATGATATGGTTCTTGAAATTCGACCAGTTTCTAAGTAAATTACCTGTTGTGATGTTTTGAATAATAATAATAATAATAATAATAATAATAATAATAATAATAATAATAATAATAATAATAATAATAATAATAATAATAATAATAATAATAATAATAAATTGGTTTTACGAACGGAAGTTTAAACACCATATAACTTACCAAATTTTTCAGTAATTTTCGTTGGTATATTTTGACGCTAGGCAAGGCCGAAATACGCTATAATATTCCTAGTATAAAAATGTAACCTCGCAACGTTCTATCATTTGCATAAGTAAGATTATACGAGTAGAACAGCTATTGTTCATCTGCAGCGTTGCCTATGAGTAAGAGACGAGACGAGAAATAGAGTTTTGTCGTCTCGTCTCGTAAATGTTGGTTCAACTCTCGTCTTATTAATATTCTCGAAGATTTTTTTCTTCATTTTATCTCGATTCTCGGAAAGGTTTTCTCGTCGAATGCAAAGAATAATGTATTGAATTCTCCCCCAACAAGAATCAAACGCGGAACCCTCCGTACACCAAAGGTGCGCGCGCATCCAACTAGACCAGCGGGTAAGGTTGTATGATTTTGATTTATTAGCTTCCGGGGTAAGCAAACGGGAGCTTTCACTCCAGTTGTATGCGCTTGTCTGAGGTGAGTGCATCTGTGTGTATTATTTCATTTCTAAGTAACTACTGGCCGGATCTGCACCAAATTTGATGGGAAATAGTCCATGTCCATATGAATATAAATTTTACATTTACTAACCAGGGTTGGCCAGGGATAGGATCGTCTCGCCTCAACTCGACTCGCCTTGCATGCGGTACGTTATTTTTCTGTAACTACAGGTCGGATCTGAATGAAATTCGACAAGCTAATAGTTCATCGTCTAAGGAATAAAGATCGATATATTTGGTAGCCGGGATCGGCTCGCCTTGTAAGTGCTAATTTATAAATTGGTAACTACGGAAATCTAAGGTTTACGTCCCACACTTATGCCGGCTAGGCTAAAGGAGACGGTGATGATGAGAAATAAAGGAAATGGTTGAATGAAGACAGTGGGAGGAAACGGAAGAAGCCCGAGAAAACCCACGCACACGGTGTTTGTCCACCTTAAAGTCACTTGGTGCGAGCTGGGATCGAACCATGGACCTCATGCACCGCAGATGAAAAATGAAATGAAATCTTTAAGTTTTACGTCCCACGGTTATGCCGGTTAGGCTAAAGGAGGTGGTGATGATGAGAGATGAGTGAAATGGTGGAATGAAGAAAGTGGGAGGAAACGGGAGAACCCCGAAAAAAACCACGAGCACGGTGTTTTACCACCACAAATTCCACACGGCGCGAGCTGGGATCAAACCAGGGACCCCAAGCACCGGAGACGAACGCTCTACCACTGTGCTACCGCGCCCCCACCGCAGATGAACGCTCTACCACTGAACCGCTGCGGCCCGATCGGTAACTACTGGCCGGAACTGAAAGAAATTCGGTGGACAAATAGCCCATCGCCTAGGAAGTAAAGATTGCTATATTTGGTAACAGACTCGGCTCGAGAACAAAGACTATCTTCCACAGTTTGCACGCTTTCAGGTTCTAAGTTCAGCTCACTTCGACATGTTTTATATGATTCCCCAATACCGTTAATTGAATTTTAGACTAAGCAACTATACTGAAATCTTGATAAAATCATTTAAGATTTTGCAGTTCATCTTTCGAAAAAAGAAAAAAAAAAACACTGCCCAAGTGCATAAAGAAAGAAGGAAAAAAACAAACAAACAAGAAGACAAAATAGAAAATGCACAATTCAAAGTTTAAAAGCTTCGGTGTGACGGATGTGATTATGATGGATAGCCTTGATAACACAGAACCGAACACTTATGAAAAGGGCAAAAAGTTAACAGGAGAAAATTTAAAAGGTATTTACTGACTTAATGTGCTCTTTCGCCTTTGTGTTGTAAGGCCTCTAGGCACGTCTGTATGTCGAAGAGGAAGCAATAAAGATCAGAACCAAACAGACTTTTATCATGGGATGACGGATTACGGAAGAGTTATACGTAAAGGGCTTCTCTAACGAACCAACTTCTGATTACAAATTTGCTAGATGTAAATAGAAGTTTTCGTGTATGGCAAATGATAACTACGGTATAACATGTTTACGCTCACTACTTCCCTAACAGTATATTTAGAACTGAAACTTTACAACATGATTTTTTTTTTTTTTTTTTTTACTTTTGGAAGAAATTCTATGTTGTTTTTACATTGGATTCTGGAAAGAGTGGTTAGACTATGTAGAGGTATTTATCTACGAGCCTCAGGGGGCCCAGCCTCAGGACGGTATATTACGGTAAAACATCGATATCGTAGTATGCTATGAAATAAAAGGTTGTCCAAGACACAGAAATTTAACCTTTAAATGGCCATTGATGCAACTACTGCGTTCAGATTTAAACCACAATAGCTCAGCCCCTAATTAAACTAGAAAGACAATTTTGGTAGCAATATGTTTCTGAAGGATGAAGCTTTCCGCTGATATGCATTTTAAGTATGTGGGAGATACCACGGCGGAAAGGGGGGTAAAGTTTTTTTTTTTACGTCAGCTTTTGTGGGGAGCCATTTCCCTCCTTTGAGGGTCATAAAAATTGGTATGTGAGGCAATGAAGTAGTCCACTACATAATATCCTGTATGTGTACTTGTTGCTTATACGGGGGAGGAGGAGGAGGGTAAAGTTGGCCAATTTTTTAAGTCTCAGTTTATGTACGGAAATTACATCTATTTTCAGGACAGTTCCATATAAGACAAGACAGGTTCCATATAAGCTTTTCAACGATGTATCAATCATTACTGTGATAATTAGAAGGGTCACCAGGACCGCCAAAGCCAACCAGGGTATACTTATATTAGTAACTGTTTCGTTTGTTAGTTTGTATGTGTGTGTGTGTGTGTGTGTCTTGAGTTGCACAGAATAATTGAATATTGGGCAAATACATTTGTCATCTACTGAAGCCTCATCCAGCCATAGACCACCCAACGAACACCCACAAAATACAGTACTAATAAATATTATACAGCAACCAGTTTAACTTTACACCTAACTTTCTCTACTCCTCTCCTAAGTAACAGAATAATACACAGATATTTTTGCGAAGATCAATTCACACTTAAAGTAATGGTTACCGAAAGACACTCCTCATGAATCTTTTAGCATGCTCCAAGGTACCACTGAGAACACTCTGCACACTCAATCAATCCATTTCTTTCTCCTTAAGTCTCGTTGCAATCTATGGTCAAGGTTTTTCAAGAGATTTGGTGACTTACAAATCCTGGAGGAACCATCGTTCCTTATTGATGTCTTTGGCTAAAAGCCAAACTACAACCAATTTCTGTGTCTTTCATCACTTTTTTATTCTGCGTGTGTGTGTTGTGGAGTTCTTTCTTCTTTCTTTATTCTTTTCTCAAACTCTCAATCTTCAGTTAGCTTTACTTTCAATAAAATTTTAAATCGAGAGAAAGACTGACGTAATATTTGGCTTTGTTCTCAAGAAGTTTACTGAGCAAGGTTTTTCTTTAAATAAGCAACTGAACAAAACCTAGACTTCAGAGGGTAAAATCTTACTGAAATTCATTTTTTTTTTTTTTAATTCCTCCACTACCCTTGCCTTGGCCATTTACTTATGGACTTATTGGCAGACGATTCTGCCCCTAACTCTGTTCAATCTCTCTCTCCTTTTTCTCTCTCTTCTCTCGTTGTTTGTAACCCAAAAGCCAGGGGGGGGAGCTTTTCCTGACCTGAGTTCTAACTTCTTATCTCAGGTCTCTTTATACATTTTTTATTATTTTCTTTAACTGAAATGCAATTATAATTAATTAATACAATTATAATACAATGAACACTCAAGACAAGACAAATATATACTAGACAAGGAATACATAACAACACAAACAAATTTCCTGTGAACTGAATTAAAATAAAGTAAAATTTTCTTAATTGAACCACATTATACTATTCAATATTTTCCTATCAAAATTATTTGTTATGCATATTTGGTTTCCCTGTATGTACGAAATTAGTTTCTATCCTGATAACCTTTTATTTATTTATTTATTTTACTTTATGTTTTTCAATGTATGATGGGTAGTTTTCCCTGTATGCCTAAACACTTCTTTCCTTTTGACTATACAGTAATTAACCTACTTGGTTTCTCGCATGTGGTTTCAAATATTTAAATATTTTTTATTAATATTAGGTCCTCCATATGCCCAGAACAATAAAATACATACAATAAAACTAAAATTTACGGTCTTCCGTATGCCTAATTACGTCGGTCCTCCGTGTAATTCCAACATTAAAAAAATAATAATAAAACCTTAAAAGAAAATAAACTCTTATTATAGTTAAAACACTAAAACCTATTCACAAAACACCCGAAACACTCACATAATAACATGCAATTACACTTAAGACTTGATTTGAGAACTTGAAGCTCGAGGTTTGTAGACTAAACATGAGTTATCGCTGTCTATTCCTGGCAAGATCCAGACCGATAATAACTCTATTTATCTCTGATATTTTTGTACATAGTCTATTTAAAATGGCTCTATATTCTTGATTTTTTAAATTAACTCAAGTATACAAGTTGTTCTTTAATAAGTCTTAAAGTATTCCTAGCAACCTGATCTTCCTCTCAATTCAAATTCATACAATAAAATAATAGGTGGCCTGGAGACTGAATCTCACCATAATCACACAAATCAGACTCCAGCAGGCCTATCTTAGCAAATGTAGTCCGAAATGCGCCATGGCTCGATAAAAATTGTATCGTATGCTTCTTAAGGTCCAAATCTCCAAGCTTCAGTCTATCCCTTATTGATGGGAAGATTTCATAGACTCTTCTTGATTTTCTACTACTTAGCCAGTTCTCTTGTCATGTATTTAGTATATGCTCTTCAATATCTTCCATCGAATATATTCTTGTTTGAAATAAACAGTAGCGTAGCGTGATATTCCGAAAGGGGGATGCCAAAGTTAGTCATTTGTGCGATATAGTACTACTGCAAGCAGCAATACATAGCTATTCCGAATAGAAATATAAGGTTTGACAAAATTTAGGAGGAAGCCCCCCTAATTGGAGGTCTAGTGGGGCATAGAGAAGCGAATGCGTGGATTACGTTAGAATTTAATAACCAATTGTCTCAGCTCCTTCTTGCCACTACCGTTGTGACGAGAAAACTAGGCTCCAGTTTTGTATGAACATTGTTTCCAGTATCGTTCCCTTCATTTCTTTCTTGTGGGCGGTTTTTTTCTCCACATACCACACGTCAATCTCGTTCTTTCAAAAAAAAAAAAAATATATATATATATATATATCGCCCCTAGAAATTTGTCATCTTCGGTCCGGAACTCAGACGCCCGTTCGTGAATATGGGCCTGATTGTATATATCATTTGAAGATGTAAATACAAAGCACTTAAACCAACTCTGGGGGCCTGTTTCTGTATCCAGATACTGAAGTCAAGGGCGCAAATCTGTCTTCAACGTTCGTGGGATGGGTAAGACTGTTCCAATAATCCTTTCCTTTTTAACGATGTTCAAAATATTTATGAAGTTGAAAAAAATGCTGTGGAGGATTAGGGAAGCAGAGTTGTCTATAACATCGGCAGGAGGGTACATTTTAAGGCTTATTGTGGGGGGAGGGGAGAAGATGAATCAGATTTCTGAGGTAAACCTGTTGTACTCGTATATTATATACCAAATGATGTAGATGAAATAGTGGTACATATTATTATTACAACTCAGTGCTGTGAGCACATTCTAAAATTTGAATATATGCATAATAATAACAATTGACATGTTTCTACTTACGCATCCACAATGATCCACATTAAAATTTTAGGACATTTGTTTTATAACAATACAAGTAATGACTTCCCCAAAACTAGGAAAGAAAATCAATCAGGCCTATATTTGGCGCTACAATACTCTTATCTGAGAAAAATTATGATTACCACAATAGCATTATAGGAATTGTTACAGGAATTAAACAAATAGTTGAAAATAGACTACTAATAATTAATGACAATGAAATATTAAAGAATACGATTCTTTTTTAAAAATGAAACAAGTCAAAGGACATCAGTTTCGTTTGTGGCAGTCGGACAGAAATCATAATCACAATCTCAAATCGGATTATTGGGGGGTGGACAAGATTGTAGGGAACATGTTCCCCTTATGTCCCCGAGATTTGTGCAAGTGACTGAAGGGCCCTGGCACAATCTTTGCGAGTGACGGGGAGTGGTGGCTCTCCTGTCCTACCAGATCGGTGACCGTAATTCTACAGAATGCTTTATATTTATGCCTGTGTCTTTGAGCTCCTTTACGATGAAGATTACAATTACGATGCATTTAGTTGCGATTAAGGCATAACTATTTTAATACTATTATTTACATAACCGGCATGCTTCAAAAATGCGTTGAACTAACCATTTCCGTTTTGTTCTATTTCCTTTATATTAGGGCTCGTACGTTCTGTTCAGAAACTATAGCTTAGTTCAAAATATATACAGTTGGAAATACTTGAATATGCCAGCGTATATCTAAAGCAAATGTTGGGTTGCAAGGGATGAGGAGGAGTGAGACGGGAAGTATTGCGCATGCGCATTCAACAGAAAGCAGACGAAAACCCCAATGCTTTCAGTAGGCTGGAAGCCCGAGGAAAATAGCATACGACAGGAGGAAAGACAGGAAATGTGCATTTGAGCGACGCGCATGCGTAGGTTCCTCTTGTCAAAGTAAGTCGAGAGAGCGCGCCAGAAGATTGCAGTGGAAATAATTGTGATAATTACAAGCAAACAATTTATATATAATGAAATACGTACTTTTTCTTTTTAACAGGGGATGCCGGGCATACCGGCGTTCTCTTACGCTACGCCGCTGGAAATAAATGCTCCAGTTTATTATGGTATACATTTATATGGTATTCCTTTATCATTTATGAATATACACTGTCGGAAAATAAAATTGCAACACCCCGTAAAACACGAGGGAGATTGATGTGCTTCCAGTATTGGGTTCTTTGGTGATAATGAAGTAGATGATTAACTGTGTAACAGTTTCGGCCAACAGATGGCAGCGCCACAGAGGGACATTTGTACCATCTGTGCCGAGTCTGTGTTGTGAATTAGCAGAGTCCGAAGATCAGCAGGTGAATGAAAGTGACTCACACAGTAAACACAAGCAAGACAACATGCCACGACGACTCAATCGTGCTCCATACCAGGGGTGCCCATCCCCCCCAAAGCTGATGGCGCACTCCCCCCCCCCCAAAACTAATAATCTCTTCCCTCCTCAAAACTCAAGTCCTCTAAAAACAATTGCCCAGTGTAGCAGTAGTTTTAATAGTATTATTATTTTTGTTGTTGTTTTTATTTCCTGTAGTAGTATTATAGAATGCTTGTAGTAGTAGTAGGGGCAGTAGAATTATAAAAATGGCATTACTTTTATTAGTAGTCTTGGTAGTGTACAATACTAAATATGTTCTATAAGGATATTGAAGGGTATAAAAACTTCTACACACTGTGTATGGCACAGGTATTCTTTTTTTACAATTAGTAGTATTATTTTTTCTTTACAAAATATTGATATAATTCCCTTGTACATGAAATGTAAGACGCAAGTCACAAGTTATTGAGTTTGATACCAAAAGAAAATGTTATCCTCGAAATTAGCATACAAAAAGAAGTGATATCCAACAAAAAACATTCCTGTAAAAGAGCCAAGTACGAGTGGCCTTAAAAAGAATTGAAATCACAAAAATAGGCACCAAGTTCTGGTGGACAACAGTTACAAACACTCACTGGCTCACTTCAAATTTAGATTTGAAACTTGGCTGTTGTCTGTATGGTTACCACTAGCTCACAATTATATCAAACTACTTTATAATTTTCAACAGACAACATAGGCAAGTTTCAAATCTAAATTTGAAAGTGATTCCTTGAGTGTTTGTAACTGTTGTTCACCAGAACTTGGCGCTCATTTTTGTGATTTCACTTCTTTTTAAGGCCGCTCATACTTGTTTTTTTACAGGAATGATTTTGTTGGATTAAATTATTACTGGTCTGGTGGTGACATTAACCTACCCTTGATGTCCTTTATAGAGTAATATTTTTTTTCTTTGCTCACTCGACAAAGCAAATTTGTCTATAATATCGCTGTTGGGAATGCATTCTAAAATGTCTTTTTCGGAAGAAAGGACAAGCATGTCGGAGAGCCATACATCTCCCATGCTGCTTCTTAGTCTATTTTTTACAATCTTTACTTTACTCATAATCCTCTCTGCTGAGCAACTCGTTGCTGGTAATGACAGAAGTATCTGGTATAATATTGTTAGGTATGGAAAACCAGACATATTCAACAAACCTGTGGGCGGCCCTTCTCTCTTAAAACGAACCAACCTTTCCTTTCATACG
Source organism: Thermobia domestica (assembly GCF_964235325.1). Lineage (NCBI taxonomy): Eukaryota > Metazoa > Arthropoda > Insecta > Zygentoma > Lepismatidae > Thermobia > Thermobia domestica. Next base: position 25,009,151 of record NC_137462.1, read on the forward strand.
GCTACTTGCGCGGTACTTCATTCATCGAGTATCGAAGCAGGGGGTACGGGGGTGCACCCCGGAAAATTTTTGAAAATTAGCTTCTCAAAATCGTGTTTTAATGCTATTCCGACAGTAAAATTGCTAGTTCGAAAGTAGAGTAAAATCCCCCCCCAAAATTTTTCTCAATGGCGCAGCTTGCGCCATACATCCCCCTTGTGGGCGACCCTGCTCCATACAGTCAGATGAGCGAGTTCGAACGGGGTCGTATTGTGGGCCTTAGAAAGGCTGGTTGGTCCTTTCGTTGAATTGGCAACCACGTTGGCCGCGATGCATCTGTGGTGCAGCGATATTGGCAGCGATGGATAGCAACCCATTCCCACAGCCGCAAGAAGGTTCTGGACGTCCTCGTAGCGCGGACGGGCGCCAAGATCGGCGTTGGCAGACCGCACAAATACCACGTCCAACATTCGAGCAAATGTGGCCCCTGAAGTTTCCACACGTACTATTGGGAACAGATTACTAGCGGCAGGACTTCGGACATACACACCAATTGCCCGTCTGCCACTGATGCCACATCATCATCGTACATGGTTGGACTGGTGTTAGCAAAGGAGCATTAGGAGGAGGGAATGGCGTTCCGTTGTGTTCAGCGATGAAAGCCGATTCTCTATCTATGCAAGTGATTGTAGACTGCGAGTACGACATCGACCTGGAGAGCGTCTGCTCCCACAGTGCGCGCGTGCAAGACACAGTGGTCCCACCCCAGGTGTTATGGTGTGGGGCGCGATCAGCTACAACTCTCGCTTACGTTTAGTGTTTGTGAATGGGACATTGACAAGCACCTCTTACATGCAACAGGTGGTAGAACCGGTTTTACTGCCTTTCTTAAAACAGAAGGGTCCTGTACTCTTTCAACAAGACAATGCCCGACCACATACTGCCCGTGCAACAGAACGTGCTCTGCAAGGTGTGTCCCGTCTTCCCTGGCCAGCACGCTCCCCAGATTTGTATCCTATCGAACATGTATGGGACATTATGGGTCGACAACTGACAACTGCTCCACGTCCACCTACAACTGTCACTGATTTGCGCGACAAGATCGAGTAGGCATTGCAGAATGTATTGCAAGACTGTATCCGTCATCTCTATGATCAAATGCATACAAGAATCCGTGCCTGTATTGCAGTTCATGGAGGGTATACACGGTACTAAAGTGGTGGTGGTAGTGTGATGATAGAAGTGCCGTTCACAAAACAATGTACTGAAGGAGCTAATATTGTAATAATCTCATATTCGTACCACGTACAGTATATGGAATAAATATAGTTCAGATTGAAACACAATTTCGTGGTGTTACAATTTTATTTTCCGGCAGTGTATATGAAATACTGTACTTCTGAAATTCTTTATTTTAAACCAAGTTTATGAGTTACATATACACGTATATATGAATATGTTCGAAAAAAATACAGATGAATTTTGATTTTAACATTATATCCATGGACATTTTTTTGAACCTGGATCGAATTAAAATAGCAACGTGTAGCACAATTTCCCTCAACACAAGTCCCAATTTACATTACTATAAAATAAATATAGAGAGGTAAGAGATGTTCTTAAACTTGAAAATCGTAAAATGAAATGAAAGTTTTCAGTTTTACGTCCCACGTTTATGCCGGCTAAAGTTAAAGGAGATGGTGGTGATGAGAAATTAATGCAATGGTGAAATGAAAAAAGTGGGAGGAAACGGAAGAACCTGAGAAAACCTACAAATACGGAGTTTGTCCACCACAAAGACCACTTGGTGTTAGCTGGGATGGAACCAGGAGTCCCAAGCACCAGAAACGAACGCTCTACCACTGAGCTACCGTGCTTCTCAAACTTGAAGTATCATTTTAATATACTCTTACGCTCTTGAAACGACAACCATGCGCCGCCCATTTTGATTTACTACCTTACGCCACAGGTTCATTTCAATTATGTAAGTAATGACACCTGTTGAGAGAAACCATACTACAGATTACTTCCTAAATTCGGTCCGACTTCGAAAAGTCTACTAGTTGTTAATATATTTTCTCCACAGACAGATATTATTTAAAATCTGATTATTCGACTCCAAAGACAGAACCCAGGATATTTAATACCAAGGTAGTCATTTACAAGGGGATCAAGTTTCCCCTCCGAATTTTAGAAACACATTATTTTTAATTAATTGTATAATATAGTAATGGCACTCAATGAACCGTCTTCCAGTTACATAGCAGTAGAATCTAAAGCAGAAGACGGCATCAGATACCGGGCTTTTCGTTGGCTGCTGCTGACTTCCATGTTCCTGAAAGCAAACCGCTGTTGCCACGTCACGCCAAAGAGCAAAAACCATAAGAGTTACGGAAGTTATAGGCTGTGCACTAATTGCAACACAACATTAATTTCACGTGCTTCCAGATTAGCGAGAGTAAACAAGGGGTTGGGGCAAACAGGAAGTAACAACGAGGGAAGTATAATATACTAATAAAAAAAACAACGTAAAACTCTTACGTCAGTGGACAATTTTAGCTCCCTTTCCCGGCAAAACCTGAAATGATAGTACTACGTGAAACATTAACTACCTACCAGCATTTTCATCATACATCCAGTTAGACTATAATATTGCTTCCAGAATTTGCGATTTTACTAAATTTATTGTGATATTTGGGACCTTTATTTTTATTTATTTCCATGTCCCATGATCATGCACCGAGGATAAGCGAGACGATGGTAATGGTGGAATGAAGACCATCTCAAAGATCACTTGCCGGAAGCAGGTATCGAGCCAGGGACACCATGCACTAGAGATAAGTGTTCTACCACTGAACTATCGAAATCACATGATTTGCGACAAGAAAAATAGGAAGATTACGAGAGATTAGTAAGCAGAAAGAAAATGAACCAAGAAAAAGCAGAGAAGAAGCGAAATAATCTCCGAATGGAAGTAAAGGCAAGGATTGTTCTTAGATTTTCAGAATGACGAATAAGGAAGACACTGTGACGATGTCAAAACGTTATAAGAACTGCACATTTCTTATTTAAAAAAAAAAAAAAAAAAAAAAGGCAATCACAAGTATAATACATATAGTAGGTAATCTACAAAATTCATCCTATCTTGACCGAACTTGACGCGGAAGTAGCGCTTAATTTGCGTAATAAGCATGTGAAAAATTTTCCTTTGTAGGTATCTGGCCCCTGAGTAATGTGACATCAAAGTTGTGGTTTGGGCTTTGACTTAGCCAAATATCACTCATTGATATTTAAAACAAGAATTGACGGAGAAATACATGAAATAAGCTTGATAAAAGCTAGCCAACTATCATCCATTGCTATTTAAAACAAGAATTACTGGAGAAATACATACAACAAGTTTGATAAGGCTCGCCAAATATCACTCATTGCTATTTAAAATAAGAATTGAGGGATAAATACATAAAACAAGCTCGATAAAAGCTAACCCAATATTACTCATTGCTATTTAAAACAAGAATTGAGGGAGAAATACATACAACAAGCTTGATAAAAGCTAGCCAAACATCACTCATCGCTATTTGAAACAAGAAATGAGGAAAAATACATAAAACAAGTTTGATAAAAGCTAACCCAATATCTCTCATTGCTATTTAAAACAAGAATTGACGGAGAAATACATAACACAAGCTTGATAAAAGCTAGCCAAACATCACTCATTGCTATTCATTGCTATTTGAAACAAGAATTGACGAAGAAATACATACAACAAGCTTGATAAAAAGCTATCCAAATATCACTCATTGCTATTTAAAACAAGAATTGAAGGAGAAATACATGAAACTAGCTTATTCAAAGCTAAGCACAATGAATGGAGTGTGCTTATAGGAGAGATCAGCTAAAATCAATAAAGGAAGAATCTTTCCGGCAACCGAGAAATCACTGTACTAGTTTTATCTATGAGATAAAGGAAAGGAGGAATATTGACCCCATAAAACAAGTAAAAAGAAAAAACATGCTTACGTAGCTGAGTTAATTCACATATTTCCTCTATAAACAGAGCCCTTAAGCACATAGTATGAAATATGAATTTAATAGTGATATGGATACTTGAACCATTACAGCGTGCTTAAATTTTTCTCATTATTATTTTTTTCAATCTTCGTTGACAAATTTTTGCCACTCACACATAGTACGTAGCACATTTCATGACGTTGATACGTAATGTTTATGATCTTCCTTCTTCCGTACGCAAAATAGGTGAAAATGAGAGAAAACGTGATAAATCCCAGATTTAGTGCACGTGAACATGGAGTATCTCTCATAAAGTGTACCGTGTGTCATGAGACTTCATTAAACGTTTCCGTTAGATTCTCCTGTGACGAAATTTACGTTATCTCTACACCTCATTAAGGTGAAGGAATTCCAACAGCTAAAAGTCTTCATCTTTTCCTCAGGAGCTAGCTATGCGTCACTTCTCTCTTCCAGCTAATATCAATTATTTATCACCGTTCCTCCTCCTCCGCCACAGAAGCTGCCAAAGATCTCTTCGTCTTTTTTTTTTTTTTTTTTTTTCATTTTGGGATATATTCCTCCGTCTTCTTCCCAAGCATAGCCTGCTTTAGTAGCCTCATTTTCCCACCCACTAACACTCCCGAAAATGACGTCAGAACGATTCCCCACTGCTTCCAATCCTCCCTCACAACTTATAATACTAACAAAAAAAAAAGAGAGAAAGAAATAAAAGAAAGAGAGAAACCGAGTTATAAAAGAACGAGGTGAAGAAATTTTGTGAACTAGTGACAAGTTGTTCCAGCAGTGATTTTAGGAATTTTCCGCGGAGAAGTTTACAAGAAATAGTTTAAATGTTCCGACTCTTGAATCAGAAAATAAGCCTACATGCATAGATGGAAATGATTCGTTCAAACCGAAGAACAATGCCCAAGATCAAACGTAATTATATATACAGGGTGAGCACAGAAACAGTCCCAGGTTTCAAATTAGTGTAAATTTAACATGCAAAGGAATATTTTGCTGAAATTTTGAACAGTGATGCATAAACTCAAAAAGTTTTTGTAGCAATAATTGAAATCACAAACACTCGATGTGCGCGCCACCTGTAACACGGGAAAGATCGAGGCGGTAATCTAGCTCGAAGCATATCCGGTGTGATGCAGTTGACAGCATCACTGATGCGTTCTTGGAGATCGTTCAGAGTTGCGGGTAGTGGAGGTGCATACACTTTGTCCTTCACAAATCCCCACAGAAAGAAGTCACAAACAGTGAGGTCAGGTGATCTTGGAGACCACTTGTAAAGAACTTGATCATTGACTCCAGAGTGCCCTATCCATCGGTTTGGGAGGTTCTCGTTTAGAAACCTGCGTACAGCACGATGCCAATGTAGCGGCGCTCCATCTTGTTGTAGAACGAAGTCGTCTATCTCTGCATTACTAAGTTGCGGAATCAACCAGTTAGGTAGCAATGCTAAGTAACTTTCATCTGTAATTGTTTGTTCCTGAAAGAAGAACGGACCGTGCACCCGACGCTCTGATACTGCACAAAAAAAAAAAAAAATGATTTTCGGTGAGTGACGTTCCACATTTACAGTTGCATGAGGATTCTGGGTTCCCCATATCCTTATATTGTGTCTATTCACCTTTCCACTTAAGTGAAATGTCGCCTCATCGCTGAAAATGATCTTCGTCAGAAAGTTTTCGTCGTCCTCCATGAAATTTTGCGTAGTATCACAGAACTCACGGCGCTTTACCTTGTCTTGTGGGTATAACTACTGAACCAACTGCAGTCGGTACGGGTAACACCGCAAACGCTTGCGTAAGATCTTGCTTACTGTTGTTTGTGGCATCTGCAACTCTCTGCTAGCCTTCTGTGGGCTGTGTACGAAGGCTGCTCTTACACGCTCCACAGTTTCCTCGGAGACTGGACGTCGCCCTGAATGTCCTTTTCTTTGATCACAAATGCACCCCGTCTCAATAAACGTTCTATGCCACTTCACAATGGATTTGTGTGTGGGTGGATCAGCATTAAATTGTCGTTTGAAATCACGCTGCACTCTCACAAAACTGCTTGTTTTTGCAAATTGTAAAATGCACCATCTTCATTGCTGTGGGGTGAACGCCATTTTCGATGTTACTGCCCTCTAGCTGCCCTGGTCAGAACTAGGATTCTGGAAAAATAGATGGGAAAATACTTAGAGTTTACTGAGCTCTGTACAAAATTTCATGTAAATATTCAATTAAATGTTAATTATATGGCACTTTAAAATCAGGTACTGTTTCTGTGCTCACCCTGTATATACCAGAATGATCACAGTAACACATTGTATCGCATAGGTATAAGCAAGTCTGTTACTCTAAAATAAATGAATAAATAAGACGCTGTTTTTATTTTCAATGTGAGTACATGTGATTCCGTAAATAAACAAGTGATTTTTGTTTCACAATGTGAAATTACGGTAGACTTCCAAACTACGTGAATTCAATACTCAAAATAGAAGTAGTACATCTATAACTATTGGTTGGAATAGATTTATAAGATCAAAGATAGAACTTGTTACTCGAACGCTGAATCCATATCAGAAAGCCATTCCTCGCTTTGTTTTTTACTATTTTTGTTCTATAACGATAAAGGTTGAAACCGGAAATAGCTAATTTTAACCACTTCCGAATTCAATAGAAAAGAGGAGACAAACCGTACTTTTGGCAAGCTGAATCAATTGCAAAACAAAAAGAAAAGAAAAAGAAAAAAACGAAAAAACTGCATCTCGATATCTCTTATCGTTTTTGCTCTACACAACAGAGTTGGCGTGGGTCAATGAAAACTTGACCCACGACCCACTGACCCACTACCCACCATGACCCACTCTGACCCACCACCCACCGTGACCCACTCTGACCCACCACCCACCATGACCCACTGTGACCCACCATGAACCACCACCCACCATGAACCACTGTCATCCACTGTGACCTACTCTGACTCACCAGAATCCATCGTCATCAACTCTGAACACGATCCACGGCCTCCTCTTTACTGACCAAAGAGTTTACACTTGTAATAAAACAAGACTGTGAAATTGTCCCTAATCGAAGTTTGAATTTCTAGTCAATCTCTCAAGCACCACTCTGCTACAATAACGGTGAATCTGGCCTTTACGATATAAAATGGTAAAGTGTTTGTCAGTGAGGAAATTGAAACAGTTCGAGGTGGGGGGGAATTAGTGTGAGCCTAAAATATTCTTGTACTAACAGAATGTTAATTGTTCTTGCAAGTGTTAATTTCTAAACGCATTCCACAAGAAACTTCTATTCGCAGGAAAATACCCCTGTACAATATGGAAAAGGTTATGGTTTCTCAGTTCACAGTATTTTTCTCACAAAAGACTTGAAAAATAAGTTGTTCATAGGGTATGACCATTAGGAAGACCTAGGCGCAGATGGGAGGATAATATTAAGATGGATCTCGCAGAGATAGGAATACAAAGTAGAAACTGGATCCAATTAGCTAAGGATAGAAGTCAGTGGAGAGCTTTTGTGAACGCGGCACTGAACCTCCGGGTTCCATAGGCCATAGAGTTAGTAGTTAGTTAGTTAGTTGTTCATAGGGTATAAAGGTGCTCGGGTACCCTATGTGAGAGCATCTCCATAAAGTATGCTCATAATTGTAATTTGTGTAATCACTAAAACACCACGTTAAATTTAAGTTACAAATATGCATAATTGAAATTATTATGAATATTTATTCAAAGTAGTTTACCTAAAGCAAAGAAGAGAGTTACTAAAAAGTAGGTACAAAGTTAATAACACAAATAAGCCATTAGTAATACAAGTATACATTTTCCGTAACTCGTAATTTTCCACCTTAAAACAAATCTGAAATCGGATTTATTTCCTGTTCCTATCCTTCAGCCAAGAAATAACTAGCTCGTCTACTTTGAGCTTGTCTAGCGGTGGGCCATTAACATTGATGAGCAACAAGTTAGACAATGTTTGAGCACTTAATCTATTTCTAATATCAGTTATTTGTAAATTTATAAGGGAAAATCCCCGTTCGCACTCTGTCGTGGAAATTGATAGTACATCTACCCGATTTCTGCAACTTCTCATCGACAATCTACTTGTTAGACTTAAGTATGATAACGATTTTTCTCGGTCAGTTTTGAAATACTCAGCAAGAAGTATCATCTCTCTATCACCATACAACATCTTTTCCATATCGACCATGTCAGTTGGCAATGTCGACCCATGTAGAACAGAAACTTCATCTACCACGCCTTTGATAGGGAATCTTGTGAATAGCCTGATAAACTAATGATTTCTTATTTGTTTATAAATTTAATTTTTGTAATTACACATGAAGGTTTGATACCATTACCAAGTTCCCTCCCCCGTCTAGAAAGCGAAAAGGGAACGAGGTTTCTGGAAAGTATTCAGAGGTGAATGGGAATTTCCCTCCTTCTTCCCCTTCAATTACCACACTGCTGTTTGCCATGTGCCAAATTACGATGAATTTCAATTAAATTATCATAGTATAATTATTTCTAATTATTTCCTTGTTGAATTATCAATACTTTTCAGTGGAAAAAAAGGATGAAATTTCAAAGTCTCAAATCAAAGTAAGTAGACCAACGTAAAGGGAAAAAAAGGTAAAATTTTCCATACAATTATGCGTACAATCCAAACTAAAATTTCCGTGTAATTTCTTACAGTACAAATTTTATGCCTATTTTTCTCACAACTTTATGGGTTGATTGCCCTGTGCCGTGAGCGCTCCATATAATAAACATAAGCTTCAGCAATTATTATAGCAGAAAGCAATGGTTCAGTTGAGTTGATTTTGGGTTTAACGTTTCATTCAGCAGCGAGGCTATATGAGACGTGAACCTACTGATTAACGTGGAATCCGAACCACATGACAGAAAGCAATGGATATATTAAGCCAAGCACTGTATTTTTTGTTTCTGATTTTTTTTCTGAAATAACATCGATCGTTTTCGATCCTTTTTACAAACCAACTCACTACCAATTTTCCATATATAGAAAGTGCCTCCCTCCACACACATAAAGGAAAATTTAAAAAAATGCTAGGACACATTCTGTTTATTTTCAATAAAGAGTTAATACACTGAATTTCAGCTCCGTAAGTTTAACGGCTTGTGAGATACTTTTTTTTTTTTTTTTTTTTTTTTTTTTTTTTTTTTTTTTACAAACATTCGGATCCTCACTACCTCCTTAGGATATTATGCATGATAATAAAAGCAATATAACATCCCAGTTTGGATTAAGACCTAAGTATATACCAAAAGTAATTTCATTTGACTTTGCAATTTGACCGTGATGATCAGGCACACATAGTTACATTCATTTTTTTATAAATAATTTATATATTACAGTGATTCAAAAATGTATTTTTTCCAGTAGTAGCTCTAAAAACCCACAGGTCTCGAAAGCCAAGTTGTTGTGTAAGTCCTATTGCTATTATTACTATTAAAAATATCAATATCCAAAACTGCCCGGTTTTCTTTTCACTTGGTTAGATAGACTCACCTCAGGTAAGTAGACAGAAACAAGTGGAAAAGGAAGGAAAATGAAGGTCTTGAAAGTAAAACGGAGACAAATTTACCAGTCTTCAGAAGATATTCTCTACAATGCAGTGAGCAGAGAGGGTCGGTAGATCATACTGAGTCGATGGGTCGCAGTGGGTCACGGTGGGTGGTGGGTCGCAGTGGGTCATGGTGGGTGGTGGGTCACAGTGGGTCATGGTGGGTGGTGGGTCGCAGTGGGTCACGGTGGGTGGTGGGTCACAGTGGGTCATGGTGGGTGGTGGGTCGCAGTGGGTCATGGTGGGTGGTGGGTCACAGTGGGTCACATGCTGTTGACCCACGACCCACTGACCCACTCAGAAAACTTTACCCATTTGACCCACTGACCCACCGAGCCTCTGACCCACTCCAACTCTGCTACACAAATCAGTATTGAAACCGGAAACAGTAGTAAATTTCAGCCACATCCGGTTTTTCGTAGAGTGTTGTGGGTTGTAATGGTATGATCTCTCGACATCCTGAATCGATTACAGAAAACCATTGGTTGCTATATATCACCATTTTTGTTCTATGACAATAAATGTTGAAACCGGAAATGGTTAATTCGAACCACTTTCATTTTGAAAAGAGGGTTAATGGAGAAGGCAGAATCTATTCTTGAAAAGCTAAATCAATCACAAAAGAAAAAACGCATCTCGATTTCTCTTACCGCTTTTGGTCTGTGGAAATCAGTATTAAAACCGGAAGTAATATTAAATTTGAACGATTTTCGGTTTTGGAAAATTGTTCAGGACAGTCATGATATGTTGCCATGAGATGCTGAATAGTTTTTTTAAAAAAAACGCTTCCCAGTATCTGTTACCGTAATGGCGATAAACATTAAATCCGGCAATGACTAATTTGAACCACTTCCGGTTTGAATAGACAATTAACGGTGGAGATGAAACTTATGCTTGGAACGCTCAATTGATTGCGGAAAGCCGCTTCTTGACATCTCTTACCGTTTCTCCTCTGATATCTATCAACGGTCAGACGGACGGACAAGGCTGTTCTATAATCTTCCGACATTTATGCATAGTCGGGAAGTCTAAAATTAAACTTTAGGATTCGATATTACTATAGATATACGTATACTGATATTAGCACTTTGTCTGTATCTATACAATTCAAAATTAGTACCGTGTCCTGGTCCTGTAATCTAAAGGCGAGAGATTGTGGTGAAGATGGCCTGTACTATGAACGTAGACCTTGCATCGTGGTCTATGCCTTGCATCAGTCAACTGTACAGACTTCAAGCCCCGGTTGTACTTCGAAGCCCACGTCAATAGTTAATCTTGTCCATCATAAGCTCCATGATGGAAAAGGATGTAAACTCACACCAGAAAATTAGGCTATTGATATGTCACATTGACTTGATCCCTAGTCTTCCGTTGCGAGCGCTGCTATCGGCTGAAGGAAATCCACTCGCTTTCTCTCGCTTAGCAACAGCTGAACCCTTATTGGCTCAACGCGTGGATGTGTGAGGGTGTAAGCGTTAGTTCGCATTTTTGCCACGGCTCAAGTCATTTTGGCAGCACAATAACAATGTCTGTACCACAATCCAGTTTTGAGATTCAGGATGGTTTTCGTGTGTCTCCTTAATTCATTCAATAACTATTAGATGTTATTTCTTCTACAAGTTAGCTCATATTTATTATATCATTACATCAAAATATCATATCAAAAACTATGGTGTAACTAGAATTAAATCGCGCGTGATGTATATAATTACAAAGCCTTTAAGTGAAGAGGCGTCTGAGTAGGCCTAAAATAGATGGAATATTCACATAAAACAGCTTTGAAAAGTAGGGATCAAATGCAAGGTTTCGCAAGGGATAAAAGGCAACGGTGTTCTGTTTCTGCGCTGATTACTTCCCCCTTTCTTAGAATACCTATTGTGAAGGAACTGATTAGTATCGGTCATCGAACCAATGACACGGCAGAACATCGCCCCAGACAGCGAAGGAGGAAGCTTCAACATCTTGTCAGTTACATAAATCATTCCGCTTAATCGGAGAATTTACATTACGTAAATTTATGTAACTCGATTGGAATATACGGATAATAAAGTCTGCAGAAATTTTCCTTTCCTACCCACGTACCGTCAAAATAATAAATATGTTTCTGTAAGTTATCGCTTTCTTAATCCAATTCCCCATTTTCCCCACTTTCAATATGGCCTGATACTTCGTCATTGCCAGAAAGGACACCTTCTGGGAGGAGCAATCCACATCACGCCGTCGTGACGCCAACAAAATCATTTCTTTTAACATTCAAATCACTAAGGTCAAGAGGTCATCTTCTATGGCTAATCTTCGATAGTCGTTTCTCAAACAACCGTTGTTCTTCGTCGATTGTCTCTGGACAAACGCTGTTGGCAATCGCTCTGCTGGCCAACGCTGTTGGCTCTGGACCATCGGCTGTCGCTGCTTGTGGCTCTAAATGAGGACCACCTGACTTCTCTGGTAGAAAGACCTTCATCGAACCAGCCGTTCAACCTAAATGAGGACAGATATTTTGACATGCTGCAGGAATAAGTGCTCCCATCACCGCTGAAACCAGAAGGTGACTTCCCTACCTTTTTCCAAGATTATGTGTCTGTTCACCATGCAATATAGGGTAACTGGCTATAATAACGCCAGGGATACAATAACGCCGTTTATTTTAGAACTGTTTACAGCACAGAAACTAAGCATACGACAGCACTTTGCAATGTGCCAGTGCATGGGAGACATATCTGTTGTTTTCACACGTGTGTTGATTTCCTGTGGTGTAACGTGTGTGCTGTATAGTTTTTGTGTTATTAATTCAGACCAGAAAATTGAGAACAGAAAACATAAGTAAAGTTTTTGAAGTCCTTTATATTAATATCACTACAGGCGCGTAATCTGTAGGAATTTAAACTGTATTTTTATAAAACACAATGGTTAATAACGAGTGTTTCGACTGTGTTTACATGATTCAATGTGTTAGTAGGGAGCAGTGGGACAATGGTATGTTCATTCTGTTGTGTGGCTGCAATAACGCTGAACGCGATGGATGCAATGGCGTTACTGTCTGGGTTAAAGCTGTCACACCTCAAAATGCAATATCTGCTTTTCAAGCTATACCCATTCAATCCTTTAGTACTCCAAGGAACAACCTTCGCACCAAGTACCATCTCTTCAATGTTTCCTACACAAGCTTTTACTGGAACTGCATTGGACAACCATAATCAGCCATCCACTGAAGATATCAACAGTCCCCAGCCGTCAACATCATCTGCATGTATCCGTGATCCTGTAACTAATGCTTCGTCTCAGTCTTGCTCACTCTACATCCTCCAGTGACAGCTATTTCATTGAACTTATTCCAACTCAGAAATTAACAGATCTCTTCCTGGAAGGAATAGATCAAAAAACGTCTAAGCAGTGGTAATGATCAGAAATCTGTTTAACCAACGTCCTAATGTAAAGGATAAAGGGTCAACTTTGCAAGAGGGTAGACAAAAGAAAGGGGGTACTTATAAAAAGAGCGGCGAAGGTAAAAGTTCAAAAGAATGTCCTCGCAAAGATAGCTCTTGCTATTGCGTTACCTGCAAAGGGTACTATTAAGACGAGACTGGTAAAACTATAGATTGCTTGCAATGTGGAGCCTGTAAGGGGTGGTATCATGAAACTTGTGATGACATATTGCCTCTTACTGGGCACTGCTCTTCTTGTTCCAAATAATTGTACTTGTTCCAGCGTATCTCACAAGGAAACATCTTATATTGATAGTAGCATTGCCCAATCAAACAATGTACAATCGATAGAAGAGTGAAGAAAAGTGGGAAATCCAAAGTTTTAGGGGCTGACACCAAAAAACACAGGAGATAGAGGAAAGAAGAATCTAGAATCATATAAAGATATCAATGCAAAAGATACACTGACACAGAAAGAACTTCAAAATGATTAAAGTAACCAAAATGGTATTTACACAACAGTATAGTAAGCAAACATTGTACCTACAGACATGCTCAATAACATAATATGTAATGCAGTGTTGCCAACTGAGCCCAAAATGAAGTTTTGTTAAATGGCATGGAACACAAATTATAGCATGTAGAAAATCTAATTATGATTAGAACCATACCTGTGAAGTCATGATGTATCGTGTTGCCAGCAATTGAAGATAGCCCTATATGAATTCCTACATGAATTTCGGATGTAGAAGAGTACCGTACATGCATTACCAACACACTGCGAAGCGCTTTAGCAACAGCAACACTGAAAAAATGAGCCTGCTAATAATGTGTGAGCCTGCTAATCAATTGACAATCCAAGAGCATGCACAGTTTCAGTTTTGTGTGTTGTGTTTGATACTATTCTGATTTTCCATTTGGGCAAACCTGCTTCGACACTGTGCTTCGTCCCTTATTTTCGCGCTTCAGTGATTATATTATTGTTTGTGGTCTCATATTTTGGTGTTAACTAGTGTATCTTTTGCATTGCTATCTTCACAAGATTCTAGATCCTTCTTTCCTCTGTATCTCCTGTGTTTCTGCATGTCGGCCCGTAAAACTTTGGATTCCTCACTTTTCTTCACTCCTCTATCGATTGCACATTGTTTGATTTGGCAACGCTATAAGATGTTCCCTTGTCAGTTCATTGGTTTCATGATAATATGAATAATGACGCTATTGTATCCACACTGTATGCTATACCGCCATTTCACTTTGCTCGATATATCTGTGTATTACTTGTAGGCCTCCTGCATATATTTTTCCAGGATCTTCGCACTATGTTGTAATCAGTGAATACTAAGCTGCTAAACAATGCAACATATATTTTTTCCGCCAAATATTAAATGTAAAATCCTCGAAAAACTAAGAATGGTGGCGTTATTGTAGCCATTGCCCTATATCAGGGAGTTGTTGAATGCACAGTTCCCGGGCCACTGGATTGGTTATCGAGGGCCATTTGGGTGGTCATCCCGTTTGCCCGACCTGATACCCTTAGACTTTTATCTGTGGAGCCATATCAAAGTTTATCAAGAAAAAATCACTATCTCCCACACATGGAGCAACGAATCAGACACTATAGTGACTCTGACGCCAGAACACATAAAGGATCCAACATATCTTGTAGGATCCAATATGTCATGTTTACTTCAAAAAATTTCATTACTGATTAAAGTTAGATGAAAAATAACTTCAGATTCGTATTTCTGGTGAAATTCTAGCCTAAAATCATGTGTCGCATACCCCCTTTCTCATTTGAAATATTGGACCTGAATTCAAAACGGTGGATTTCAATATGGCAACCGTGATGCCAAATGGCACCATCTGGTGCGCCTTCACCCCAATTACCCACATCAAAAGTTTCGTCATTTTTCCTCAAACTGTTTCAAAAATAAATGGATAGTGCTGGAGTTTTGCCTCACCTTGCGAGAGAGAAGGATTTACTTTTGGGTCTCGTTTCCCACAATGCTAAATTATGAAATTATGAGAAAATGAGATAAGAAAAATGAATGATAATAACGGAATTATAAATGAAAGACAATACCTTGAGGGGGATTCGAACTAGCGACAGACTGGTCTCGCCATTTATACTTTAGAGAGCTTGACATTTTTCTTATCTACCAGTGATAACATTTATGATGAAATTTTCTGAAAACGGAACAGAGGTATCGTTGTAGGCTATTCAACCGAGAAGAATTTTCCATTACTGGAAATAGTTACTATCCAAAGTGAATCCTTTTTAAATCACGATCATACAAAAGAGAAATACAAACACACATTTTAGCAGTAAATATTTTGTGTATAAACAATAAATATTTGTATTAGTTGTTTAGTAATCAAACAGCCCTGGAGCCAGTAATGAATAAAAAAAGCGAAGTAATATCAGAGAATAAAGTTAAAACAAACAAAACCCAGATGCATTGCCGCCACCTGTCATTTGACATAAACACATTACATTACTGTAATTAGTTCTTTCGACATGCTGATATTATCAATGTTATTTCATTTCAAATTTTAACCATACATACATTATTTACATATGTACATTTACATATACATTGTAAACTACACATAATTCGACTTTAATTTTGGTAAATGTCGTGTCATGTACTGTTGATATTAATAAAATGGAAAGGTTATTTTTTGAGAAAAATATAAAAATAAATTATATTAACGTTTAATTAAATGTAAATATATGTAAAACATTACAAATCTCATTAAAAAATTAATGCATATCACGCATATTATAGTACCCATAAAAGATTACAAAATGTTGAAGGCTTAAATGTGAGAAGCGTCTGTTATTTCCTCAACAGGAAAGAGAGTTTTGAGTTACAAAAAATCGTAGCTTATGACGTAGAGACGTAAGCGCCAAAATTTTTAGAAAATGAAATCTTTCAACTGGGGATTCTTCAAAACTTACTCTATCATCTGACGATCTGAGGAAGTGGTGTAATTCTATATCTTATACATGGTGTCTACTAAAATTCCAAAATGAAATTTCGTGACTTTTTCGTGACCTTTTCTTTATCAGACCATAAAATTTCTTAATATTCTCAAGAGCAAATTTGGGTGCAAATTACGCCGAATTTTCATGCACGCGATAGAAGCATGCTATGATTGCGATTTGGTAGCGTCTAAAGCTGATCATAGAGATTTTTGGTGGTGAATTTTGACGTTTTATAGAACAAAATTTTCCAGTCTGTATTTATATTTGTACAGATAAAAAAAAAAATCATGACCCAAAAGCTAACTTTCGTGACTTTTTCTTGACTTTCATGGCCATTTTCTGATTTCGTGACTTTTTTGTGACATTCGTGACTATCGTGACCGACAGACCTGTTAGGGTCCATAGATTTTCTCTGAAAAAATGTTCAACTAGCGTAAACAACATTCGTGTATTGTTTGATATATCTTTAAATGCCTCTCCTGCAAAACTACACTTTTGGCGCTTACGTCTGTACGTCATGTAAGAGACGAAATGTGATATTAATGTGATTATACACTTTGCTATTCATTCAAACTGACCATTTTCGTGAAGTCACACAAAAAATACTATAATTCTCGAATCTATATTATAAAATTGAAAGTCACTATGTTTGTGAGGTTCGGCCCTGGGAAAGTTTTTATCATATCACTTTGAAAGTGTAACTCAGCAGAAGGAGAGAGGGAAGATATTTAAGAAATGATCGAAAATGACCGATATTAGTGTCGAATCCACAGTTTTCGGGGTCGTTGAGAAGAACAGTGACACTTCCGATGTCGTTTAAATCTAAATTCAGCCCGCAACTTAGGGGACGGAAAAGGATAATATACAAGATAGAAAAATGATCGAAAATGAGCAATATCAGTGTCGAATTCGAAGCTCTCTAGGTCGCTGAGATAAACAGTAACACTTTCAATACCCTTTAGATCAAAATTCAGTTCTGCAACTTGGAGGAGGTGTAGATATTTTTAAAAAAATGATCGAAAATGACGGGAATTAGTGCCGAATCCATAGTTTTTGGGTCACTGAGACGAACAGTGACACTTTTGATGCCGTTTAAATCCAAATTCAGCCCCGCAACTTAGGGAACGGGAAAGGAGAAGATATATAAAAATGATCGAAAATAAGCAATATCAGTGTCGAATTCATAGCTTTCTGGGTCGCTGAAATAAACAGTAACACTTTCAATACCCTTTAGGTCTAAATTCAGTTCTGCAACTTGCAAGAGGTGTAGATATTTAAAAAAAAAAAAAATCGAAAATGACGGGAATTAGTGCCGAATCCATAGTTTTTGGGTCACTGAGACGAACAGTGACACTTTTGATGCCGTTTAAATCCAAATTCAGCCCCGCAACTTAGGGAACGGGAAAGGAAAAGATATATAAAAGTGATCGAATATAAGCAATATCAGTGTCGAATTCATAGCTTTCTGGGTCGCGCTGAGATGAACAGTGACACTTCTGATGCCGTTTAAATCCAAATTTATCCAAGCAACTTGGGAGAAGGAGGATGGGAGAAATATATAGAGATGATCAAAAATTGCAGCTATTAGTGTCGAATCCATAGTTTTCGAGTCGCGCTGAGATGAACAGTGACACTTTCGATGCCATTTAAATCAAAATTCAACCCGCATTAGTACTTTATGTCCAAAATGAAACGTATTCTCCCCGTGCGAAGAACGGGTACTCTGCCAGTATTAACTAAATTTTCCAGTATTATTAGTGTTTAACGAAAAAAAAAAAAGGATTTTGTCCAAAGATAAGACATATAACCAGTTCGATAGATCGTATTGTGCTGAAGAAAATGATGCGGATAAGTGTAAAACCTCATGCGTAGTTTTCGAGAAAATTTTAGATAAAAATAATTTCTTTGTAAGCCTAAATATTGATGTTGTACAAGGATCATGCCTATTATTGAGATGAAACTGATAATGAAATATAGAAAAAAAGTCTTCTTTATTAGTATTCATTATGATACTATCAAAAGACGACACTAAATAATATTGTTAATGAAATACTGAGTAAAATTATTATTAACTCTTGAAGTTTAATTTCTGTTTAACAAAAATATTGTCTAACGATAAAACGTAGCTCACATCAACAGATGAGTCAATACCACACACCAAGCTGAACAGATTAATATGATTTAGGATAAACTATCATGTGTAGTTTTCGAGAAAACAGAAAGAATATCCACTTTTGTGACGCTAAAGAAAAATGCCGTCCGTTGCCAATAATAATAACTGACATTTTGTTAAAAGAATCTTGCTGCAATAGTTTTCTTTTATTTATCTATATACTGTATGTAAAAACTAGTGGTGGGCTCAAAAAACGGTTTTCGGTTTTCTCCAAAAGCCGGTTCGGTTTTCACCGAAACCGGCTATCGGTTTTTTCAAAACCGGTATGGTTTTTCACCGGATCCGGTTTCGGTTTTCTTCAAAACCGGTTCAGTTTTTTTCCAAAAATTGTTCTATTTCTGACCACAATAGTGTTTCGTTGTTCTCCGGAAGGCAATTCGGTTTCCATAGAAATAGTTTTGTGTGTTTTCCAAACGTTTTCAGCGAAACCAGTTTCGGTGAAAATCGAACCGGTTTTGAAGAAAACCGAAACCGGTTTTCGTGAAAACCCGAACCGGTTTTCGTGAAAACCCGAACCGTTTTTCAAGAAAACCGGAAGCGGTTTCGGTGAAAAACCGAACCGGTTTTGTAGAAAACCGAAATGTCGGTTTTTCGGATTTCGGCTCTAGAAACCGGTTTCCGTTTTTTATATGAAAAACGGTTTTGCCCATCCCTAGTGAAAACACCGTAGCATAGAGGTTAGAGTGTCAGACTTATGACGGATCGCGGGTTCGATTCCCGGGCAGTGCTTCCCAATTTTCCGGCCGGTACACCCACCGTCGTGACACAAACGAGGGAGTCACGTGAATAAAAGACGTGACGGCTACTACATCTAGAAAGCTTCTGATACACGTGTTAGAAATAGGGCGACGTAACGCCCTGATCACGTGTTCGTCGCTAGGCTGAGCGTAGTTCATCCAGCCGCTAATAGATGTCGTTCGAGTGGCTCAGGCCTACAAAGCGCTCTTGTGACAAGTGGTTTTAATGTTACGAGTTACGACCTCTTCCATTAGTTTCAAGCTATATTTCAATCATTATTAAGAGGCTTCATCCCGGCAAAATTAAAATACCGCTAATTTTACAGTAATTATGTGATATCTTCAAATAGATAAAAGGTAATCGAAATGTAGAACAAGAGCGCCCTAGACAATATAATTTTACCTGAGATACCGTTATCACGACTCACTTACCTGCTTTCGATTTCGAGCCATTTTGAAAATCGGCATTTATTTTCGCGTTTCTAAACGGCTGATAACGGAATGCCACTAGGTGACTTGTGATAACGGTACCTCACGCAAAATAATATTGTCTAGGGCGCTCTTGTTCCACATTTCAATTATCTTTTATCTATTTGAAGATATCTCATAATAAGGGGCAAAAATCACTTGGTGGAGATATGCTACAGTTACGCAAATCTTTCTCAAGATCTAGTGAAAGAAAAAAATGACTTCGATATCACTTAAAGGATCCCAAGACACAATCACCTTCACTGTTACAGACATATTATCATTCAAGACATTATTAATTATTGAAAGCGCAAGAACACGCAGAAAATTAGAAAAACTTATTTAAAAAATATAAGTAAATAATAAGAAATATAGTAGTAGTACTCACGGATTCATAAATACTCGTATTTTTTCTAAGATTATATAGTTGAAATTGGATACTTCAAAGAGAAAGACTAACCTGAAATAAAAAGTTAGGAAAAGAATTAAAAACATAATATCGACAATTTTAATCAATAAGTTGCATATTATGCATGCATGCTAATTAACTTAGATGAAAAGTAATTGCATCTAAGCAATGCTAATTAATTGGAGTCATATATACACGATAAAGTGCATTCGAAAATCCAATGATCAGAGTACACCTGAATATCATAGGAAATAGTTCACGATAAAGTAGTCTAAAACAACTACTGGAATACTAATAAAATAGAATGTATGTAACAAATAATAATAATAAGTACATTAAGTATGTGGTATATTTTTTTTTAAAAAAATTGAAGATTCCAATGACAGTATTTATGAAAACTAAATATGTTCCCATGGGTGCCAATTCCGAAAGTCCAAGGGAGCCCGGGGAACTACAAAGTTTGCTTGGGTCCCCTTAAGAACTGGATTTTTTTTTCCTTTGATATGTCCTAGATATCCGACAATAAGGCTCACATACCCAATTGAGCTCCCAAAAATTATTTAGAAAACGGCGCCACTGGTTGCTTCCCTCTCAAGCTTTTGGTTCGCAGCAGCTAGTGTCAGCTATTAGCGTCAGGCAAGCAGGACAGGTAGCGATACCTATTAATGTGATAATTAACCCCTTCGGGATCCTATGGTACAATTTGTACCATATGCACTTTTCACGGTACATTGCGTTATTTCTCTTCTATTTAAGCTTTTTTGTCCTTTTTTTTGGTTTTGTTTTGTTTTGTTTTGTTTTCCAAGTCCAGAGGCCTTGCAGAAGACATTACGTATGGTTTCAGACCGTCCTGCGTCCAGACATAGGAGGTGAGACGTCATAAGTCAAAAATTTCTCTTCTCATTTTCTAAGCGTATGTTCAATATTTTTTGGCGGGCTTATTTTTCTAAGTAGAAGATTGAAATTTTGCACAAACATTCAGTCCACGGAGTAGTATGTACCAGATTTTTTGTTCCGATGTCAGTGCTAAAACAGGGCGGGAACCAGAGGGGCAAAGGGGTAAAAATAGGGATCTTTACCCCAAAAATCCCGTTTTTCGTCATTTTCCCGCCTTACATACACGATAGGACCACGTGAGTCATACCGTCTGAAAGGCAGTTCCATTCTGAAGAGAACGACGGTCGAATTATTATCCTAGGGTAATTAGGGATATCTCAGTGAATTTTTATCCAAATATACTTCTGAATAGGGTAAAAGTGGGGCATGGTAGGGAAATTTTTTCTGGCGGGCCTATTTTTTCACGTAAAAGATTGAAATTTTGCACAAACATTTAGTCCACCGAGTAGTATTTACCAGATTTTTTTGTTCCGATGTCAGTGCTAAAACAGGGGGGAACCAGAGGGACAAAGGGGTAAAAATAGGGATTTTTACCCCAAAAATCCCGTTTTTCGTCATTTTCCCGCCTTACATACATGATATGACCACGTGAGTCATACCGTCTGAAAGGCAGTTCCATTCTGAAGAGAACGACGGTCGAATTATTATCCTAGGGTAATTAGGGATATCTCAGTGAATTTTTATGCAAATATACTTCTGAATAGGGTAAAAGTGGGGCATGGTAGGGAAATTTTTTCTGGCGGGCCTATTTTTTCACGTAAAAGATTGAAATTTTGCACAAACATTCAGTCCACCGAGTAGTATTTACCAGATTTTTTGTTCCGATGTCAGTGCTAAAACAGGGGGGAACCAGAGGGACAAAGGGGTAAAAATAGGGATCTTTACCCCAAAAATCCCGTTTTTCGTCATTTTCCCGCCTTACATACATGATATGACCACGTGAGTCATACCGTCTGAAAGGCAGTTCCATTCTAAAGAGAACGACGGTCGAATTATTATTTTAGGGTAATTAGGGCCGTCTCAGTGAATTTTTATCCAAATATACTTCTGTATAGGGTAAAAGTGGGGCATGGTAGGAAAATTTTTTCTGGCGGGCCTATTTTTTCACGTAGAAGATTGAAATTTTGCACAAACAATCAGTCCACCGAGTAGTATTTACCAGAAGTTTTTTTCCGATTTCTGCGTAAAAACAGGGGGTCCAGAGGGGCAAAAGTTGAAAAAAGGGAAAATTTGCCCCAAAAATCCCTTTTCTCAGGAATTTCCCGCCTTAGATACATGATCGAGACATGTGAATGGTACCGCCTGAAAGACAGTTCTATTCTGAAGAGAATGATTGGCGGATTACAGTCCTAGGGTAATTAGGGATGTCTCAGGAATTTTTTCCCTGAGACCATAGTGTTTTATGGTACTTTGGGGCATTGTGGGAATTTTTGATAAAAATTCTCCCGCCCTTACTATTCAAGATAGAAACTTGAAATTTGGCACACCCATTCAGTATACCAAGTACTATTTATCAGATTTTTTTGATGGCTACGATCACACAGGGGGGGTCCAGGGGGGGCCAAAGTTCGAGAAAAAAATTTTTCCCTCCGAAATTTTCAATTTGACATTTTTTCCCGCTTCTGGTATATGGTATGAGCATACAAGTAATACCATTCGAAAGCCAGCTCCATTCTGAAGAGAATGAGGTATGAACCATGATCCTAGGATAAATAGTGACGATACAGTAGCTGCTTGACTGAAAGTCTAAAAAATAGCCCAAAAAGCCAGGATCCGGAGAGGGTTAACAATTAGGAATTAGCGTTATTCCTAGGCTGATGTGTTTTGCTTTCATAATAACAATAATTTATATAGTTTGATTAGACATGGTACTAACAGCATTTTGGGGAAATCATATAATATAATTCCATATTACAGATAGTTTAAATCAATAAAGTCATAGAACAAATTATTGAAAAGGGAAAACAAAAGGGTTTTTGCTATTTATTATTATTAAGTATTCTGCCTTTCGGCAGGTCCTGGGACAATCAGTTATTTCCTTTCTTTTTCTTATTTTTTAAATTGGTCCTGCAAATGTTTCTTCCACGTTTCTCGATCATTAGCTTCCTCTCTTAGCTCTCAATATTTTCTTCTATTCTTCAAATCATCGATCAGTTGTATTCTTCTTCTTATTCTTCGTTTTCTTTCTATCTTTCCGTCCATGGCGGTATGAAGAAGACAACTTCTTCGCAAGATGTGTCGAATCAAAGTGGCCTTCCTACACTGAGAAAAAAATTGTAGGTGGCGTACTTAAAAAGATAGGTTATATGCGTAATTCCTGTAGTTTTTGGACTTAACGTACAGCAGACGTATAACTGAAAACGCGTTTTATAATACTTTCTGTGTAAGTGTTCCATCTATACGTACTTTCCGTATAAAACAATGTAGGCGGTCAGGATCTCACATACAAACGGACGTATATAACATATAGCTGACGAAAGTAACGTAAGTATATGCATGTGATATACGGAAAACTATTAGATGTCAGACATCCTGCAACGGCATGATGTAATATCTAAGGGCAGTGCCTATGTAGCATACGGATAACGTATGCTTCGTACTGATTTCTATAGTAAGCAAGAGGATACCGTATATTTGTACAATATACAGCTGTCCGGAGAACGGATTTTTCTCTGTGTACGAAGGATGCTGGCTAAAAGTATCATCTTCTCTCCTACCCGTTTTAAAACATCTTCGTTTGTTACTCTCTTTGTCCATTTTATTTTCTCCATCTTACTCCAACAGCACATTCCGAACCTCTCGAAATATTTCTTCTCTAACTTCCGTAATTTCCAAATCTTTGAACCATACATTCCAATGGTCCATATATAGCACTTGACCAACTTCTTCGTTAGTCCAATATTGAGCCTGCTAGTTAAGAGTGATCTTTTCTTGTTGAATGCTTCTTTGGCTATGGTAATTCTTGACCTGATCTCTTTGGTGGAGTAAGCGTCTCTCTTCAAAATACTTTCCAGATACTTGAAATTATCCGCCTTCATCAAGTTTTCGTTGTTCTACTCTGACCTGTAAAGGCACGTTTCCACGGAATATTCTCATGACCTTCGATCTTTCAATCTTGTGTTCCATTTCATATACTTTTGCAATGTCAACTATTTTGTCAATCAAAAATGGATTCAATCACATTGTTATCCCTATTTTTCAGAGAATGGAGAATATTCAGACTCTATCCATATTAAGTAGTATCAGATTTGCAGTAGTATTATTTAACGAGTTATTTTCATAATTTGTCCATGTCTTAAACAAAAGCCACTGACAGTTCCCTCGTGGCTAGCGCACACGCCTACGTCGTGGAAGACTCAGATTCGATTCCCAATTGGAGCTCGTCTAGTTCGAATCTCAACGTTAGATACACGTCTCATACAACCTCGGTGCTGAAAGAGAGACTAAACTTCAAAACAAACAAACCAATCAAAAGCCACAGTCTATTTACCAATTTAATCGGGATGATAAGCAAGTTACCCCCAGAATTTATGCAACACCTTCTGTCTAGAAAATATAGTAAAAAGAACCTACATAATGAAGATGGCGTTTCAGTAGGAGGTAGAGTGATTAGATGCATGTGATTTGCAAATGATATGACGCTTGTTGTGGAATCTGAAGAGCAAATCAATAGGATTTTAGAATATGTGAACAAAGGCTGTAAAGAATATGGAATGAAAATAAATGTTAGAAAGACAAAAACCTGGTGATTAGAACGAAGTGGTCAGTGTCAAATATAGAAGTAGGAGGGAAGAAAATAGAACAGGTGATTAGTTTTCGATACCTGGGTAGTATTATTAGTGATGATATGAAATGTGGACATGAAATAAAAGCAAGAATAAGAATGGCAAAAGAAACCTTTAGGAGGAAGAAAGTACTACTTTGTGGGACCTTGAATAAAGAGTTGAGAAAAAGACTCATAAAATGTTTCGTGTGGAGTATTGTACTGTATGGGTCACAAACATGGACAACGCAAAAAGGATGAAAAACGACTGGAAGTTTTCGAAATGTTGGTGTGGAGAAGAATGGAGAGAATTAGCCGGGTCGAGTGGAAAACGAATGAGAGGGCGTTAGAAATGGTGGGGGAGAAAAAGAACAATTTTATTAACAAGAAGGGAAACTGGTTGGGACATAAATTAAGAAGGAAATGTATCATGAGGGATGTGCTAGATGGTATGGTAGCAGGAATAAGTTTGCAGTATACGACAAAGTATCTGTTCATTTTCTTCAGGATCCTATCTCTTCACAATTTCTCATCGCAGCAATCTTTCCCCTCATTATTGATTGTTATTTATCATCTGCTTCCTTTAGCTTCTCGCGGATAAACAAGGGACGTTAAACTAAAGATTTTATTTCATTTTTCCTTTAAGAACTTTCGCCGGAATCGCTGATCACGTCTTAGTCGCTAGGCAAGAGGGCGCTGGAGCATACTCAGATCCGTGAAGGGATGTCACGCCAGTGGTTTAGATCAGTTTTCTTTTTTTTTTAATTATTAAACTACGTATGTGAGATTAGGAATATCGTTAACCACTAGTTCACTCATTAATTATGTATGAAATGCATGTTAATTACACATGATTTACTGTCATTAATTTACAAACTTCTAGAAATAATGTGACTTCATTCACTCCTTCTCCAGTAAGCTATCAGGGGCGAATTTTCTTCCAAAAATTTTAAATGAGGATAATTTACTCAGGATTTTGCACCCTCTATGTCCCTGTCATATTAGATTACGTAAAATTTTAGAATCAAAATAAATAAGGAGACAAGTGCAAAGAGTCACGGTTAGGATGAACTTTAGCCGGTTGTAAGATCCGAGTGGTCTGAGGGGTGAGGTGTTAGTTCAATGATTGTGAGGTAAAACCCACTAGGGGTTCAAGTCCCTCTCAAGAGGATTAGCGTATTTTTAAGTGTCACCGAAGTTTCTGTGTTCATATCCCTGTCGGGTTGGGTTAAGTAGAAAATTAGATCATAAGATCATGGGATGTTCTGGTGGAGCGAATTTTAAAAAATTGTCTCTGGAATTTGGCTTCGGATCGCAAGATGCAACCCACCGCTAGTTTGATTTCCTGTTAAGAGCATGGGCCTTTCATTTGCCCTCGGTGCTTTGTGTTGTTGCTGTCCGATTGGATTACGTAGATCACAAAATGAGATGAAATAAATGGTAATTAAAATGAAAACAATACTGGTTAGAGCGAGTTTTGAGAAGGAAGAGGTAACGTGTGTGCTTTCTGTGCGTGTGGTTTCAAGTTCGATTCCTAGTGGAGGCTCTTGCTTTGAAAAAGTCCAGAACAGGTAGTTCGGGTACCACTTAAAAGCACTACGTTCCATTTGTATAACTTCGGTGTTAAAATTCCAGAGCTGTCAAAATTCCAATCTCGACAACCAATTTTGGTGTTATACAGTGGCGTATTTACGATTTTGTTTCGGGGACGGGGGAGCTTTGTTAACTTTATTCCTGGAAATGTGAAAATTCTTTCCAGAGGGGCTTAAGCCCAAAAGCTCCCTTAAATACGCCACTAGTGTTATATAATAACATAAAACTACAATTACCTTGTCGATTATATACGTTTTGCAAAATACAGTAAAACCTGTCTTCAACGGACCCTTTATTAAACGGAAAACTGTCTTAAACGGAAATATTTCACGGTCCCACGAATTTTGGAGAACAAAACGTGTAAAACTCCCTTCATTAAGCGGAAACTGTGTTACGCAGACAACGGAAAGAAAAATAAATATTTAACGGAAAATTCTGAATTCCGGACCACAGCGTTTAAAAGATGTTTACAAATTCTGTGAGACATATACATTACACTGTCTGCGATAAAATGTTCGTTCTTTTGTTAAATATCTGGACAGTGTTGACCTTCCCCAACCAATACTCATATTGACCACCACAAATTGTCTTTAATCCCCGCAACTTAATCAAGAATCATACGGAATGTCGGAAAGAAGAAAACGAGATAGAGGAAGAAGAGGAATACGATACCGAGTTCGAAGAAGAGTGTAGAATAAATACATACCAAGATGCTCTCAGAAGTTTAAAGGAACTGCAAAAATTTGCCTTACGGAAAAATGATTCTGATTCACTTAGTATAATGTCTCAGGTTAAAGTGTATGTGGAAAGTCAAGCAGCCAAGCAGCAATGTACACAGAAAACCCTGCTTGGCTATTAGAAAAATAAAGAAAACGTGTGCACAGCATATTTTGTATTAATTTTAATTTTTTTGTGTATTTATTCGTAGAAGAAAGAAGTACTGTAATCGAACAATGTACGTACAGCAATGTAATTTCCCAGTATGCCCCTTTATAAGCATGTATTTTTTTTTTTTTTTTTTTTTTTTTTTTTTTTTTTTTTAAAGAAAGGTCTACCTCCACTAAGCGGAAACCTGACTTTAACGGAAATTTTTGCAAGTCCCGCTCGATTCCGCTAAAGACAGGTTTCACTGTATTTTCAAAACTTGACGTTTCACGGTATCTTACCTATTCAGTTAAGTAAGTTTCATTAAAATTTCTCGGTCAAATCAGCACTGATCTAGCAAGGAATGAATCACAATTCCGATTCTTGAGAACCTGTCACCTGAACGAAGTGATTTCATCAAAGAGGAAACAGGAATATGAAAGGGCTTTTAGCTTTTCAGTTCGATTCTCTTGGGCACACACGCGGGAGGTTATATTCAAAGAGAAAAGGACGGTTGTTTTTAAATCTAATTGCGCTGCTTCAGGCAGCATCCAGCCTGCGCTGAGCGTTCCTTCCTTCTTCTAACATGTTCTTTGAGTCGCTTCTGATAGCACAGAAACGCATGTTATGTATAAGTGTGCATGTATTTGTATGTGTATGTGGTGAGCGAGAGAAATAGACGAGATGAATTCCGAACTCCGTTGCAACTGTAGTATGAGAACATGAAGGGACTTCTATCATACAAATTCCTTTCCTCACAGTTCTACACCACAGGCATCGTGTAAATAAGCGAACTCAATACTTAACCGTATTTAGTCATTCAAGTTTATTCATGTAAAAACATTGCTTAATTAAGAAACAGCTCTTAAGTGTGAATTGAATTTACCGTATAGCGTAAATGTAAATTTCACCGCAAAGGTATTAATGATTTATACGGAACACATTCCGAGCTTAAGATATAAACACAACGATTTCAGTGTAAACCAGCACAAATTTCTAGTGTCTTTTATCAAGGTCTGAAATTTATTTAAGCTTATATACAAAATACATATACATAGTACTATGTAGACACATATTGTATTACAAGTAAACGCCCCTGCAGGTTACTGTGGACTTTTTTTTTTTCCTTTTCTCACGACACCCAATTCCTATGTTTCTTCCAAATTGAACTAGAAATTAAACTAGCATGTAAATTAACAGATTCATGTCCTCTGAAGAAAAAAAAAATCAAATACCAAATACGGTATTTCTTCGAATATAAGGCAAACTTTTTTGCCAGCTTTTAGACGTCCAAAATTCAGGTGCGCCTTAGATTCGAAGGCGTCCTAGATTCGATGTGTATATACTGCAATATAGGGCCTACATATTTATTCATTGCACGTAGGTCACAACATAGAATCTACTGCAGTCTTTAGTAGTGGTAGTTTATACTAATTTGCTTAAAATTGGTTGTATTACAACAATGACAGACTGTACAGAAATGGTAATCGCTCATGAGCAATGAACATTTCGTTTTACTGATAAGAAAATGCTTATTGTAGGAATGTATTTGTATATTTTTTCTGCACCTTAGATTCGAAACTTTTTGTAAATGAGTTTAAATAAGGTGAAATTTCAGGTGCGCGCCTTATATTCGAAGAAATACGATATGTCGCCTTTTCATTCAACGATACAGAATTCTCGTTAAATATCTCCTTTATACGACTCCTATCGACGGGATTTCAAAATAAATGCGTGAGACACAAGAAATGCTAAACCAAACTTGTGTATCGCAATGTACTGAAATTTTTATGGTTAAACAAGTCCTTGTAGAAATTTAATGAATTTTCCAGTGGTCAATTAATTATCACTTCATAATGATTGTGTACCATTCAAAGTAAAACGATAAAATCTTTCCCAACATTAAGGCTTAAGTTTTCGTCAACAATGGTCAAACTCTGTTCTAACTAACTAACTAACTAACTCTATGGCCTATGGAACCCGGAGGTTCAATGCCGCGTTCACAAAAGCTCTCCACTGACTTCTGTCCTTAGCTAACTGTATCCAATTTCTACTTTGTATTCCAATCTCTGCGAGATTCATCTTAATATTGTCCTCCCATCTGCGCCTAGGTCTTCCTAATGGTCGTTTTCCGATGGGTCTTTCAGTCAAGACTTTGAAAGCGTTTCTACTTTCTTCCATTCTAGCTACATGACCCGCCCACCTAAGCCTCCTAGACTTGACGACCCTAACAATATTGGGTAAACCGTATAAATTATGTAGTTCCTCGTTATGAAGTTTCCGCCATTCCCCATTCCCGTTCCTCTTGGTCCGAATATTCGTCTCAGGATCTTGTTCTCAAATACTTTCAGTCTATGTTCTTCCCTCAGAGTAAGTGACCATGTTTCGCAGCCATACAAAACAACAGGCATGATTACCGTTTTGTATATTTTAAGCTTCAAATTCCTCGACAGAATTCGCGACGACAAGAGGTTTTGAACCGAATAGTAACATGAATTCCCTGCTTTTAGTCGACATTTAATTTCTCCGTGAATATGATTTTCCTCTATTAATATTGATCCTAGATATTTGAAACTATCCGCTTTATCAAAAGTATTATTTAATATTTTAACGCATCCATAATTTGCTGTATTCCGGTCCCGACACACTTCCATATATTTAGTTTTCTCTGCATTTACTTCTAAACCCATGTCCCTGGAAACGTTTAATAAGATCAAACTCTGTTTTTTTTTATTATTATTATTATTTATATGAGGGAAAACATTTCATGTAAAACATAAATATAATTGTCCGACAATTGAGGCGCCTAGTCCTCCACATCCATTTAGCTTAATTTCGAGTAATTTTGCAAAACATGCAGTAAATCTCCATATATATACATGTACAAAGTCCCATATTTGAACTATTCTATACTATGATATATTAAGCTTTTAAACAAAATACGGTTTCCATGGGATTCCTTTAAATCAAACATATAATAAACGGTATATAACTCAATTTTGGTTTTAAAAAAATGGATTTGGCACCTTTTGATAGTAGGAGCCTCAATTTTGACAACATAAAGTGTGCTGTCAAATTTCTGAGTCTATAACCAAGCAGAAGTATCACGTGTACACCACGAAAAGGAGTTTGGTTTCTACGTAGTGATATTTCTTTGTCAATTAATATTGAAATCGGAAGTGGTAGAAGATTTCCAGCATATATGGTTTTTAGAGAGATATTAGGGTGGAGACATATTATTGGGAAGCTTAATTGACTGCAGGAAACCGGTTTTTGCTCTCTAAGAGGCCCACCATTTTTATTCTATAGCGATCAACGTTCCTGTAAGTGCCATATCTGGTTTGAATAAAAAGTTAAGGAAAACGATGATACCTATTCCTAGAAAGTTAATCGATTTACCCACACCCGCAAAGAAAAAGAAAAAACATTCTCCCTATCTCTTATCTTTTATTCTATGTAGATCAATATTGAAACCGGAAGTCGTAATAAACTGTTATCGCTTCCGGTTTTAGCACAAAGTTAAGAATCGAGATGAGATGTATTCTTGGGAGACTTAATCGATTGGAGGAAATCATTACTCGCTATTTTTTTTTTTATTGTTTTTGTCCTATAGTGATCAAACTTCTTTTTTTTTTCTCGACGACTAAATTTTGAACCTGTACATCATGCCCAAAATTGATGGTGACCCATCAAGTAGTTCTTGAGAATTGTTGTCTTCCGAACGGACGAAATGATACACGGACAAACAGGGTAAATACAAGGTAGTCTAAAAAGAACTGAGCATTTTGGGCACAAGATGGCGTTAGTGCACCAAATCTCAAGATATATATGAGTCGCAGGGGCTCAGATCTATCAACACTTGACAGCTGACAGTTGAAGCTACAAGATATGGAAAAAGTGTTGGAATTCTTATAAACAGACGTAAGGTTAACCCTTATAGATTCCCGCTTTTTTAAGGTAAGTTATAGACTTTCAGTCAAGCGGCTACAGCATCATCCGTATTTATTGTAGGATCATGGTTCATACCTCGTTTTTTTCACAACAGAACAACCTTACAAATGGTACTATTCACATCTCCCTATCATGCCCCTGAGGCGGGAAATTTTGAGAAAAATCGGGATTTTTCTCTGAAAATATATATATATATATATATTTAATTTTGACCTCTCTGCCCCCTGTGACACAGAGACATGAAAGTCAACTCAAAAAACACTAATGAGTGCACTAAATGTGTGTACAAAATTTCAAGTTTCTATCTTGAATAGTAAGGGCGGGGAAAATATTTATCAATAATCCCCACAATGCCCCAGATTATCTCAAAAGATCCTTATCTCAGGTAAAAAGAAATCCTGAGACATCCCTATTTATCTTAGGATCATGGTTCACCCATCATTCTCTTCAGAATAGAATTGCCTTTCAAACGGTACCATTTACATGTCTCTATCATGTATCTGAGGCGGGAAAGTCTCGAAGAAAGAGATTTTGTGGTTAAAATATCCCTTTAAAAAAAAATTGCCCCTCTGGATCCCCCTTGCGTTACCGCAAGGATCTGAAAAAAAAATCTCATAAATACTACTTGGTAGAATGAATGTTTGTGCAAAATTTCATTCTGTATGTGCAAAAGTAAGCCCACTAAAAAATAATGAAAATAGGCCTAACAAAAAATATTTTTTCTAAAGTTATGACGTCATCAGCTCCTGTTTCTCGACGCAGGAAAGGGTGAAACCATACGTAACGTGTTCTACAATGCCTTTAGACCTGAAAACACAAACAAACCCGAAGTAAAAAGCTTTATTGGCTCTTCTTTAATCGAATAATGAAGACACTAGTTCAGTAGCTAGTACTAGAATCTATAAGAGTTAATATGGGTGAAATTTCTGCAAAACGGCGCTACATTTTACCAGCTAAAAGATACCCCAGTCGTTCTCGTTCCGGAAATTTCGAGGTCCAAAATGCTCCAATCCAAAGTGGATGTCCAAAATGCTCCAAACCAAAGTGGATGTCCAAAATGCTCCAAATCAAAGTGGATGTCCAAAATGCTCCAAACCAAAGTGGATGTCCAAAATGCTCCAAACCAAAGTGGATGTCCAAAATGCTCCAAACCAAAGCGGATGTCCAAAATGCTCCAAACCAAAGTGGATGTCCAAAATGCTCCAAACCAAAGTGGATGTCCAAAATGCTCCAAACCAAAGTGGATGACTAAAATGCTCCAAACCAAAGTGGATGTCCAAAATGCTCCAAACCAAAGTGGATGTCCAAAATGCTCCAAACCAAAGTGGATGTCCAAAATGCTCCAAACCAAAATGGATGTCCAAAATGTTCCAAACCAAAGTGGATGTCCAAAATGCTCCAAACCAAAGTGGATGTCCAAAATGCTCCAAACCAACGTGGATGTCCAAAATGCTCCAAACCAAATTGGGTATTTAATCATTCAAAAGGTGGATTATACTCAAGCAAAAGTCAAGCAAGACTGACATGTAAACAATCAAAATATCACTAATGGTCTAAACATTCATCACTAAACACTATAAAACCACTTAAGAGAAACCTGGATACAATAAAGAAGCTAAACGTTTGGGTGCCACTTGTTCTGACTCAAAATCATTTACTCAATCGAATTTCCATCTGCGAATTTGCACTGAAACGCAATGAACTTGAATAATCTCTGAAGAGCGCACTTTTGGCGTGAGAGAATCGGGTTCAGTTCCCGACGTGACCTCATGTGGTTCGGATCCCACGTTAAGGTGTAGTCTACGTCTCATATAGCCCTATGCTGAAAGGAATGCTAAACTTCAAATCAAATCGAAATTTCTGAAGAGGTTGATCACGAATGATGAAAACTGGATAACATACGAGAACAATGTGCGAAAAGGATCGTGGTTATCATATAGACTAACGGAACAATGTAAGTCGCTCAATATGCGAAAAGAATCGTGATTATCATATGGACTAACGGAAGGATGTAAGATCGCTCAATGTGCGAAAAGGATCGTGGTTATCATATGGACTAACGGAAGGATGTAAGTTGCTCAATGTGCGAAAAGGATCATGGTTATCATATGGACTAACGGAAGGATGTAAGTCGCTCAATGTGCAAAAAGGATCGTGGTTATCATATGGACTAACGGAAGGATGTAAGTCGCTCAATGTACGAAAAGGATTGTGGTTATCATATGGACTAACGGAAGGATGTAAGTCGCTCAATGTGCGAAAAGGATCGTGGTTATCATATGAACTAACAGAAGGATGTAAGTCGCTCAATGTACGAAAAGGATCGTGGTTATCATATGGACTAACGGAAGGATGTAAGTCGCTCAATGTGCGAAAAGAATCGTGGTTATCAAATGGACTAACGGAAGGATGTAAGATCGCTCAATGTGCGAAAAGGATCGTGGTTATCATATGGACTAACGGAAGGATGTAAGTCGGTCAATGTGCGAAAAGGATCGTGGATATCATATGGACTAACGGAAGGATGTAAATCGCTCAATGTGCAAAAAGGATCGTGGATATCATATGGACTAACGGAAGGATGTAAGATCGCTCAATGTGCGAAAAGGATCGTGGTTATCATATGGACTAACGGAAGGATGTAAGTCGCTCAATGTGCGAAAAGGATCGTGGTTATCATATGGACTAACGGACAAATGTAAGTCACTGTTACTCGTTAAGATATTAGCAGATTCACTCAATTAACGGCTTAGGCCGAGATAATTGCTCTAGATATCTATTGCAGAAACGGAATAAAAAATATCTTATTCATAGGCCATAGTAACGGACGTACGCAAGTCGCCATTTTTAGTTAAGATGTTAACAGAAAGACTTTACTAACAAATTTAGTCCAGATAATCACTCTGACAATCTATAGCAAAAAATAAATAAATAAATAAAAATTCGTTTTCATTAAAAAGTTATGATGTGAAATAACGGACGTACTAGCATTATAATATATATTGCGCGATCCTAATAATGACGATTTACGATGACACTTTAATTAGTTGCACTTTATTTAATAAACTTCGTTAATCCACAAAGTGTCTAAAATTTTGCCAAAAAAAAAGTTGGTAACTGAAACACAAGTTTGTCGCTATGTTTATCCTTTTCTCGAGCACAAACTTACTGTAAGAAAAAGAGAGAGAGAGAAAGAGAGAGAGGGTGGAAAGAAAGTTGGTGGATCTCAGAGAAAGTTCTTTCCTTCTCAGTTACCAAGAGAGCTGAACACCAACTGCAACAGAAATTCGTGATCAGGTTTTGCGAAGAAAAGCACAACTATGGCATGATAAAACGCGCTGACCACAACAGGAAGTACCAGAAGATGAGTTCTCTCCAATGACGTCACTTCCTGCTCCTCAGATGCCTCCAGAGGGAACTCTCGGTGGTTAAAGAACTTCAGCAAAGTAATATAACAGTGGATTGCCTTTCAGTACAGCGCCTCCAAACACGGGAACTAACAACTTTTCTTAAACTTTTTTTTCTTTCTTTTTGTTTTTAATTTTTCGCCTTCTCTACAATCTTTCTCTTTTATTCACCCCTTCCACAACTTTCGGAAGCCACTCAGTTCCTCTCCATCTCTTTCGAAAGTATCCAGTTTGCTAAAACTTCGTGGTGTTACAAAACTGAAG
Organism: Thermobia domestica; assembly: GCF_964235325.1. Lineage (NCBI taxonomy): Eukaryota > Metazoa > Arthropoda > Insecta > Zygentoma > Lepismatidae > Thermobia > Thermobia domestica. Next base: position 25,043,685 of record NC_137462.1, read on the forward strand.
AAATTCCTTGCCCCTTAGGAAATATAATCTTCGAAATCCTTTGCTTATAGTCTTGTGAGGATTTTCCTAAGTATATAAAGCCCAGATAATCCATACCAGATTAGCCAATTTCGCAACTATTTTGATCTGTAAGTGCTCTGAAAAGAGGGGGAGGGGGGCGAAGGAAGGAAGTGTGAGTGTAGATATCCAGTTCCTCTCAGCTTTCTCCATTCTCTGGTTCTTGAATTTCGAGGTTCAGAAGGATCCAGGCAACCTCTCAAAAGGGTTACTAAACTTATTAATAATACTCACAAACCATAATGAAAAACGTTATATAATTTCATAATGAAATCATGCCCATTTGTGGCAAAGGGGCTAAAGCGCGTAGTATTACCCACAATTTGAGAAGCCCAATTTCAAATTCGAGACAAGACGAGACGAGAAGCTTCTCAATTTTGTGGGCAACATTAGATCACCCACGTCTTAGATCTTAAACACTGTTTTAAGGTGACTTTAAAGAAGCACTAATCCGCAACAGATGGCAGCACATATCCCCTATGTTTGCAATGTATTTTATAGGATGATACAATATATTCGCAATATTTTAATCTACTTCGAGAGAGAAATATTCAGACTTAGTCCAAAGGCAAATCGAATCAATAATCAGGCCGGTAGCCAGCCCCAAAAAATGTAGGGGAAATCCGGTAGACGTTAGGGGCCCGCGAACCAACCATATTATAGTTCATTTGCAAGCATACCGTGAAAATTTTAGGGGGACAGCAAAAATTTAGGGGGCCAGGGCCCCTTAGACCCCCGTGGATACGGGCTTGTCAATAATTAGAAAGTAATCCTTGCACGTTTGTGATATTTTGTTTCTTTCTTTGTTGAGAGACTTTTTGTTGTTGGAAGCATATTGCTGAAGAGTTACACTAGATGCTCTACACAAAGAATAAAACAAACTAAAATACACTTTTGTGATATTTTGTTTCTTTCATTGTTGAGACTTTTTGTTGTTGGAAGCATACTGCTGAAGAGTTACACTAGATGCTCTACACAAAGAATAAAACAAACTAAAATACACTTTTGTGATATTTTGTTTCTTTCATTGTTGAGACTTTTTGTTGTTGGAAGCATACTGCTGAAGAGTTACACTAGATGCTCTACACAAATAATAAAACAAACAAAAATACACTTTTGTGATATTTTGTTTCTTTCATTGTTGAGACTTTTTGTTGTTGGAAGCATACTGCTGAAGAGTTACACTAGATGCTCTACACAAAGAATAAAACAAACTAAAATACACTTTTGTGATATTTTATTTCTTTCATTGTTGAGACTTTTTGTTGTTGGAAGCATACTGCTGAAGAGTTACACTAGATGCTCTACACAAAGAATAAAACAAACTAAAATACACTTTTGTGATATTTTGTTTCTTTCATTGTTGAGACTTTTTGTTGTTGGAAGCATACTGCTGAAGAGTTATAAAGAATAAAACAAACAAAAATACACTTTTGTGATATTTTGTTTCTTTCATATAGTGTGCAATGTACACTACTAAATATAAGCCTATTCACTTTCCTCGTAAGGAAGGTAGGAGCGCTAACTTTCCATTCAAAACTTGGATAGATATTTACTTGTATCAACAAACAATACATGGGCGTGATTTGTGGTTATCGCCACAGTTAAAAGCAAGGCTAAGAGGTAGAACGCTCACCTTTGGTGCGATGGACACCTATTTCGATTCCAGCCTACTTGAGTTTATAATGAACATCGAGTCCGTGGATTCTGTCGGAGTTCTGTTTCCTCACATATTTCTCCACAAATTCCTTTGACGATCACTCATTTTCATGAAAGGCTGAAGATATAATCTTAGGACGTAACATTAAAACCTATTTTTGTGATATCTGTACATATTTAAGAAAAATGAAATGAAAGATGAAAAAATAATATCTCAACAGAATTTTGGAGGGAATTACTGTACAAGAAAACATTGGTTGCTAAAAGATAACATTGTAAACGCATGCACACGCTTGGCTAAAACAGATCATTTCGTCAAAGCAAATAATTTAATTTAGCTCCGTAGTTATTTCCATTTATTGGACCACTAAACTCGATCCAAACTGTTAACGGTTTTCTCTTGTAATGAATTTACTGTTGCATATTTCAGTATTTGTTTTTCCAACAGTTAGTGACTGACTGTTAGGCACAAATGAAGCCTATCTCTCTCGATTCTATTTCTGCCTTTTGCATCAGTTAGTTCAGTTGAAAGGATTGGATTGAATCATTCCCGTTCTCCTCCCTCCGATTCTTTGTTCAACAGTTGATCAATATCTGTAGCTTCAAATCCTCCGTTAGTTTCCAATACAAGAAGAAACTCATGAATGAGAAAATGATAAACGCATTTAGATTTGGCAACACCGCAGAAACAATCCTGCCCATATGCATCAATAAAATACCCTCCGAACCTCCAAATCTATAGATTTAAACATTTGAAATAATATTAATAATAATAATAATAATAATAATAATAATAATAATAATAATAATAATAATAATAATAATAATAATAATAATAATAATAATAATAGTTGTAGTAGTAGTAGTAGTAGTAGTAGTAGTAGTAGTAGTAGTAGTAGTAGTAGTAGTAGTAGTAGTAGTAGTAGTAGTAGTAGTGACATATACTAGCTGTAAACTATTAAAACAGGGAATTTCAGAACGTTGTAACGCTCATGTGCTTAAATCAAATGGTTAACGCTCTCGCCTCCGAAGAAATTGAGACAAGAAACCATACATATATATATATATATATATATATATATATATATATATATATATATATATATATATATATATATATATATATATATATACATATATATATATATATATATATATATATATATATATATATATATATATATATATATATATGTAAGTAGAATGTAAAAAAATCCTAAAATTTATTAATTTATTGCAAATGAAACTGAGTTTAACGTCCCACTATTATGTCCTTAAGAGTCTTCATCCCGGCGAAATTAAAATACCGCTAATTTTACAATAATTATGTGATATCTTCACATAGATAAAAGATAATCGAAATGTGGAACAAGAGCGCCCTAGACAATATTATTTTACATAAGAAACCGTTATCACGACTCACTTATCTGCTTTCGATTTCGAGCCATTTTGAAAATCGGCATTTATTTTCGCGTTTCTAACCAGCTGAAAACGGAAAGCCACTAAATGACTTGTGATAACGGTACCTCACGCAAAATGATATTGTCTAGGGCGCTCTTGTTCCATATTTTAATTATCTTTTATCTATTTGAAGATATCACATAATTACTGTAAAATTAGCGGTATTTTAATTTTGCCGGGATGGAGACTCTTAAGGCTAAGGGAGACAATTATTAAATAAGGCAAGTGAATGATGATGGAGGAAGTGGTGGAATGATAAAGTAGGAGTACCCTGAGAAAACCCATGGACACGATGTTATTCATCAAAATCTTACTTGCCCGGGAATCGAAACAGAAACCCCACGTACCAGAGGTAAGCGCCAATTAATTCATTGTGATTTGTACTTTTCTCATATGAACCAAGTTACGTATACGATTCGGCTACGACGAACCTTGCTCTAGAATCAATGGCGTTCCATATCCTATATCAAACGGGAACCTACAACAACTTATTATTCTTCTATTTCTATTGTGAACAACGTAAGCTGCAAGAAATTGTCTTCCCAGCGTTTGCGTCATACTTTTTTTTATCTCTTCTTCTTTTTCTCACTCCGTTCTCTCCATTATATTGTAATCGTCTTAGGTTTTCCAGAACAATACACTCTTTTTTATCCCTCGTTAAACTTCTTTAGAATTAAGTTTCTGTCTCTTCTCAGCTACTTATTTTCTATGGATTTTCTAAATCAGCATTATCTCTATTATTTTCTTCATCTTTGAGATTAAGAAGATCTCTAAAATATCTACAGAACAAATCTCAATTCCGCAAACTCTTAGCTTCTCCCACTTCCAGTTCTTCATGAACCGATAAAAATAATTTCCTCCCATTTTTTCAGACTTCCAGACAATTAACTACTGTAACTCTATAGCTTATGGAACTTGGAGGATCAATGCCATATTCAGAATAGCTCACCATTGGCTTCTACCCTTAGCAACTGGATCCAGTTTCTACTTTGAATTCCTATTTCTACAAGATTTAGCTTAATATTGTCTTCCCATCTGTGCCTAGGTCTTCCTAATGGTCGTTTTCCGATAGGACTTCCAGTTAAAACTGTGGAAGCATTCTTACTTTCTTCCATTCTGGCTACATGCCCCGCCAATCTGAGACCACTAACCTTAACAATATTAGTAAGCCATATAAACTATACTTCCAAACAATGTAAGCGATAAATATCGAAAGTATTCTAGAACACCTAGCAAATGCTTCCACCGAGCTCCTTCGTGGCTAAGTGGTTAGTGTAGGCGCCTTTGGTATGAGAGATCCGGGTTCGATTTCCAGCTGGAGCTCTTGTGATTCGGATTTCACGATAATCAGAAGGTCTCATCTCATACAGCTTCGCTGCTCAAAGGGGCGTTAAAATAAAATAAAATTAAATTAAATCATATGTTTCTACGTATACTACTGCGTCAATATATTTCGTTCTTTCCAGTCTAGATAAATTTAAAAAAAAATAGAAAACGCTGAAATATGATAATTAATTATTTTAAATTGGAAGTCCAAATATCAAATATCAAGTCTCAAGCCTTAAGGAATTCCGAGATATGCACATCTTATTACAGTAATTTTGCTACCCTCATTTCACAACTTCCATTTTGAAATTCCAATCTCTTTTAATCCCCTTCTAGGTCAAATATCAAAGAAAACGCTGAAAGACGTGTTTGATTATTTTAAATGATAATTCCAAATATCAAATTTCATATCTGTAAACTTAAGGAATTCCTAAATAATTGCACTTAGAAAAATCCGTTATCCGGACAGAGGTATATTGTACAAATATATGGGATCCTTATGTTTACTACGGAAATCAGTATGGAACATACGTTATACATATGCTACATACGTACTGTCCTTTTCCCTCTTAGATGTTACATCATACCGCTGCACGTATCTGACATCTAACAGTCTTCCGTATATTACATACGACAGTTATATGTTATATACGTCCATCTGTATGTGAAATCCTTACTGTTTATATGCAGTTCTTTCATTCGTACGGAAAATACTTTATTCGAAACACTTCTACGAAAAGTATGTACAAAATACTCGTTTTCAGTTATACATTGGTTTAGTGTTGCCACGAGACGAGACGAGACGAGACTTCAAGTTGTCCCGTCCCGTCTCGTGTCTCGTCTCGAGAGGTTCTGTCCCGTCTCGTCTCGTCTCGTCTCGTTTGTCTCGTTTTGTCTTGTCTTGTCTCGTAAAAAATATAGCATCATACCATGGGAACGAAAGTAAAATGTAGCAGGCTGCACCATGCTAATCAAGATACAATTAAGTTACAAGTATTATCCAGAACACACAAGACAAGAAATGTGACGGTAGCTACACCGTGAAGCCTTCACCTCTGGTGTATGTGGTAGTCGGTTCGATCTCGGTTAGTGCCATGTGAGCTTTGTGGTGGACAAACATTTAATGTGTGTGGGGACTGCGTGACTCAGTGGTAGAGCGTTCACCTCTGGTGCTTGGGGTTTCGGGTTCGATCCCAGCCCCGCCAAGTGAACTTTGTGGTGGACAAACACCGTGTGCGTGGGTTTTCTTGGGGTTTTCCCGTTTCCTCTCACTTTCTTCATTCCACCATTTCGTTCATTACTCATCATCACTGTCTCCTTTAGCCTAACCGGCATAACCGTGATACGTAAAACTCAAAGATTTCATTTGATTTCATTTCATTTTTCGAATGTTTGTGTTTTCTCGAAGTTGTCTAGTATCCTACCTCTTTCTTCATTCCACTAATTTTCCCATCATCATCCATTCGGCCAAAGTTGCCTAAAGGTCTTAAAAATAAATTCAAATAAGCTCACAAGGCAAGGACAAATAGTTTACAAGATAATATATCTCTGCTGTTAGTTGTCTGAGACTTCTCAACCCTGGCTTTATTTTTTTATTTTTTTTTTTTTTTTAACATTCTGAAACATTGAAATTTGTTTCAACAGTTTCAATACACGAATATACAGAAATTACTCATAGGTACGTCGAAGATGAAGACACTAATGTCAAATAATGTTTACACGACAAGCAAAGTTCGATGTAAAGGTGTCACCATCCCCGACACTATCGTATACAATCAGCCCACTTGCTTTATAGTGTCTGTATATATATATATATATATATATATATATATATATATATATATATATATATATATATATATATATATATATAGAGAGAGAGAGAGAGAGAGAGAGAGAGAGAGAGAGAGAGAGAGATGGAAAGATATATAGATAAATAGATAGATAGATATGTGTCTACACTTTGATTTAGGTTTCACAGTGTTAACCCATGCCAATCAAAAAACTACTTTCCATTTTAGCATGTTTAGATTTGTTGCATTTTTTTTTTAAAAAAAAAGCTCGGGATCAAATAATTTTATTGAGTAATATAAAGCATTTCATTGAAATTTTATGTGTTACTGCACAGTAAGCTCTACTTAAAGTGTCATAGTAATGGCAGCTGAACGACACATCGGACGAAAGAATGCTTGGGGCCAGTCTTCACCTCCATGGTTCAAATCTGTTCCCATAACAGCGGGGTGTGTGATATTATGTGGTGGTTGCCCCGTTTGTGTAACAAACTCATGACAGTACACCCAGATTAGCTAGTGGTCTAAAAAAAAGTTAATTTTTGGGTGGCCATTTTGGATTAAAGTTTCTTATATTGTCGTGATCTATTCGCAATCATACAACGTACATCTTCATACCAAGCCGAGCGGTCTGCGGCGATAGACCATCGGCTTGAAGGCCCCGAGTTGAGTCCCGGAAGGGTCATGTGTATGGATTTTAACAGCATTGGTTTTTTCGTATTGTGTCAAGGGGAAATCGTACGGGATAAAAGAATTTTAGTCTGAAAAAATTGGAGAGAATATCCTCCCCAGGATACTTTCATGGGAGTATGGAATTAGTAAAAATATAGGATATACATTTTATAGCAGGTTTAAAAATATGGTTTGGGTATCCTATTTTTTTTCTGTTAATTATGTTCTTCAATGTTCGAATTATGATCATTCACATGATATTTTCTGCTTTGAACGGAGTTCCATGAATATTATACCAAATGTTCTTTACACTCTGCAAGAAACCATTTCTAAATATAATTTAGGTCCTAATGAATATTATTCACTAGGAAAGGGAAGTATTCCCTTCCTCTCAACGTGGAAGCAGAGGGCAATTTCGCACTCTGGTCAGATCAAACATTTCCGCGTAACAAAACGAAGGTCCCCCTGTGAAACCTCTTCACCTAAAGTGTTATTATTAGTATCATAAATTTGCTGAAAGCAAACAATTTGAAGGGTTCGTCGATAATATCTTTGCTTTCTTTGTCTTTCGCCCGCCTTCCAAACGAAGAGGTGAATTTTACAACATGACTACTGTATAATAAGCGAGTGATTGGTAAAATGGTAAAAGTGTGTTTATATGTGTGTGTGTGTGTGAGAGAGAGAGAGAGAGAGAGAAGACAAAATTTTAGTTGCAAGATGACATACTTCAATTGCCGTTTTCGGTTCATATAGCAAAAAGTCTGTTCTGTTCTCTTTCGCCATCTCAACCAGAACTTTCAACTACAGCCTGTAATGAGTGTAGACCTTACCCAGTTTTCAAATTGAATAGATGGTGGTGGTAGTTCGGTTTATTGACCTTGTAAAAATCTTCCCTGTCTTTCATTTTGTTTGTCATCATTCCAGCCAGAAATGAAAAAAATTAGAATTCCTCAGTTTACAGCAAGGGGAATTGGGGACAAGACATTAAGGATGATATTCCTGGAAGCTCATGTATCACGATTGTTTCATTCAATAGACAGAGGACACTTTTCTATGAAGGCTTTTCACCATCTTTTCTCACAAATAGGATTTTTCTTTTGCAATCTATATGACCACTGGCAATTTCAATCTTGGCCATTCCCGCCACGTTTTCATTTTCGAGACACGAGACGAGACGAGACAATTCACGAGACGTCCCGTCTCGTCTCGTTTTCGAGACGGGACAAGTAGTCTGTCTCGTCTCGTGTCTCGTCTAAAAAGGTTCTGTCCCGTCTCGTGTCTCGTCTCGTTTACAAGACGAGACGAGACGAGACACGAGAAATGTCTCGTCTCGTGGCAACACTACATTGGTTGCAGGATGGCACACAGGATTGTACAAAAACTACTGGATTTACGCGTATAATTTACGTTTTTACCGACGACACGTCTTTTTTCTTTCAGCGTGGGCATTCAATTATAACAATTCTTATCTCATCTCCCCTTTCTTTCCAAGATAAAGTTCCAAAAATTCTTCCTTACTGGTGGCACCTTACGTCAAAAATGATGTGCACTATACAAAATTTCAAGTTTCAAGCTTATAATCAGTCACTTAGTCAATCAGACTTCTTTATTAATACATAGATATCACGTCCGTCTGAGAGGAAATGGAAATTATTCTTGCAGGAGTGCATCCATGTATACATTTTTCCTATATCTTCTTGTTTTTGTTCTGATACCTATCAACAAACAAATAAACATATTTATCGAAACGTTACATGTCTGAGGAGGCCGTAAACTCTAGTGTTCAGCTCTGGTTCATGGTTCGATCCCTGCTCGTGCCAAGTGAGCTTTGTAGTGGACACACACAATATACGTGGGTTTTCTCAGAATTTTCCCGTTTCCTCACACTTTCCTCATTACATTTCATTCATTATAATCATAACCGCCTGTCTTAGCCTTGGAGCATAAACGTGAGACGTTAAACTAAAAACAAATGCAATATATCTGAATTACATTAAATTAAAATAGTGCATACCGTTAACTTTACGAAAATAGTCTGTATTTTTATATCCCTACGACTCCAAGAACGCGCATAACCTTCATTAGTCAAGGCCAAATATAAATGCTTATGGATACAGCGTTGAAAAGCAATAAAATGCTTTTCTGAGACGTTATTACATATAAATACGCACGTTAACAAAACGCTATTTATTACAAGTAATAAAAATGCATTTGAAAGGAAAATGTGCAAGAAGTCACGAAACATTCTTCGTACACATGTTATATGTATGATCACTCCCGTCCATACAGCCTGTGTTGCATTATTTTCTTTGTCATAGCATACAATGTAATTATATATATTATTAGTATTAGCAACTGTAACAGTAAGTTAAACTGGTTCTAGTTCATTTACTGTGTTTATCCCTTCAGGAACTGCTGTTTTAAATAAGTCTTTCTTTACGAAAATAAAATAAATCTACAATTTATTAGCTTTTAACGAAAAAAAATCCAAAGATTGTACATCTTCTTTCTCTACGCCTTTATTACTATAGAAGATATAGTAGGGAAGGGAAGAAGACAGATTTTTTTTTAAGAGTTACGTCCTACGATTGAGCACCGAGGCTGAGAAAGACGGCATGATATTGACGGAATGATGACAATGAAAGAAAACGCATTGTCTACTCGAAAGACTGCTTGATGAAAGCTGAGATCGAACCAGGGACCTCTCACGCCAGAGCTTAGAGCTCTACCACTGAATCCCAAAGACTGGGTGTAATCGTATCAGACTTCATTTTTAACATAGTTCTCACGCAGAAACTGAAAAATTAGAGTGGAAGAGGATGATAGGAGAACAATAGAAAAAAAAATGCAGAGGTCCTATTAAACGCGTGCAGGGACATGGATTTAGAAATAAATGCAGAGAAAACTAAATACATTGATGCGTCGGGATCGTAATATGCAAATTATGGATATGTTAAAATATCAAATAATATTTTTGATAAAGTGGATACTTTCAAATATCTAGGATCAATATTAACAGAGCAAAACCATATTCACGAAGAAATTAAATGTCGACTAAAAGCAGGGAATTCGTACTACTATTCAGTTCAAAATCTTTTGTCGTCGCGAATTATGTCGAGGAATTTGAACCTTAAAATATACAAAACGATAATCATGCCTGTTGTTCTGTATGGTTGCAAAACATGGTCACTTACTCTAAAGGAAGAACATAGACTGAAAGTACTTGAGAACAAGATCCTGAGACGAATATTCGGACCCAAGAAGAACGGGAATGGGGAATGGCGGAAACTTCAGAACGAGGAACTACATAATTTATACGGTTTAGCAAATATTGTTAGAGTCATCAAATCTAGGAGGTTCGGGTGGGCAGGTCATGTAGCCAGGATGGAAGAAAGTAGGAACACTTTCAGAATCTTAATTGGAACACCAATCGGAAAACGACCATTAGGAAGATCTAGGTGCAGTTGGGAAGACAATATTAAGATGGATCTCGGAGAAATAGCGAAATAGGAATACAAAGTAGAAACTGGATCCAGTTGAATAAGGATATAAGGCGGCAGTGGAGAGCTTTTGTGAACGCGGCATTGAATCTTCTGGTTCCATAGGTCATAGAGAGAGAGAGAGAGACAGACAGACAGAGAGAATAGCAGAATATAAAGCAGGAAGGGGAAGAAAACTAGGCGCTAGCCATGCAATAGTAAACTTATATTCTTGAACGTATTGCAGTTAGTATGTACTGTTTCATATGTTAAACGTAGCTGTATCCTTTATTTATTTTATGGTACACATTCCTACATGCAAGCCTTCAAGAATATCTCTCCACTGTTCAGCAGAAAATGCGTCCAAGGAATGGAATTCCTTCTAAGTCGCTCGGTGACATTTATTGGTTCCAGAGGACACAACGTATTGCATTCAACATATTTTTCTGCAGCACTAGTTATATACGCAATATATGTGGCCAGTCTTAAGACTTTAAAAAAAAAATCTATTTTCTTTCTTTCGTTTACATTTTTTTTCTTTTTTTTTTACGATTTTTTCTCAACAAAATTTTGTTCAACAGATTGTTTACGTAGATCGGGATGGCTCAGTCGTAGAGCCTTTATCTTTTGTGTTTGGGGTCCCTGGTTCGATTCCAGCTCCTGTCAACTGGGCTTTGTGGTGGTATGCGTGATTTTATTGGGTTTTTTCCATTTCTTCCCACTTTCGTCATTTCACATTATCATCGAGCTCATTCGTGGCTAAGTGGTTAGCATACGCGCCTTTGACATGGGAGACCCGAGTTCGATTCCCGGCGGCAACTCATGTGGTTCGGATTCCATGTTAATCAGTAGCTCCGCGTCTCATATAGATTCGCTGCTGAAAGGAACGTTAAACTCAAAACCAACTCTACCATTATCAGCGTCTGTTCGGTGCATAATAATGGGAAGTTAAAAAAAAGAGAAAGAGAGAAAGAGAGAGAGAGAGAGAGAGAGAGAGAGAGAGAGAGAGAGAGAGATTGTTTAAGTACGGTTCTCAAAACTACAATTGTATGTATCGCAACCTGTATTCGGAACCTAGCGGTGAAGTCTTACTAAAAATGACAGAATTTACCATATTTCTTTTGTTTGTTTTTCATAAGTGAAAGGAGATAATGAAATGCAACTTACTACAATCATAGATAATGATATTCTACAATAGTAATATAAAGATTGGTGGTTCGCGCCCACCCGGGGGTACATTTTTTTTTTTTTACTTGTTTAAAGTGTTTTTAGACTCACCTTAATGTAAATACATTACGCATATAGGCGATTTAACATATTTTGGGGAAGTGATTTTGTGGTTCATTGACGTTTACGGCATGGGGAACATACCTAGAACATGCTAGACACGTTCCCCAAGTACATGTCAGGCATGTGCCTCGGGGCGGACATAGACTGGGACTATCACTTGCCATCCATGTGATTTCCTTCTCAGAATTATATAAGGCACATACTGGACATATTCTCATGTACCTGCGGGAACATGATAGGCATATCCCTGCTATGTAATTGTGATGTTAGGGTATCGAACTCCCCTTCCAATTGAAAACAACAAATTAATATAAAATACGTATGTACGTAATTACTCTCTAAATACAGATGCAGATATCTGAGAAGAAAATGGTTAAGTTGGTAATATTGTACTTGTAAATTAATTTCAGAGCAAATCGCTATTCTCCATTAGTCATAAAGTGTGACAGTCTTTTGTCCAGAACGCAAAGGTGAGATGGGGATAGAAAGTCATTGAAAAAAAATCTCAAACTCATAAAATCACATTAGCACCTTATATGTATTTGTAGGAATTTGAAAGCAAAAGTAAATAAATAAATAAATAAATAAAAATAAAAATAAAAATAAATAAAAATCCCATGAACCCGAACTTTGTTCTACCGAATATTTACCCCAAAAGTGTAATTACACCTTACTGCAAGACATAAACAACTAATATTGTTTAGAAAAGTGATTACGAAAATTCCAGTATTTTCACAAATATTCCCGATTGTATCAGCTAGCTCTCCGCACAAAATTAAAACTATATCCGAGAAACTATATCCGCTATCCGCACAAAACTAAAAATATATCCGTAAAAGCTATATTGATGCGGATAACCGAGGATACATTCGCAGGTATCCACATCCGTACAGCCCTCTATCTATCGCAGTTCCACATTGCGAAACGAGTCACTTTCGTTTTGAGCAAAAACACAGGAGCTACTTTCTCGGAAGATACGTGCTCTCTTCGGTCATTGATAATAAATCCAAATTGAACATTATCTACAATGTATGTTTCTTATTTTTTTAAAAAATAGACTGTTTTTTTTAAAGAAAGAAACAGAGCCAACACACCCAAAAATGAAGTGTTTCTTTCGTGAACAGGTCTGGTATTACTATATTGGCAGTTAGTGACATCTAGCTGTAAAGAACCGAAAAAAAGGCTGTTTCTTACCTTTCCCACAAAAACACGCTATTTTATCCGATTTTATAGCCGTGAAACGGTGGAAAAGATTCTTCTTTTCATTCTTCACACCTTTCTAAGTCTGTCTCCCCCCCACCCTCTAGCTACACAACTCCCCTCTCAATATATAACCTTCCCTTCTCTCTTAACCACATACAACCTAGGCTGAATGACTTCAGAACCGAGGACACCCCATCATCATCATTTCCAAGACCAAGGATTTTTTTTTTCTTTCTTCTCCTTCGACCGATGCTCATTTGCTTCTTTTTCACACCCCTCTAGTCGTAATCCTGACCCCAATATAACCTCCAATATTTCTCGCACGCACCCACCCCATCACATTCTATAACTTCTCCCATCAGCTCAGCTGAAAACGGATAGCAGTTAAATTATGAAAGTTTCCAATTTCAGCCGCTAGAGCTCGCTGCCAGCTAGAATTCTTTCTAGATCAGTTTTTTTCCTGTTCTATAATATATTGCGTAATACTGATATTCATATAATGCTCGCATTGTCTTTTGTAAACAATGTAAAAGTAATGAAAATCTTTTTTTTTTAATTAGGTCAATTGATACTTATAGTAGTATGTGTTCCTATTGCAGAGAAAAGAAGTAACAGTGTCACATGTACAAGTCCTGAAGGGGTTTGGTTTATAAGGCGTGATATTTTCTTCATTAATATTGAACGTAGAAGTGCTAGTAGAGTTCTACCAGTTCCGGTTTTAGTAGACAGATGAGAATGGAGGTGGAACATATTCTTAGGACGTTTAATTGATTATAGAAAACCGCTTCTCGCTATCTACAGTATTGAACGTTAAAATCACAAGTGGTTGATCTCCACTACTTCCGTCTGAATAGAGGAAAACAGAAGATTTTACATATTCTTAGAACGCTAAATTTATTCCAATAATAATAATAGATGGATATCTTGATATCTCAGAAATAGGTATATTAAAAATCCCATACAAGCTTATTACAAACCAGAAATTATAAGGGAGTCGCTGGTAAGAGGACAACCGCTGCCCTAAAAAGATACAAACGTGGGACTCTCTCACTAACCTACGTGCGCATTTCTTGTTCTCGGTTCATTCTAGAGCCCTTCTTCCCCCGCAAATGTGTTGTTAAGAGTCTTCATCCCGGCGAAATTAAAATACCGCTAATTTTAAAGTAATTATGTGATATCTTCAAATAGATAAAAGATAATTGAAATATGGAACAAGAGCGCCCTAGACAATATTATTTTGCGTGAGGTACCGTTATCACAAGTCACCTAGCGGCTTTCTGTTTGCAGCTGTTTAGAAACGCGAAAATAAATGCCGATTTTCAAAATAGCTCGAAATCAAAAGCAGATACTGTAAGTGAGTCGTGATAACGGTTCTCATGTAAAATAATATTGTCTAGGGGGCTCTTGTTCCACATTTCGATTATCTTTTATCTATTTGAAGATATCACATAATTACTGTAAAATTAGCGGTATTTTAATTTCGCCGGGATGAAGACTCTTAACATAACCTCATTGATTTCCGGTTCTACACAGTTCATTTTCTCTTTTCAGAAACAAAGAAGAATGGAAATGCATTGAAGAACGGTCACTGCATCTAATGTCCGGATCAAACACGAAAAGTCAATTTGCTCGCAGAGAACAGCCTGTTACATATCGTACACCAGCAGAAGACAGAATTTCTGCCTTTTTCTGTCTTTTTTAAGGATATTTTTTCCCTTGTTTGTCGAAGACAAATTGTCGTATTAAGCGAAGTAAGCCTCATACCTCAAGAATTCATTCCGTCCGCTGCAACAACATCGTTTGTCTATGTAAAAGACCAGCGAAAAACAATTCCATATATAAAGACGACATTAGCTTTATTTGTGTAACGTCACTTCCGATCCATCACGATCCTTCGCTTTCGTTTTCTTTTTCTCTCCCTGCGTTCTATGCCTTATTCTGCTCAGGAAATGAGAAATTCCCCGTTTTGCTTTTCATCTGAACAGCATCAGGAAATAACGGTCTGCCATCTGTATAAGCTGCAAAGAGCTGGAACAAAATTGGTATTTGGTTTCTATATTATTGTTATTATTATTATTATTGATGTTATTACGTAGAATAGTCCCCTGTTTAAGATTGGGTACTGAAAGAAATCTAGTTCCTTCGTTCTTCGTATTTATGAAATTATATAGAGTATTCGGAGAGATTGTCAATTTATGCAGAATACTTCACACAAATGCAGTGTGGTGAGGGAATGTAGTGAAATATCATTACGAGCTCATATTTCCTGTAATTACGAACTAAGCTCCAACGGAAATGATTTGTTTATTAATATTTTCTTTCATTCATTTAATAATTCTAATATCCAATTGCCTTTTCTATTAGAAACGAAATGAAATCTTTCAATTTAACGTCCAACGATTGAGCTCTTTAGGCTAAGGGAGACGATTATTAAAGCTTGCGAATTATGATGAAAGAATTGGTGGAATGAGAAAGTGGGAGGAAACGGGAATACCCTGGGAAAAAGACACAAACACGATGTTGTACACCTCGAACTTACTTGTCCGGAGCCTTTTCTATTAGACAAACCGTTTCTAATTGGAAGCTCTTTATGACGTCATACAATGCTGCTCATATTCTCAATAAATCATATGGAGAGAATAAGGAGCAATAAGCAAACGTAACGTGATAACGGCAGTGATGACAGACTAACAAGAACATTGGTGGTTTTGCAGAGACGCTACTTTTGTGGATCCAAGTTCATTCGTATACTGGCAATACTTACTTATTCCAGTCCCTCTACATCGTCTCCAGTTCCGTCTTTGCTTAACCTTTTCTCTCTGCTATTTTGCAATTCGTAAAAAAAAAAAAAAAAAAAAAAAAAAAATTCCTAAACCTACGTCATAATCAACCATTTGGAAACGACTGCATTACACAAGTCACTCCAGTTATAAAAATGTAAAATGGGGCCGCAGAGGCTCAGTGTTTAGTTACAAGTTGCACCCTTTTGTTGTAAGCTTGGCGTTGTGCTGGCCCTCTCGAGTGGCTTTTCAACAGGTGTAGATGAATGGCATTTGAATGTATTAAATTTCAAACGATTACTAAAGCTTTTAAGGGTGTTATATAATCTGAATTTTGTCGAATTCCAGAAACTGCACTACATATTGTATGATAACCAACAGTGTCATACCTTTGTGTTAAATTTGAACTAGAAATTTTTATGCATAAGTACCGGTATAAGAAATATTGGTGTAACACAGAAATGTAGTAAACGCCTTTCATTTCTTTTTTCAAGTTTGTACACGTGAAACTATGTATTTGTCTGTTTGTCTTTTAAAAATGAAATTAAGTGAAATAATACGATTAGCAATTGATATAAGATTTCCATCTCATATGGTAACATCATAATCATAATAAACGCATATATAATATCTTACTAAAGCGTGGGATTTAAATGTTGCCGTGTGAACTAGACAAATGAAGCGTCGTAGCCATGTGGTAAAAATATGTCGGTAAACAGACGCACCACAGCACAAGCAGGCGGGCTTCTTACATGCACAAACTGACAATGTGAACAGAGACTTGGCAACATTGCAACCCTCTCAGATCTCGAAGCGCCGCCTTAGACTCCATAAACACTGTCCCTTAACATAGTGTGTTCGTCAGCAACTGAAGTGGTCTTTTAAATTTACAAAGATGGTCTGTACCACACAAAGAAATATTAAAAACTCAACAATTAATAAAGATAAAATAGACATGTGACATGACAGACATATGGAGAGGGGGATGGATGGGGGGATGGAGGGGGATGGATATGAATAAAGAAACTACCCCGACGAATCATCTTACAAATTCTGTTTCTTCCATTCTTTCTTGTGTCAAGGTTGAGAAGGTGAATTCCCCGAAGAAAGAAACACAAACCGAGATGTTTGTTCTTGTCATAACCACTTGACGTTCTTCCGGAAGTTCACAGAGAAACAAGCAACGAACGCTTTGTTAATTGGCTAAAAAGTGGAAAAATCTTGTTCAAAGTCCAACAACTACGTTCAACTACTCTCTCTATAAGAAGAGAAAGTTAAAAAATCTTTAACAAACTCTTCAGAAAAACATTTTCTTTTGAAGTACATCGTATATCCACTATATTTTGTTAATATTTATAATGTTTTGTTCACCTTGAGAGTTACTTGTCTGATTCTTTTTAGGGAGTCAGCTGGAGAAAAATGAAGTGCGTGATTTATTACCGAAAAATGAAGACATCAGTGAATTTGATGCCAATGATGCCGTCATTTTAATTGCTCCGCCATCGTGTTATGTACCAAGTTGGTGTTGTCATCTACTGGTTAATCTTTGAGCTACGTTTACCGTTCCTATAATTTTTTTTCTGGAATTCGCGCCCTGTTTCTAAATTTTATTGCATTTATTACACTGGCAACAAATTGTAAACAATTTTTGGTAACATGAGTAGGAAGTACTGTTTTACACTACTTTTAGGATGCTGATTTCAGATATGAAATAGGAAAGTACCCAACACATAAGTATGTTTTGTTATGCTCAATGTTTCTTATTGCCATGTAATTTATATGCACAGATTTGATTTGTTACCGAGACCATTCAGTAATAATTTTACTTTGTTTTCTTGGATCTTTACATCCAGAGTATGTATAACTATGATATACAAACATAATTAACATGAATACGAAATAAAAGTATAATCGTAATTTTAATGGTTTACATAATATAAGTTAATTAGAACAATCTGAAAAGTCACACATGAAATGACAGCAGAAGTTCAAAAGTCTCTCTGAGATTTTACTTTTTTTGTTATGTGCTGTAAGGTCTTCCTTTTGCAGAATCCAGCAGTAATATACCATCATCCTTGGAGTGCATTTTCCCTGTTAACGTCCTTCCATCACTCGAATGTCTTTTTGAAATCTTTCTTCTTGTTCATCACTAGCGTCACCAAAGTATTCTGCGAAGAAGTTCAGATGCGAATGGAGAAAATTGATACTCAGTGATATTCGACATCTCAAATACACGTAACTTTGTAGATTTTTCACTAATAAATGCCAGTTGTCCTCCTCATGCTTTGCAAGGAAACTTTTCGCCACAGATTTCCAAGCTGCGAATTTCTTAGCAAAAAGTGTGGTTTCAAACTGAGTATCGTTTAACAGTTTCCGGATTTCAGACCTAACAAAAATTTCTTTTTACAACTTAGCATCACTAAGTTTTGGGAGACAAATCTCCTCAGATATTATCCTTATCCTTCTTTGTCCATTGTTTTGACGAAATTGTTTATTAGTTCTAGTAATGCGAGTTCTAGTACTATCAGAAAAAAAAAACAATACATGAAGTGGTAGGGAAAAAAGATCCAGTTGTGATCCTTTACTGGTATTTCTTTGATCTCAACTTGTGGCCAACAGAATAAGGGAGAGGACTTCCGTTGCAACGAAGAAGGCCTTGTCCGGATTAAATTGAACAGTGATGTCATTTCAAGCCTTAAACTGTCATTTGTAACGAGTCTGGTTTCAACAAACGAAAATGTTTCAATGGAGTATTAATCAAGCCACAGTCTCCATTAGCCTAGGTGCATAATTGTGGGACGTTAAACTAAAATAAATAAAAACCGGAAAGGATACAAATCCATTACAATTTTCGTTTCAATATTGGTCATCATAAAGCAAAAACAACAAGAGATACCGTGAAGCTTTTTCCTTTCTTTTTTTCTCCTTTTTTTTTTTTTTTTTTTTTTTTTTTTTTTTTTGTAATGGGTTTAGCGTTTTAATATTATGCGCAATCGTCTCTCTTTAACCTTTATTCAAAGTGACAGTGCCAGAAATCAAACACTTCCGGTTAAAACGTTGATCGCTATAGAGTAAACATGATAATAGCGGGAAGCAGATTTCTGCAATCCAGTCATGTAGTGAGTCATGCAAATCACCGAGTCACGATGCTTTTTGTCCGGATCGTCCTGGTCTGGGTCTCAGTTGTCAGACTGTCTAACTGGTGATCCGGACAGAATCGGCGACCTAAAAGCATCCCAAATAGCATCTCTGTAACATTATAGTAGAATCTTATAGCTGATTAATGATGTTTGTTGCTTGAGCTAAAACATTCATTTGTTTGATTCTTGGTGTAATATTTCTTAATCAAGATACCATGTTTGAAATATTTCAAATATAATTTCACGTTTATTTGTTCTTCTATGCGTGATTTTTGATCATAACTTATGCAAAAATAACGAAATATCATTTGGATTCAGCGGTATCTTTTATATTCTAAACGACAGGTTTTACAGGTCGATTAAAGTTTGACGATCTCTCATAAGAGAAACATGTAGGTTATCTTATCTGTGATTCTGACGCATTAGTACTTTCATAAACCTTGTAGCTATCCTCCAGGTACAAACAAAAACTGAAAATTATATTTAGTGAAAAGGAAATTAGAGACGAATCATGCTTGTTAGAATTGCATTAGTAGCCTCAGACATAACCCCCATGTACATAAAGACGTTTCGTCTACGGATCCTAACCGGTCACTTCAGGTCATGGTTCTATCTGGGTTACATCGGGTACCCTCACAATCAATTAATCAATCAATAAAACAGGAAAGAAGGGTCTGCCCGGGTCATTGATCTATCCGGGTTACATCGGGTCTGCACGGGTCATGGGTCTATCCGGGTTACTCCCGGTCATGGGTCTGTCCGGGTCACTCTGGGTCATAGGTCTGGTCTATCCGGGTTACATCGGGTCTGTCCGGATCACTTCGGATCATGGATTTGTCAGGTCACGGACGAAAATGCCAGTAGGTCTTCCGAGTTTCGTTCACTAACTTCGTCACCCATTCCATCACTATTGCAAATCAATTAAGCGTCTTTAGAATATATTTAATCTCCCCTCTAATCTCTCTACAAAACCGGAAGAGGTAGAAATTACTACCATTTTCGGTTTTAATATTAAGAAAATATCACGCCATGCTAATCAAATTCCTTCAAGTGGTGTATATGTGACATAGCTACTTGTTTAAAATAGTAATCAAAGGAAGAACAAAGAAGCTCCCAACTAATCATATCTTGTACCTCTCAACTCCGAAAAGTATCCGCCTTTTTTCATGGTGTTTGAAGAATACTATATTCAGTTTCTTGTTCTTGCTTTTAAAAAGCTGTAAAATACAATGGACAAAACTAATTGCAGTTAACAAAAAATTCTCCTTCGTCTTGTCTTGATAGCAGTAGCCTTACCAGTTTTACGTAATTCACTGTTTGGTGTCCCGTATCCCATTCCAATATCCTCGGAATTATATTCCTCTAAACTCCGACTATATATTTAGCTCTGTTAATTAACTACTGTCCCAGGTGAATTATTTTGTGGTTTTTGAGCTTATTATATTAAAGGTACATTTCACTGTTACAGAACGACACAAGAGTTATGTTCTTCCAAAGAGGCCGAATACCAGTTGCTTAGCCAAGGAAGGCTAATATATTACAAGGGTTTTCCTAACTTCCTCTGCTGTTCCAGAGCATCTTTCACGTCGCTTGCTGCACCAACTATAAAACCTACCGACAAACCAGGGTTGGAACATTTTTACAGTCGAAATGATCGTATAAGGGACACAAAAATTTTACTGTACTCAAGTGAAGGACATTTTTTTGGGCTGCAGCACTATTTTTTTAAAAGAAAGAAACTTACGCATGGGAAGGCAATCAAAGAAATCTTTCAAAACGTGAGTATGGAGAAGTATTGAGAAAATCAGTCGTTCAAGCAAAAAACTAATAAGCAAGTGTTTGAAATACAGAAGGTTGTTTCATATTATGGTACCGAATTCGGTATTCTTTGGTATTGAATTAATTTGGTGTTCTTACCAGCTTAAAAAAATACCATGGCGCCACCAGCGACTGTGCTCGATCTGCAGGCCCTGTTTACTAACTATTACCCTGCAACAGGTAATAAACTGCGTTGGAATAAACTATTTTCAAAGAAGTAAATAAAAATCTTTTAATTTGATGTTCCACGATTATGCCCCATAAGCTACAGCATCGGATTGGATTGAAGTTTAACGTTCCTGTCAGCAGTAAGGTTATACGAGACGTAGACCTGCAGTTTAACGTGAATCCGAACCATACTGTCGCCGGAAATGAAATTCAGGTCTCCCACGCCGAAGACACGTATACGCTACCATGTAGTCACGACGGAGCACATGTAGGCTAAAAGAGGCGAATGATTATGTAACAATTGATGTCATTGGGATCGTACCAAGACCCCCTCACAACAAGATAAACACTCTATACTAAGCCAGGCCCCGCGATTGCTCAGCGGTAAAGCGGGCTGCGTTGGGTCCTTGGTTCGATCCCATCTCGCGCCAAGTGGACAAACACCGTGTGCGTGGGTTTTCTCAGGGTTCTCCCCGTTTTCTTCCACTTTCTTCATTCCACCATTTTATTCATTTGTCATTATCACCTTCTCCTTTAGCCTAGCCGACATCATCGTGGGACGTAAAACTTAAAAAGATACTGAGTCATTGCGGCCGTTGTTGTTTTCAAGTTCAGCATATCTTTATTGAGACAACATGGTCCCACAAGTATAACGTCCCTTTTCAGCATTGAGACTATACTAAGACAGGATCTACAGTTTAAACTAGAATCCGAGAGAAGCAGGGGAACACGCACGGGGTGTCCACCAGGTTCGGATCCTCCCCAAAACTTCGTGATTCAACATATATTTGTACACTTTCGTAATAAAACGATATTTCTTTTTAACATGGAAATTATTGATGTAGCATGAACATTTGATCTTACACTTCATCTGTACTCTTTCTATTATAAAAACATTCTAGTTTTAACACTTTTTGTGAAAATATAGGTACACGTATTTTACAATTACTTATCGGGTACGGAGTAATATCCGTTCAATACTACATAGACGGAATGGATTGGAGTATTGAACACACACCCCGAAAGCTTGGAACCCCCTAACAAAAATTTCTGGGTGCGCGCCTGAAGAGAAGTAATTTTAACGGTAATGGAACCCGGAATCACGTACACAGAAATCACGAGTGTTAGCCACTCGGAAACGGAGGGGCACACCTGAACAATTTGAGACGAACCTAAACTTCACGAGATCCGAACCACGTTAGTTCACCCATAGATAATCGAACCTGGGTTTCATAAACAAAGATAGGAACGTTAACCATTTAGCCAGTAGAATGCCTTTACTTCTAGTTCTCAAGAGATTTGTAATTTTCTGTTGTTGTTGTTGAAGGTTGTTTAGCTCAACAGTAATTATTATACAATTTCCACCCCTGCAGTCAATGATAACCACAAAACACCACACCAGAAGAGAAAGCAAAATAGAGACTTCTTAGTCACGAAGCGCCTCTGGCGGTGAACATCTGAAACAACAGACGCACACACTTAATGAAATTTCTTTTTCTTGATTTGCTGCGATATATAGTTGCTTGCACTCCCCTAACCCTCAAAGCAGTTGATATAAGAAAGAAGCCAGACGACGCGGCAACCAAACACGTCTTCCAGATCACGTGACTCAGTCGCTAATTGGTTGTTTTTAAGGGAGAATCCAGGTATAATAAGCTCGCCAGACCTGACAATCAAGGCGGTAACTGTGGTAACACTATAGCTCCATATTCAACGTTGCCACTTTTATTAATTTAATTTCTTCCTTCATGAAAAAAAAAAAAAAAAAAAGATATTTCAAGGATATGTTTTGCTGAGCTCCATGCTCGCCCGCACAGGTGTCAGATAATGTACGGCATGACAAGTTACAACCGGACGTAATTTGTTTTATTAAGACAATTCTTCCATTAAAACATAATACAGCATCCTCTCATTAAAACTCTTTTTTTTTTTTCTTTTTTAATATTTCTTTGTTGCGTAAGGAAGAAGCAAGACGCATTCACGTAATCAACTTGCATCAACGTTCGTTTTAATTTAATTTAATTAAAAATAAACAAAGATGATAAGGTAAGTTCATAAGCGGGTTACCAATGCGAACAAGAGGCGAAATATTGAGACGGTAGTACAGGTCTTTAAAAAAAAACGAGGAGGAGGGTTGGGTTTGGTAAGTAAATACGTTACACGAATTTCTGAAACAGTAACTGTTAACTAGGTGTGCACGCCGCCCTCTCGGAGGGCACGGTGGCTCAGTGATAGATTGCTTACCTCTGCTGCGTAGGGTCCCTGGTTCGATCTCCAATCAAGTAAATTTGTGGTGGACAATATTGTGTCCATGCGTTTTCTTAGAGTACTTCCGTTTTCTCCCACATTTTCATTCCAACAAATCTTCCATCATAATTCATTTGCTTAGATCATCCGTCTCCCTTAGCCTAACACGCATAATCGTGGGACGTTAAACTGGAATATTTCTGGAAACTGGAAAAGGCTTGAGTGCAACTGCCCAAATTTATGAGTCTCTCATCAAATTTACGATTCTTCCTTTCAAGTTACCTCTTCCCAAAATTACCATTCTTTCCCCAAATTCATTCCCCAAATGCATATTTCCCACCCAAAATTTCCCATCTCTCCAGTTTCATTGTACGATTTTCATTGAAAAATTATGTCCCCCAAATATTCTTACGGCCTGAACATGGGGCCTTAAAATCTTGCTATGGGCACCCTTGCTGTTGCTGATGGAGTATATCAATCAGTCCTCATGATAAACGTGAGAAACGCACACAGACAGTAGTAATACACTTCAAGCAATATATAAAGCCATGTTCAGTGAATCGCCATTACTATCGATATTCTACAGTCTCCGGATTTCCCGACTAAAAATCAGCTTTTCTCTCTCTTTCTGTCTCTTTTTCACCCACCCACCATCCAAAACACACACCCACCAACCCACACACACACACACACACACACACACACACAGTAAAGAAAGAAAAAAAAGTACTTGGGATTGAACGAAAAGGAAAGCTTGTATAATGTTAGCACCCGGAAAGCAAACAATGATGTCCGTTTTTCTGCAAGATGGTGTAAACGTCCGCAAGAGCAGGGCAAAGTAGAGCACGTGCCATACCTACAGGGCATCTATAACGTCTGATCTCGGGCTATTTTTGCAGAAACAGTTGGGTGGATGGAAAACCGGTGAACACGTATCCGATTATTTTTTCGGGGGGCACACATGTTGAATGGAAAAGTATTGCTCCAGGGCTCCCCGGACGAACGTGGAAACAAGTTGTGTCCCAGGGTCCTCCGGAGGGTCCCCAGACAGGGTCCACTTCACAATTTTCAAATGGGAAGGAGGATGGTAAGTAAAGAAACAAGCTGCAACAAGTTCCGAGTCTATGTGCGCACCCTATGCAAAATGGTGGTCACAAACTCTTTTATGAGAACTGTGTTGACATTTCTCTATCATTTTGTACAGGATGAGCGTAGAGATTCGAGAGTTGCTCCATCTTGTTTCTGATCACAATAACTTTCCAACGATCTACTACTTGACCCTCTTAGCATTTGAAAATTTTGGTTGGACTCTGTCTGGGAGCCTCCGAGGACACTGGGACACAACTTTTCCATTCAAAAAGTGTGCCCCTAAAACTAATGGGATACGTGTTCTCCGGTCTTTCCATCCACCCAATTCTTTTCTTTAAAACGGCCCGGGGTCAGACTTTATAGACGCTCTGTAGTTATGGCACGTACTCTACTTTGCCCTGCTCTTGCAGACGTTTACACCATCTTGCAGAAAAACGAACATCACTATTGGCTTCCGGGATGCCTACATTCCCTTTTTAATGCATATTCATCCGTTCGAGCCCAAGTACTTTCCTTGTCAGCGTTATAAAGTTTCTCCTAAAATCAATGAAAGACGATTCTTTTTCCTACAATCGGGAAACCGCACTCGTTGGTTGATATCAAACATTCCTCTTCCATAATATTATTGATTCAAAACAAAAACTGAAATAAAGAGAAAATATTAGAGATTTTTTTCTTCATACTGTGTAAACATGCAATCAAGTAATATACAAATGAACAGTCAGTTGCTCTCTTTCCATTTCCACATTGCATGATCGCATCCATCCTTACCAATTACTACTTACAACAAGATGGAAACGAACATGGAAATGGGAGAGTGAGGGAGGGAAAGGCCAGACGCCCACGTACACATTACGCACAGAAAATAATAATAGTTTTACTCGCATATAGCGTGCAACGCTTTCTTTTTAGAATCAGTACGAAATAGAAAAATTTTTCTTAAGGCATTGGAAAACCTGGAGGGAAAAATATTTACGTAATCATTCCAACTTACTGAAGTAGTCCTATTTGAATTTTAAAACAATCGATAATTGATGAGAATTTATTTTTAAAACAAACAGGAATTCAAAATTACATTTGGTCGAAAAGGTTGACTTGAGTTGATTTTGAGTTTAACGTCCCGTTCAGCAGAAGGCTATGGGACGTGGACCTATTGATTAACGTGGAATCCGAACCACATGAGCTCCTGCTGGAAATCCAACCCGGGTCTTCCACGCCAAAGGCGCGAACGCTTGGCCACGATGGAGCTCATGGTCGAAAAGGTGTAACAGCTTTCCAGGTAAGCTATACTGTGATGTTTTAATCATTCACAGCAGGAAAATGTGGAGGTAGTACCTAACCATCGCCGGCTACGATCCCTTAGCGCCTTACCATATCCCCCTCGTAACATGAGATTAGCGTACAGGGGATAGTTGACCTTTCGGTCTCTGTGGCGCCATTAACGTGGACTAAACAGGACAGGTTGTCTGTCACGTAACTCTGAGTGGATTTAGACAAGTGTAGGTGGTCAGGATTGCCAAATAAAAATAGTCTAAATAAGGGATGGGTTGACGAGTTTCAATGAGTATTAATGGGAAGCTTTATAATAATTTGTAAATGATTTCTTCCCGGTGTGTTTGTATTATCTTTTATTCTTAATTAATCGATTCTAGTTGTATTCAATTTTAAAAACAGATTAGTTTTTGTGATACTATGGGGGGGGGGGGGGGACTTGAGAATTCATTTCCTGTTATAGCTACTAGCTATTTCATTTGCCTGCTACAGAGAAAATATACGTGCACGTAACTAGCACCACAGCGGCTCCTAAAGGAACTAAACCCTGTTCGCTTGTCTGTGCTATGTGGGAAGGCACTAAGAAATCGTAGCCGGCGATGACATAACATACAAATCCCAGACCGAT
The DNA here is from genome assembly GCF_964235325.1 of Thermobia domestica. Lineage (NCBI taxonomy): Eukaryota > Metazoa > Arthropoda > Insecta > Zygentoma > Lepismatidae > Thermobia > Thermobia domestica. The sequence goes on from NC_137462.1 coordinate 25,069,764, forward strand.
TCTATCCTTCCCCTTTCCCGGATAGTGTGCGAAGGACATCATCCATCATACGTGATGAATATAAGGCCATAGATGCTGGCATCTGGATTTCGTGAGTCTACAAGTATCTTCACTTGATTTAAGTCATCTGCATAATACGACATAGCTTCTAGCCATGAGCTCCATCGGGTTAAAACTAGGGATGGGCAAAACCGTTTATATATATATATATATATATATATATATATATATATATAAACCGGAAACCAGTTTCTACAAAAACGAAATCCGAAAAAACGACGTTTTGGTTTTTTCCAAAACCGGTTCTGTTTTTCATCGAAACATGTTTCGGTTTTCTCCAAAAACCGGTACGGATTTTCACCGAAACTGGTTTCAGTGAAAACTTTTGGAAACACACACAAAACTATTTCTGTGGAAACGGAATCGGTTTCTAGAGAGCAACGAAACACTATCCTGGTCAGAAATAGAAGAAATTTTGGAGAAACCGGAACCAGTTTTGAAGAAAACCGATTTTCGTGCCCACCACTAGTTAAAACTGGTTCTGGAGGTAGTGGAACATTTTTCGCAACTTTGCGAAAGATACGCAATGGAGCTTTCACAAATACTTTCTTTACATTTGATACAAGCGCGTCTATTACCGGACATTGGCATCTGATTGTTTCTGCTACGCGATGAAGACCATGTCCAAGACAAGTCAGGTGGGCTAACTTAGGATACAACATTTTATTCTACATCTGCGTTTACAAGGTGATTCAGTTCATTTTAAATATTACCTACTTTCTTGTAATATACTCTTAAATAGGCTGTGCTAATTTGCACCAATAAAATTAGGAAATATCCAGTATCCTGCAAAGTTTACGAACTATGCATGCACATCGAAATTCACTCAAAATATGCACCTGTATGCGCTATCAAATGCATCTCAAACGAATCCTTACAAATCCGTCGGAAAGAAAAAAAATAATACTTACCATACGTTTTTGCATCATACATTTTGCGTATAAATCCGGGCTGTACTGATTACTTTTATGTGTAAAAATGGTCGGTTTGTTGGAAAATTGCAGGTACGGTCTTTTCTAAAGAGTGTGGCACGTGCTTGGTGTCTGGTGTATCATTGCACTAGGAAGCCGGTGTTAGGGATGCGCACGAGACAAGATTTGTGGCTGTCTCGTCTCGAAAAATGTGCTGTAAAAGTGATGTCTCGACTCGAAAAATGTATATTTTTCTATTGGAAGAGCCGTGCCTCGACTCGAATTTTGTCAGAAAAATCTTGTCTCGACTCGTCTCGTGCGTATCCCTAGCCGGTGTCTTCTTATATCTTCGTGAGTGGCTCTACAACGGAACGGGCAGGTATTGCATGTGGTGAAAGGCAACATCAGGAAGTTCATGAGTGGGTGTTGGTTCTAATTGTTCACTGCACTAGAATGTTGATGGCCGTTAATACTTCTTTGAAACTCGGCGTTTAATTTTGTGGTTTTGCATCGCTGTCGGTTTTGGTAATCCTAACCCTGAAAATATTGACCGCATCAATATTAATAATATATATTTTGCATTTCTTAATTCTTCATAGCAGGGAATTTTCTCTTGTAATTTCGCTCTAGTTGAATTTCTGCGATTTTTTATTGTCCGCCATTTTAGGCAAAACGAGGATACTTATTTCGCCTAAAATGGCGGACACAAATCTTATCATTTATCTGTCATAAAAGTATCAGATAATTGGTTAAGTGAAACGAGGATTAGGCGAAACGTAGCGACACGTTAGATCAGCCGCTAAGCAAAAGGTTATTTGAGAACAAATTAATAATTTCATACTAAAACAATTCTATCCAATAAAATTGTGAAAACAAAACAGTGTTTATTGTGTAATTGAAAACCTAATAAAGCAGTAATACGTAATAAACATGTTATAATAAACATAATTATGGTATTTTGTACTATCAATAATCTGAGTCAAAATACTGTTACTAGCTCATTAATTATTGAGGGCGATTTATGGTATAATGATTAATCAAATTATACACATGTTTGAAGCACTTATTGTATTCAATAAATTAGGTTTACTGAATAACTATAGATACTACTTCTACTACATTTCCTAGAATTGAAATTTGTGAACAAAATACACTTATAATAATGGTATCACTAGTGAACCTATGTTTTCATCTATTCACTTTGAAGACATAACTCTAAAATCTCTATATTGGAGTTATATGATACAGAATAAAATAAATAGCTATAGGCGTAATTATGGACTCTACCTTTATATTGATATCTTCTTGCTTGCACGTATACGTGCATGTACCTATGTATACGTAAATATACAGGGTGTTAATGAACTACACGGACAAACTGTAAGAGGTGATTCCTCACATCAAAATAAGAGAAAAAACTCATATGGATCTATGGCGAAAAGTGCATAGTTTCAGATAGGGCTGTCTAAAATCGCAAAAAGCCAAATTTTAAGAGACCCTATTTCGAATTCGAGCGACTGTAGATGGTGTCCTTATCAACGTAAAGTAAGTCACGCATACGCAATCCAAGAATGTATATTTCATTAATGCTTAATGGGTGTACAGATTATTCTCTGGAGGGTGAAATTCCCAGACATGCCATCAACCGAATTTGAGATAGGCCCTGACTTTATTATTGGTCCAAAGTAGGCCTTGATAGCAGTGAACACAGAATCCTTTGGCGCGATGTCGAAGTGTTAAGGATTGTCAGCAGCACGGTCTCTCGTACTAGGGAAAACGCATGTTGTGATGTTTTCTTTCACGCTTATAAGTGAAGAAAACGTGAACTCGTATACCGTAACGAAATACATTGAATCACACGTTATTCCGAACACAAAAAATCATAGAGCTGCCGGTTCCTAACATTTCTTCCTTCCCTCCGAAGCATTGGATATCCATCGTAGTTAAGGCTTACCTCTTGCCTACTTTGGACCTTCCTTGAAATCAGGGTATATCTGAAAACTCTATTGTGTAATGAAACTATAACATGAGTAAATAATAAAAAAAAAAAGTTTGCTCAACAGTTTTCAAAAAAAAAAATATATCAAAAAATTTTAACATTGTTTTCTAGTAATAAAAAAAATGTGTGTGTATTTAAGTTAAAATTACAAAAAAAATTAAAAAACAGTTACACTTATCGTAAACTAATGAAGTTTTTCGGCAGTCACGTAGCGCAAAAAATAATTAAAAAACAAACAAAGCTGTTATAAAAACTACCTCATTATTTAAACAATTGAAAACATATCTGAGAATTACATCCTGTAGGGAATATACCTCTACACCTATTGACAATTGATGAAATATGCACTTGAGGATTGTGGACGCGTGGCTTCCTTTACGCTGATAATAACCACCATCCACAGTTTCTGGAATTCGAAATAAGGCCTATTAAAATTTAGCTTCTTCGCGATTTTGGACAGCTCTAGCTCTGAAACTATGCACTTTTCGTTCGCCATAGATCCATATGAGCTTTTTCTCTTATTTTGATGGGAGGAATCACCTCTTACAGTTTGTCGGTATAGTTCATTAACACCCTGTATATGCAAAACCCATATACGTGTATGGTGTGCCTAAATATGTGTATCTGGAAATATTGTGAAGCATATATCTAAGTGTTGTATATAGTGATATTTATTATCTAACTTTATGTATCTGAGAAGAATGTTTCTTGCCATTTTTGTATTTTTATTTTCAATTTTTTACTACTATCTTTTTCCTTTTTCTTTTTATCGCTTATTAATATGGTAATTGTTTCTTTAATGTATGTAATAGATTGTAAGAGCCTTCTATAAAAGGAGAATTTTTCCTTGTTGAAGGTAAATAAATAAATATGCTAGTAATGACAAAGAGACCTACCCGCTAGTCTAGTGGCAAGCGCGTGTGTCTTTGAAGCACATAGTCCTGGGTTGAATCCCCAGTAGGAGAGTATAAAATTTAATTTCACAAATATTTATTTTCATTAAATCATTCATCTCCTTCACAAAAGAGGGACGTTAATTAAAAACATCTTCTTTTCTTGTTTTTCTCTTTTATTTTTCAATGACAAGAAACACTCTACTATAGGAATTCTCGAGGTTGTTCACAATTGAGCACAATTCATCATTGTTCCAAATTAGACTATAAAGATTATAGAACTATATGTTGTAATTTAAAGCAATAGGGACGCAATGAGTTATTCTCTGTTTTTAAAGTCAATATGTTGTGTTCACAACATAAGACAATCACAATTAATCGAGAGGAATGATCAACTTCACCGTTGCATAATTTCGTTGTAGAATAATTATTGCATGGCGACCAGGAAGTCTGTGAGCAGGACCGGGTGCTCTAAGACTTGTGGAGCGTGTTTTACCTAGGCTAGCGCTCAGAAATTTTTGTTGGGGGTTCCAATACTAGATCTACAAGCCACTAAGTCTATGTAGCATTAAAACTACTTGGCGTAACGGTCCAATAGATCTACAAGCCACTAAGTCTATGTAGCATTAAAACTACTTGGCGTAACGGTCCAATAGATCTACAAGCCACTAAGTCTATGTAGCATTAAAACTACTTGGCGTAACGGTCCAATAGATCTACAAGCCACTAAGTCTATGTAGCATTAAAACTACTTGGCGTAACGGTCCAATAGATCTACAAGCCACTAAGTCTATGTAGCATTAAAACTACTTGGCGTAACGGTCCAATAGATCTACAAGCCACTAAGTCTATGTAGCATTAAAACTACTTGGCGTAACGGTCCAATAGATCTACAAGCCACTAAGTCTATGTAGCATTAAAACTACTTGGCGTAACGGTCCAATAGATCTACAAGCCACTAAGTCTATGTAGCATTAAAACTACTTGGCGTAACGGTCCAATAGATCTACAAGCCACTAAGTCTATGTAGCATTAAAACTACTTGGCGTAACGGTCCAATAGATCTACAAGCCACTAAGTCTATGTAGCATTAAAACTACTTGGCGTAACGGTCCAATAGATCTACAAGCCACTAAGTCTATGTAGCATTAAAACTACTTGGCGTAACGGTCCAATAGATCTACAAGCCACTAAGTCTATGTAGCATTAAAACTACTTGGCGTAACGGTCCAATAGATCTACAAGCCACTAAGTCTATGTAGCATTAAAACTACTTGGCGTAACGGTCCAATAGATCTACAAGCCACTAAGTCTATGTAGCATTAAAACTACTTGGCGTAACGGTCCAATAGATCTACAAGCCACTAAGTCTATGTAGCATTAAAACTACTTGGCGTAACGGTCCAATAGATCTACAAGCCACTAAGTCTATGTAGCATTAAAACTACTTGGCGTAACGGTCCAATAGATCTACAAGCCACTAAGTCTATGTAGCATTAAAACTACTTGGCGTAACGGTCCAATAGATCTACAAGCCACTAAGTCTATGTAGCATTAAAACTACTTGGCGTAACGGTCCAATAGATCTACAAGCCACTAAGTCTATGTAGCATTAAAACTACTTGGCGTAACGGTCCAATAGATCTACAAGCCACTAAGTCTATGTAGCATTAAAACTACTTGGCGTAACGGTCCAATAGATCTACAAGCCACTAAGTCTATGTAGCATTAAAACTACTTGGCGTAACGGTCCAATAGATCTACAAGCCACTAAGTCTATGTAGCATTAAAACTACTTGGCGTAACGGTCCAATAGATCTACAAGCCACTAAGTCTATGTAGCATTAAAACTACTTGGCGTAACGGTCCAATAGATCTACAAGCCACTAAGTCTATGTAGCATTAAAACTACTTGGCGTAACGGTCCAATAGATCTACAAGCCACTAAGTCTATGTAGCATTAAAACTACTTGGCGTAACGGTCCAATAGATCTACAAGCCACTAAGTCTATGTAGCATTAAAACTACTTGGCGTAACGGTCCAATAGATCTACAAGCCACTAAGTCTATGTAGCATTAAAACTACTTGGCGTAACGGTCCAATAGATCTACAAGCCACTAAGTCTATGTAGCATTAAAACTACTTGGCGTAACGGTCCAATAGATCTACAAGCCACTAAGTCTATGTAGCATTAAAACTACTTGGCGTAACGGTCCAATAGATCTACAAGCCACTAAGTCTATGTAGCATTAAAACTACTTGGCGTAACGGTCCAATAGATCTACAAGCCACTAAGTCTATGTAGCATTAAAACTACTTGGCGTAACGGTCCAATAGATCTACAAGCCACTAAGTCTATGTAGCATTAAAACTACTTGGCGTAACGGTCCAATAGATCTACAAGCCACTAAGTCTATGTAGCATTAAAACTACTTGGCGTAACGGTCCAATAGATCTACAAGCCACTAAGTCTATGTAGCATTAAAACTACTTGGCGTAACGGTCCAATAGATCTACAAGCCACTAAGTCTATGTAGCATTAAAACTACTTGGCGTAACGGTCCAATAGATCTACAAGCCACTAAGTCTATGTAGCATTAAAACTACTTGGCGTAACGGTCCAATAGATCTACAAGCCACTAAGTCTATGTAGCATTAAAACTACTTGGCATAACGGTCCAATAGATCTACAAGCCACTAAGTCTATGTAGCATTAAAACTACTTGGCGTAACGATCCAATAGATCTACAAGCCACTAAGTCTATGTAGCATTAAAACTACTTGGCGTAACGGTCCAATAGATCTACAAGCCACTAAGTCTATGTAGCATTAAAACTACTTGGCGTAACGGTCCAATAGATCTACAAGCCACTAAGTCTATGTAGCATTAAAACTACTTGGCGTAACGGTCCAATAGATCTACAAGCCACTAAGTCTATGTAGCATTAAAACTACTTGGCGTAACGGTCCAATAGATCTACAAGCCACTAAGTCTATGTAGCATTAAAACTACTTGGCGTAACGGTCCAATAGATCTACAAGCCACTAAGTCTATGTAGCATTAAAACTACTTGGCGTAACGGTCCAATAGATCTACAAGCCACTAAGTCTATGTAGCATTAAAACTACTTGGCGTAACGGTCCAATAGATCTACAAGCCACTAAGTCTATGTAGCATTAAAACTACTTGGCGTAACGGTCCAATAGATCTACAAGCCACTAAGTCTATGTAGCATTAAAACTACTTGGCGTAACGGTCCAATAGATCTACAAGCCACTAAGTCTATGTAGCATTAAAACTACTTGGCGTAACGGTCCAATAGATCTACAAGCCACTAAGTCTATGTAGCATTAAAACTACTTGGCGTAACGGTCCAATAGATCTACAAGCCACTAAGTCTATGTAGCATTAAAACTACTTGGCGTAACGGTCCAATAGATCTACAAGCCACTAAGTCTATGTAGCATTAAAACTACTTGGCGTAACGGTCCAATAGATCTACAAGCCACTAAGTCTATGTAGCATTAAAACTACTTGGCGTAACGGTCCAATAGATCTACAAGCCACTAAGTCTATGTAGCATTAAAACTACTTGGCGTAACGGTCCAATAGATCTACAAGCCACTAAGTCTATGTAGCATTAAAACTACTTGGCGTAACGGTCCAATAGATCTACAAGCCACTAAGTCTATGTAGCATTAAAACTACTTGGCGTAACGGTCCAATAGATCTACAAGCCACTAAGTCTATGTAGCATTAAAACTACTTGGCGTAACGGTCCAATAGATCTACAAGCCACTAAGTCTATGTAGCATTAAAACTACTTGGCGTAACGGTCCAATAGATCTACAAGCCACTAAGTCTATGTAGCATTAAAACTACTTGGCGTAACGGTCCAATAGATCTACAAGCCACTAAGTCTATGTAGCATTAAAACTACTTGGCGTAACGGTCCAATAGATCTACAAGCCACTAAGTCTATGTAGCATTAAAACTACTTGGCGTAACGATCCAATAGATCTACAAGCCACTAAGTCTATGTAGCATTAAAACTACTTGGCGTAACGGTCCAATAGATCTACAAGCCACTAAGTCTATGTAGCATTAAAACTACTTGGCGTAACGGTCCAATAGATCTACAAGCCACTAAGTCTATGTAGCATTAAAACTACTTGGCGTAACGGTCCAATAGATCTACAAGCCACTAAGTCTATGTAGCATTAAAACTACTTGGCGTAACGGTCCAATAGATCTACAAGCCACTAAGTCTATGTAGCATTAAAACTACTTGGCGTAACGGTCCAATAGATCTACAAGCCACTAAGTCTATGTAGCATTAAAACTACTTGGCGTAACGGTCCAATAGATCTACAAGCCACTAAGTCTATGTAGCATTAAAACTACTTGGCGTAACGGTCCAATAGATCTACAAGCCACTAAGTCTATGTAGCATTAAAACTACTTGGCGTAACGGTCCAATAGATCTACAAGCCACTAAGTCTATGTAGCATTAAAACTACTTGGCGTAACGGTCCAATAGATCTACAAGCCACTAAGTCTATGTAGCATTAAAACTACTTGGCGTAACGGTCCAATAGATCTACAAGCCACTAAGTCTATGTAGCATTAAAACTACTTGGCGTAACGGTCCAATAGATCTACAAGCCACTAAGTCTATGTAGCATTAAAACTACTTGGCGTAACGGTCCAATAGATCTACAAGCCACTAAGTCTATGTAGCATTAAAACTACTTGGCGTAACGGTCCAATAGATCTACAAGCCACTAAGTCTATGTAGCATTAAAACTACTTGGCGTAACGGTCCAATAGATCTACAAGCCACTAAGTCTATGTAGCATTAAAACTACTTGGCGTAACGGTCCAATAGATCTACAAGCCACTAAGTCTATGTAGCATTAAAACTACTTGGCGTAACGGTCCAATAGATCTACAAGCCACTAAGTCTATGTAGCATTAAAACTACTTGGCGTAACGGTCCAATAGATCTACAAGCCACTAAGTCTATGTAGCATTAAAACTACTTGGCGTAACGGTCCAATAGATCTACAAGCCACTAAGTCTATGTAGCATTAAAACTACTTGGCGTAACGGTCCAATTTGTGGGCCTGAGTCGCTCCACATCATCTATTAGCACTTGGTGGAACTATGTCTAATCTAGGGACGAACGCGCTGTCAACGCGCCGCATAGCCCTATCGCTAACCGGTGTATCGGGAGCTTTCTAGACATAGTGGCCGTCACGTCTTTCATTCACACGACTCCCCAGTTTGACTCACGACGCTGGGTGGACGCCGAAAATTTTGGAATCGCCGTTCGGGAATCGAACCCGGGACCACGCGGACATGAATCCAACGCTCTAACCACTAGACTTCCTCCACCTATGTAGCATTGAACGGGTATTACTCTGCACCCGAAAATACAACTAGTAACTGTAAAATACTTTCAGCTACATTGTCAGAAAAAAAAATGACTAGATTGTTGTTGTAAGACAAAAAAGTACAGATGAAGCGTAAGATCAAATATTCATGCTACACCAATCATTAGGGGCAGGAGTTTTTCGCAAGTTGCGAAATCGCGAAAGTTTTCCTACAAAGCCGAGAGTTGGTTTTTCAACGAACTACGTGAGATTGAGTAAGGAAGTAAGTATTTTGAAGTCGCGACAAAATGCGATAACTGACATTTTGAGCGAAATGTGCCGCAAAACGCGACAAATTGCGAATTTTTTAAAACGTCAATTTTAGTTGTTAAAATATAGAAATAAAAAGTACAAAGGGGAGAAAAATTTAAACTTAAATAACTTGTGCCTGTCGGTAATATGGCTTCCAATAACGAATACTGACTGTGTTTTTTTTTTTTTTATTTTTTTTTAATACAGCTTGGTAATCAATGATAGAAAGCTACCAATGAAAGAAGGAAATGTTGAAACATGCAACATGCTGCACTTTTCATCAGAATAATAATTTGCAGACGAGATATACTAGAAGATACTGCACTAATGTAAATATATTGTATGTATATATGTTTTTACATGTATGTATGTTTTCTGTGTATAACTAATACAATGTGTGGTATTTTTGTGATGGCAATTGTGATGATACAGTGCTAGTGTATTTTTAAGTTTTTAAACTTGTAAAAGAAGAAAGAAGTAATTTGTTGTTAGTAACTGCATAAAGAATAACTTCATTGTCCTACGTGGCATTATTGATTTATTGCTTATTACTTATATTGGGCTTACATTAGAATTTGTATAATTTATATTAAAGTTTGTAAAATAATTTACTTAGCGATAAAATGAGAAATTTTATATCTCAAAATGCGACAAAATACGAAATTTTTAATTTCAAATGCGAAATATTTAATTTCAACTTGCGAAAAACTCCTGCCCCTACCAATCATTTCTTTGTTAAACAAGGATAGTTTTATTGAGAAAGTGTATAAATGTATTTGAGTTCGGGAAGTTTTTTTTCTTGCGGGGGGAAGGGGGGTCCGGACTCGCTTGCTAAAGCTAGGGTTCGCTGTCCTCAGCGGGACTCGCGTTCAGGTTGGGTCCAAGTACCGTGCTTGCAATTTTGAGTCTTTTTCGTCTGAAATATATGAATAGGGCTATGTCTTGTTTATTTAACAATCGTTGTCTTTATCCCTTATGCTTTGCCTGAATGTCCTGTACGAGATAAATCTTTAAATGAATGATGGCGGTCCTGTTTTATTAGCAAGACTATACATAATTGCAATAGAGGGGAGATAATGGAGCACTAATCATCATAAGTGTTCAGCAGGCGCGGCGCATGGCAGGTCATTCATTGTAAGAGCACTTCAATATAGGCAAACAAAAAAGAAATGGGATCACGAGAGTACGAAAGGGGAAGTGTTAAGAGAAGGTACCGTACAGTACAAGAGCTTAGCGAAAATACAACTGCTGCCATCTGGTGAGGCTTTGTGCTCTTGACATACGTCATGCATGCTGTTGGTTCTTATGTCTTTGGGCTGAGCTGGTGGTGTGGTTGGCTGTGGAACTATCAAAAATCTCATTCCCCTTCCTTCCATTACCTCCTTACCCCCAGAAAAAACTCATCCCCTATTTCGTTCGTCAAAAGCTATACGGGTTGATCAGCGTTGCAAACTAACAACGAGAAACTATCATGGAATTATTATTATTATTATTATTATTATTATTATTATTATTATTAGTAGTAGTAGTAGTAGTAGTAGTAGTAGTAGTAGTAGTAGTAGTAGTAGTAGTAGTATTCCGAGTATCTTTCAACATGCTTCTGGGTTCGATTTCTCGAAGGCACGAAATTTTCAGTTTTTATCCTGTATCATGAGACTATTGTTACTTGAAATATACTTTCTTATATTAAGATGTACGGGATTTTGACTCAGAAATCCCGAAATAATAATAGTGGAACTGTTATTTACCTTAACCATTAATCTTATAAAATAAACCTTCTTAGACCTACAGCGGCTGATATAGGCTTCCATATAGATAAAATGCAAAGGGCACCGTTCGATGCAGGCGTAGCGTAAAAACATGAAAGATGCACCTTTGAGGCAGTTGGGTGTGATGTGTCTGCTAGCAAAGAAATCAGCTGTGCGAAGCCGAAAGTGAATATATTCTGGAAAGACTACATTGTACCCAGGGGCAATGGCGGATCCAGTATATGATCAAGGGAGGGGCTAAACCATTGTTTTCCGCTTTATTAAGTGTAAAATAGGACTGAAGCCCATTTTATCTAGTGTATACCTGAGCGTCAAGGGGAGATATAGGCTATAGCCCCCATAGTCCCCCTTAGATCCGCGCTTGCCAAGGGTAATAGAGGATCTGAGAAGGTAGGGGGACGCATGTCGTCACGTCATCCCCCGTGCCATCCTTTGTCCATTGTAATTTTTAGGAAGTGGAAGACCCCGTAGATATCTTTTGGAAGTGGGGGAATGCCATCCTCCAGCATTCCCCCTCAGTTTTACCCCTGATTGTAGCACTTTCCGATGTGCACATCAGTTGTTCCAGCATAGCTGAACAGTGCAACGAAAACAAATTTGCTGTTAGATGTCCCGCTGTGACGATACAGTACAACGGCCTGGACCGTTCATTACCGTGTAAGTCATATTCCAAAAGAACTCCAGTGAAGATGACAACCAACATTTCGTCTAATTAAGACATTAATGGTACTGCTACCGACACGGTCATCAATTTACTATCCACCAAACAATTTACAAACAAGTTACGTTTCAAGATAGTCCATAAGGCGAATGTCCATGCGCTGAAAGCAAGCTATTAAAAACAAACTACACAAAGTTGTTCAGGCGCCACCTGGTGGGAAATCTGTAGAAGTCACCGTAGATGACGCGTGGATATTTCTGACCGATATTGGAAATATTCGAGCAATTATGTATACAGGAGTGTTGATGCCAAAGAAGAACACAATTTCGTTCGTCAATAAACCGAATCATGGTTGTGGTGGAATTTTATTAAAAAGAAAATTAAAGCTACGTCGCGTTGTCAACAATGTAAAAATCAAACCCGCGTATTATCAAGAACATATTGTGAGGGATATTTACAAGGAAATCCCCACATTGTATGAAGTGGACTCCAACCTAGCGGAAACCAGGACCAGAATTCGTACTATTCTCTTCGCCGACATTCCAGTGAAGAGTTCAGATGTCAGCCCAATGGACTACTGCGGCTCTTGGACTTCTGAAACATCACATTTCTTCTCGCACAACTTCTTCTGGAAAATGTTGAAATACAATAGCAATAAAATACACCTTGTACATTTGCAAAGGAGTCTTCTCCCGTAGAAAGTGCGCTGTCAGGTAATTGTCAAATGTTGGTCGCTACGGAGAACACAACTGTTGGTAGAAAAGGCGGACTGTCGTAGGTGGATGAATAGTTCCAAGTCCTTTATACGGAAGTTAATTAACCACTGTACATACCAGGACTATGATACGTATAACATTCATATTGAAGTAGTATTAAAAATCTTTCCTTATAAGTGGAAGACCCGGGTTCGATTCCCGGCGGGAGCTCATGTGGTTCGGATTCCACGTGAAGCAGTAGGTCCCATCTCATAAAGCCCTGCTGCCGAAAGGGACGTTAAAATCAACTCAACTCAACTCTTTCCTCATAAACACGAATATTAAACTATTTACCATAGATACCACAGAGAATAAATTTCACCTTTAGACTCTTTACATTTCCATGGACTGATGTTCATCGCATTAACGCACAGATAACTCAACTATTTCTTACCAATAGCGTTGTTCATTCATTAAACGAACCATGCTTTATAATCGCAATGTATTTATATAACAGCTGTCAAGTTTTGATCCTCTCCTAAACAACCATTTAAAAACGAAAACTATTGCTCTCTTATTAGGATACTCTTTAGACTAACATTCTTTGGAGAACATTCACAAATAATCGTATATGCTGGCAATACTGAGAAGAGCGAATTTATATAGAGAAAGGTGGGGGGCTGCACCATGTTGTGGAAACGGCATGTGGTGCGGGACGTGAGATGAAAGAAGACACCGATTATCTCTTCCTTCTTTTTTTATTCAGTACGCTTTCCACTTCCCTTTCTCGCATTCCGCTTCAGTAACCCTTTCCTTTCCTCCCTGCCTCGTCCTTCTTTCGCAAAGAGCAAAAGGGATGAGTGGTATGAGAAAGCCAAAGGAAGATATCTTGTTTGTCCACTTCTTTTCAGCTCCTCTTCAACAACAACAAAAACAAAATCATCATAAAAAGCGTGTTTTTATTCATAATCACATAACCATTAGTACACACATGAGCAACATAAATAATACTTATGGAGAGAGGTACTATAGAAGGAATATTTTAGTTTAGTTTATTTATTGAAGTTTAGTGTTCATTTTCAGCACAAAGGCTGTATGGGACGTGAACCTACAGCATAACGTGGAATCCGAACATGAGCTCTTGCCAGGAATCGAACCCTGGTCTCCCACGTCATGAAACACGAAAGGAAACTATGAAATCTGTGAACGAGAAATTGTTGTAGAACGAGGGTCGTAACTTGTAGGGCGCATGGTGACCATAGTTGCAATGATAAAATCCGCCATCTTGAATACAAATTCAAAATTTCAAATTGAAAGGAGGTAGGGGATGTCGTATATCAAGTAACACCGGCATGAGCTCAGAAATCCAGAAATGAGATAATTCAGTGGTATTGCCTTGCTAACAAAGGATTCGAAAAATGAAATAAAAAAATGTGGGGTAAAATGTACGAATGAAACTAGAAACTAAAAGCATTAGGTGCGAGCGAAGTAATTGCCTAATATCCAGAGAAAAAAACTTTAACCCTTAACCTTAGGAAGAACGCCCAATAGTTATAATTTTAGTTCCATTCTCAGACGTACGAAGAGCGCCTAATAATTTTACTCTTAGTTTCATTCTCAATCTTGGGAAAAGTGTCCAATGCTTTTAGTCTTAGTTCCATTCTCAATCTTAGGAAGAGCGCCCAATGCTATTAGCCTTAGTTCCATTCTCAACTTTAGGAAGAGCGCCCAATGCTTTCAGTCTTAGTTCCATTCTCAACTTTAGGAAGAGCGCCCAATGCTTTCAGTCTTAGTTCCATTCTCAACTTTAGGAAGAGCGCCTAATGCTTTCAGTCTTATTCCCATTCTTAACTTTAGGAAGAGTGCCCAATACTTTTACTCTTAGTTCCATTCTTACTTTTAGTCTTAGTTCCATTCTGAATCTTGGGGAAAGCGACCAATGCTTTTAGTATTAGTTCCATTCTCAATCTTAGAAAAAGCGTCCAATGCTTTTAGTCTTAGTTCAATTTTTAACTTTAGGAAAAGCGCCCAATGCTTTTAGTCGTAGTTCCATTTTCAATCTTATGAAGAGCGCCCGATGCTTTTAGTCTTAGTTCAATTCTCAACTTTAGAAAGAGCGCCCAATGCTTTTAGTTTTAATTCCATTCTTAACTTTAGGAAGAGTGCCCAATGCTTTTAGTCTTAGTTCAATTCTTAACTTTAGGAAGAGCGCCCAATGCTTTCAGTCTTAATCCCATTCTTAACTTTAGGAAGAGTGCCCAATACTTTTACTCTTAGTTCCATTCTTACTTTTAGTCTTAGTTGCATTCTGAATCTTGGGGAAAGCGACCAATGCTTTTAGTCTTAGTTTCATTCTCAATCTTAGAAAAAGCGTCCAATGCTTTTAATCTTAGTTCAATTTTTAACTTTAGGAAAAGCGCCCAATGCTTTTAGTCTTAGTTCCATTTTCAATCTTAGGAAGAGCGCCCGATGCTTTTAGTCTTAGTTCAATTCTCAACTTTAGAAAGAGCACCCAATGCTTTTAGTTTTAATTCCATTCTCAGCCTAAGGAAGAGTGCCCAATATTTTTATTCTTAGTTCTATTCTCACTTTTAGTCTTAGTTCCATTCTCAATTTTAGAAAGAGCGCCCAGTGCTTTTAGTCTTATTTCCATTCTTAACTTTAGGAAGAGTGCCCAATGCTTTTAGTCTTAGTTCAATTCTTAACTTTGGGAAGAGTGTCCAATGCTTTTAGTTTTAATTCCATTCTCAGTCTAAGGAAGAGTGCCCAATACTTTTATTCTTAGTTCCATTCTCACTTTTAGTCTTAGTTTCATTCTCAACTTTAGGAAGAGCACCCAATGCTTTTAATCTTAGTTCTATTCTCACTTTTAGTCTTAGTTCCATTCTCAAACTTGGGAAATGCGCCCAATGCTTTTAGTCTTAGTTCCATTCTCAACCTTAGGAAGAGTGGCAAATGCTTACAGCCTTAGTTCCATTCTTAACTATAGGAAGAGTGCCAAATACTTTTATTTTTAGTTCCATTCTCACTTTTAGTCTTAGTTCCATTCTCAACTTTAGAAAGAGCGCCCAGTTCTTTTAGTCTTATTTCCATTCTTAACTTTAGGAAGAGTGCCCAATGCTTTTAGTTTTAGTTCAATTCTTAACTTTGGGAAGAGTGTCCAATGCTTTTAGTTTTAATTCCATTCTCAGCCTAAGGAAGAGTGCCCAATACTTTTATTCTTAGTTCCATTCTCACTTTTAGTCTTAGTTCCATTCTCAACCTTAAAAAGAGTGGCAAATGCTTTCAGCCTTAGTTCCATTCTTAACTTTAGGAAGAGTGCCCAATACTTTTATTCTTAGTTCTATTCTCACTTTTCATTTGTTATTCTTTTTATTGTATTTTTAAAGCTTTTGTTAATAAGGCAGTAACTCTGAATTATCTCACCAAATAATGTTTTCTCCTGTTTATGAATTTAAGAAAAAAAGTTGTGGTTTAAGGATTTATTTTTCGGTTATTCTCAAATACTCTGCAAGTACTATAAGAAACAAAGCATAGAGAAAATGATCGTATTCCCATCATACTCTTTTCATACGATCAATTTAAATATAAGAACGAAGATTACAGAGAAATATTAAAATGGTCTCTTTCTTCTTTGGAACAAAAGTACGTACGCCTAATAGATCATTCTTGTTGAACCACTGTGGCATTCCATTTCGTTTCATTTTCGTTTCTCACCAACAGAGATTACTGCCAATGAATACCTTATTCATTTCTTCCTTCACCACACAAAGACAAATCACACGCTGTGGTCCTCGATTCATCTATATCAACTTTTATTATTCTCTCATCTATATATTTTCTTCCTCTTTCTCTCTTTAAAAGAGAGGGGGGAAAAGAAATGTGTTCCACTTCAACATGACTAGATATCTCCACTACACTCCTTCGAGGGTTCCCAAATAAAAATCCTCCATCGATCAAAGCGTTGTAAGAAAGGATTCGCCTTTTTCTCATTCCTTGATTCACCATCAACTATAAAATAGTACTTTCTACCTATACTTCTCTGTTGTCAAACTACTAGTATTGATATTTTAGTACATAGACGTGAAAATGGATATTCTGGGTTTGATTCCCGGTGAGAATAGATATCACATACAACATGGGCACTGACAAAAGCATTAATCTACCTACAAAATCATAAACCTGCACACATACACGAAACTATTTACAGTTCAGAGTGCTAAACCTGTTCTTTGTATCCAGGGTTGTCCATGATATGAGGCGAGACGAGACAGTTTTCGTGACGAAATAGAGCTCTTCCAATAGAAACAGGTATACTTTTTCGAGACGAGACAGTCGCAACTGTTGTCTCGCAAGTAAGTCTGTAGAACACATAATTGGAGACTGAGTTATTTCAATAGAAACAGATATACTACTTTCCGACACAAGACTTCACCTTCACGACAGCTTTACGACACGAGACAGTCTCAACTATTGTCTTATACGCAAGCCTATCTGTAAGTCTTTTAAAAATAAATTGTGACAGTGGAATTCTGATTCTAGATATTTTAACACATTGACTGCCACCATTTAGCTGAACGTTTGCGCCTTCTACACCAGTGTGAAAGAAATTTATATCTATATATATAAAAGAGAACGTACAAAATCCTTTGTCCGCTCATCACGCTAATACGGCTGAACCAATTTCTTTCATTTTTGGGGGGTTATTAGGATTTGGACCCTAGATGGTTTTTATCATATCACTTTAATTTTTAATTACCAGTGTCTTGAGATAATTGACCATTCAAGTGTCCATAACGTACAAATCCTTTGTTATTAGTTCATCATAGGTAAAAATAAACGTATTTATATGCAACCCGCATGACCGTGTCACTCGGCGGGTTAACATAAATGACAGGCGATATAATGTTAACATTTACTGCAATCTACTATGGTTTTTATCATATCACTTGAAAGCGAAAACTTCCGGGGTGACCGCAGCGAAGCGGGGCGGGTTAACATAAATGACAGGCGATATAATGTTAACATTTAATGCAATCTTCTATGGTTTTTATCATATCACTTGAAAGCGAAAAAGTAAAAATTATCTAAGTAACAAAGTTTATTGCGTTCCGGGGTGACCGCAGCGAAGCGGGGTGAACGCTGCTAGTATATATATAAAAAGACTTACAACTAAGCCAATTGTTGACGTTTTAGCTGTACAAAAATGAAAATAAAAATATAAATCTTTTAGCCCACGATTGTGACCATTAGGCTAAGGGAGATGGATGATTTAGGCAAGTGAATGATGATGGAAGAATTAGTGGAATGAGAATATGGGAGGAGAATGGGAGGAAACCGAGAAAACCCACTGACACGATGTTATCCGTGCTATGTTACAATAGTCGAATTAGAGGACCTGAATCGCATAGATACCATCAATACCACATGCGCACGCAGAAATTCTTGTTGGGAGATGGTCGAAGCTTTGGGAGACGGTCTAATGCTACAAGTACCATTGAATACGCATTATTCTACACCCAAAAGAACGATAAGTAATTGTAAAATACTTTCAACCTATTAATTACAAGAATCATCAACTCGCGATTAATGCACTGCATCTCAAAGTGCAAAAATTCACATCTGCTGATTTTTTTTTTTTTTTTAAACAACTGTTTTTCTAAACGTGCCTACAGATTACAAAAGTGTGTACAGAGTAACCAATAAACCGAGTTCCTGAAAATATAATTAGTGTTCCTATATTATTAACTGTTCTTCCGAAGTGCACGGAAATCTGGTAACTTTCTCGTAATAACACGTAATTATTATTAATTTTTAAACTTTAATTTGGAATTTGGCCATCTTTCAATTAATGTTTTTAAAGTTGTACATATTTCTTGTATTATCATAGGAAATAGATTCCTGAAATACGGTTAGCGTAGTACTTTTGATGCACATGGTCCTGGGTTCGAATCCAGGTAGGTGCACGTATTTTATCTTGACTATCATGACACAATTGGAGATATGTAGTCTCGGAAACCGAAAATAGTGGCGACAAGAGCTGATGTACAGTCGGCAACAAAAAACCTCCAACGTGAGCATGTAAGTTTATTGTGAAACTACGCCTAACAGCCCAGTGAATCAACATAACGTCAAAGTGGCACGAATCACGCAGGAGAAACCTCGGCATCCTCCCGTGCACACTTATTTTGGAGCAAGAGACTTTGTCGTTTCACAATCAACTTACATGCTCATGTTGCAGGTTTTTTGCTGCGGACTGTACAAACTATGGCTTTTGTGAGATTCAATTCCCGAGGAGGATAGTTACTAACAAGGCAGGGTACCTCGGTGTAACACGCCGATTTTGATAAGATTGCACAGACATACAGATCATCAAAAAAGAAGCGACACGTATTTTTTTATATCGGCCAACAAGCGTATTGAAAGGGTCAAATGGGGGCATAAAAATAAGGTCAAAATGAGATTTTATGCAATATAGCGAGAACGAGAAGAGATATCGGGAAAAGTTAAATGTACGAAATACTACCCATAGTTGACGCAAGCCATTGAGGTAGAACTTACCCATGTGAAGAAAGCAGAACATCCGGAAATGGACCAATAACATGTACAACATATTCATAATGTGCTACAGAAATGAGTGAAGAGGGTGGCAAGGAGCAAGAAGAAAGAAAACACGAAAATGTAAAATACGTGTTTTTGCTTTGGGTGCATACGTTATCCATATGCGAAAGAGACGCAAATTTATCTCACTGCACGAAGATTCATCTCTACAAGCATGAAGGATGCAAACGCCGTTCGTATAGGCAGCCAGTGAGACAATACTGCACAGTGGGTTGCATATATTGTGCAATGGGAGCAACGGTGAGATACATATTGGAAACGGGAATGTTTGTAGCTAGTAACACACACACACACACAAAATGCATTGCACAGTAGAATGTAATAGCAGGTGGTCCACATGTAAGATAAAGAGCAACAGCAATATCAGTTCTACGCATGAGTATCTACATTATATCATGAAAATACGCGTACATATGTACGTACAACATAAAAGTCAGCAGAGGTGTATGCTGAAAACAAGACGCTCACTCCTGATAAGTAGCACAAAAATGATATTTCAGGAAGAAATCGTCCAAACAAAAACAGTATTTGCACCACGAACACTTGATGATGGATGGGTTCTGGCACTCTGCTTCTTCGCAGACCAATGACGTCAACTGATGAAAACAAAACTCCACTGGATTTGGAAAATAATCTGGTCGTGATGAAAGATATCCAGAACAAAACCATGCGTATTGGAATAGATGTATGTACCGTAGAGATGAAAGATGTATGTACCGCATCAGATACTTTGCGTACGAAGTTCTTCCAAATTCTGAAACCATACACATCCAGAGGTTGTATTAACCCAGTTGTGTGTGTAGGTATCTTCATAATGTTGCACTGCTTGTCCTGTGGCATTATTGTTGCCAAGTCGGATCGATCATAACCCGTCCACGAGTCGACTAACAGTACCGTTTGCTCATTGACTTGTGGAAGGAACACTGATTGGAACCACGTCTTAACGATCTGTTTTGTCACTTTCCCAGATGATGATGCACAAATATATAAGTTTTGTGAGCGGAACATTGTTTGCTGAATCCGTGGCCCAAACGTACCATGAAGTTCTTTCAAGACTATGAGCATGGGCGACAGCAATCTTCCACTGGCAGATATAACAGGCTGTATTGTGTAGCTATGTGTGATGGCAGGTAGAGATTGCATTGTTGCTGGAATATGCTTCTCGCCTCGCAAAGCCAGAGAGCGTCCAGAGTGAAATTCTAAAGCAAAGCCACTCTGATCTGTGTTATATACGTTATCCTCGCCATGAGCAGTAATGAGTGATTGTACATTTTGGACGAAGGTTTTAGCGCTTTCGTGCACTTGTGTGGCCTTCGCTGTAATGCTATGTGTTACAAATTTTGTAACTTTGCGTGAGACGATACCGTGACGTGTTTTAAAGCGCCATAACCATTTCTTCGAAGCTTTGAAATAAGCAACGGCTGTTGTTTGGTTTGCTTCTAACGCCCAACGTTGCAAGTCTGTCATGGACAATTAAATGCCGCTGTTTTGCTGTCGCAAATTTTTCATACCCAGTTCGGTCTATCACGTTTAGCTTTTCACGTTTGGTTCCACCTTCTGTGATCTGTTTCTCCCATCTATATAGATCTGTTCTGCATTTGACACGCTTGAAGTGTTTCTGTACAGATTTCCAGGACATCTTTCTCTTCTTCTCTCGTTTCCAAAACGATACTGCCTTCCGCTTGTATCCCATGTCCACAATATCTCTGCTCTTGACTCCAGTTGTATGTACGTTGGAGGTCGTTGGGCCATCCCACTCATCCATCTCATCTTCACTTGCCATACTTGGGATGTCTGATCTATTGCTGCATAATAGGTCTTCTTCAATCTCAACATACATGTGCCCATTCGTCTTGAAACTTTCTAGGATGTTAAAAATATAGTCCTTGAGCTCCATTTCCGTTACCGTTCGTGGTGTCCGGACATATTGTGTTGCCTGATATGCCTCCACTAGCATATCCACCACATTCAGGGGATTCATATAGACCATCTTGCGACCACAAACGTCACAAGCCCACTTACACCTCACCTGAATTTTGTTACACACGCACAAATACGCACAAGCACACACCACCAGTTACACAACAATCAAATACCACTCCAGCTACCACACTGTCCAATGTTCACCACTAGGTCTCACAAGCAGTTACACGTCGCCTTGCTTGTCTTGTTGAGAATAGTACCTGTGAAAGACACAAATGCACATACACTTTGCTGGCTCTACACCTCGCGTTTGGCAACTTTGTATACTCAAACCAGCTCGTATTGCATACACCGCGTCCAATACTCTCACTGTTAAAACTGATTTTGTGTACAACGTCAACTTGCTCTTTCTTTCCTTACAGTACCTGCACCTGTCATAATGTGCTACGTCATCTGACCTCGTACTCCTTCATCTATTAGTCGTTTCTACCACTCAACTTGAGGTTTTGATCTTATATGCAACCCGCTGTGCAGTACTGTCTTGCTGGCTGCCTATACGAACGGCGTTTGCATCCTTCTTGCGTGTAGAGATGAATCTTCGTGCACTGAGATGAATCAGCGTCCCTTTCGCAAACGGGTGACGTATGAACTCAAAGTAAAAACACGTATTTTACATTTTCGTGTTTTCTTTCTTCCTGCTCCTTGCCACCCTCTTCACTCATTTCTGTAGCACATTATGACAATGTTGTAAACGTGATTGGTCCATTTCCGGATGTTCTGCTTTCTTCACATGGGTAAGTTCTACCTCAATGGCTTGCGTCAACTATGGGTAGTATTTCGTACATTTAACCTTTTCCGATATCTCTTCTCGTTCTCGCTATATTGCATAAAATCTCATTTTGACCCCATTTTTATGTCCCTATTTGACCCTTTCAATACGCTTGTTGGCCGATATAAAAAAATACGTGTCGCTTCTTTTTTGATGATCTGTATGTCTGTGCAATCTTATCAAAATCGGCGTGTTACACCGAGGTACCCTGCCTTGTAAGAGTTATTAGAAGATTTCATGATAAAAACCAGTTGAAAATGCTCTATGAGCATTGTCAGAACAAACTTAAATAGAATGGAGATTTGGAGTGGGAAGGATAACTATGATTCTTCCTACATATAAAAGCATATCTTTTTATCAGCACTTTCTCTTTCTCGCAAAATATAATCTCTCTATGACTTACGAAGATATGGCTCCATAAATCTCCCAAAATCAGAACTATATTTTGGCCAATATGTCGGGAACGGTAAGTCATACATAGAAGATATTGATGTTAATCAATACTTAAGAGGATGGTAAACATTTTGATACCGATATTAACTGGTGGCCACTGGCCAAACTAGTGGCCAGTTGGACAGTGGGAACCGGTTACTATTTGGTACCAAAAATGTTCAACATCCTCTTAGGTACTGATCAACACCAATATCATCTCTCTATAACTTACGGTGCCCGAGATATGGCTTCTTAAATCTCCGGAAATCGGAACTATATCTCGGGAATTGTAAGAGTGATACGAAAAATTCAATCACTTTATCTGATAGTTTTTGATACTCTGTCGAATGGAGAGTTCAAAATTGTAACAAAATCGCAAATAACAGACAGACAGACACACAGACATAGAAAATTTAGTAATGTACTTTTTTAAATTCGTGCACAATGCTTACTTCTATTTCTATTTCTAATTCTAATTCTAATATTGATTTGAAGATTAAACCGAAATCAGTTGATGATAGCCTTTGGAAATTCCCCAAAAGAAAGGCTTAGTAAATCCCTGTGATTTATCTTCTTTTCGGCTCTTAGCTACTCTCCAACAAGCTCTTACTTGTTCTTTAAAAAAAAAAAAAAAAAATCCTCTTCACCCCGTCTTCCTTTCTTCATCTCTTTAGACGCGCTTGTTTGCTCCTCTTATCTTCTTTCATGTTTACAAAGTTCTTCTCCTGTTTTTTTCTCTCTCTTTCCTCTCGTCTCTATCCATCCTTCTTTTGAAATATGCCGAGAATGGGCTTCTGTATACTCAGAATAGAGTGTTGATACAATGAACCCTGCTCGTCGCTATGCGCAACATGTTATATATACATATATATAAAAAAAGAATATTTTTATCCACTGAAAACACAATGTCATATATACGGCATACACATTTAGCATACACAAAGAAATCTTTCGTTCTGAGCTTCCATAATACACAGGAAAATATATGTTCTAAGAATCCGATTATGTGTGCACAACTTTAGAACTAGTAACTTTATTTATATGTGCCACAACTTTAGAACTAGTAACAAATTAATTCAAGGTGTGACTTTGTTTTTTGCGTAATATTCATTATATTAAAGAATATTGGGAAAAATTATATGTATTGAATAATTTTAGTGCTTAATTGTACAGAAAAGAATTGTCATTTAGCTCTATATTTTTTCAAGCTGCATAGGAACGTGTCTATTACACGTCATAACATATCCTCCACCATAATGGCGATTACACTTCTGATGTGATTCTTCAAATTCCAAGATTACGCCAGCCAATGGCAACGAAACTTCCTATCCCCCTCCCCTCTGAATTAAATAAAATACAAGCTCTATGAGAATCGAGTATATTACAACTTGAGAGGATCTCTAAAGTTGGTGAGCATTCCTGCATCGTAAGATTTGTAGGCCCACTATCGCCGCCATTGGTGCCAACACATGTTTGGAAAACTTCCTTTCTCTGTAATTGAGGATTAAGAATATCTAATTTTTTTCCGCCTAGATCTTTATGCAACCCGTCACTCTTGAATGTTTTGCAATTTGCATGTTAGCGTTATCCGTAGACTGAGATTTTTTGTTTTATTATAAGGGCTCTCATTCCTTGATACATATAATGAATATGAATCTTTCTATTGTAACACTGTGTAGATAATATAATAGACATTCTGCCACCACTGACAGATCACTTCCCTCAAATTGAGAAGCCTCCGTGCGCCAGTCCTCAGCAAACCTCTTCGTCTTGACGTAGTTATTTTCTATTTTAATATCATCTATCAACTGTAGTCTTTTTCACTTCTCGCTGGTTTTCCTTTCACCATGCCTTCTATAATAATATAATTCATTCTAAGCAAATGTCCCAACCTGTTTCTTTTCCTATTCTTTAATTTTATCTAAAATTGTTCTTTTCTCTCCCTCGCTTTCCATTCAATCCAGCTAGTTTTCATCATTCTTCTTTACACCCACATTTCTCCCTACCCACTTTTTTTTTAAAGCCGCTTTTATGTAATATCCATATTTCTGGCCCATACAATAAAATATTACACACGAAATATTTTGAGCCTTTTTTTAATTAACTCTTGGTGTGGATTTTTTTTTAAAAAGTAAACTTCAGTCCATATTTTTAAAAAAATAACCTTTTTTACTACAGATCTCTCCAAAGTGTAGCTGGCTCTTTAAATATAGTTAAATGTAATTTCATTTACCCGTAATGGGCTTTCTTCTTGTGGCAGAAGTATCCATTTCTCATTCCGGACTTGGAACACGTACTACACATCTGTACAAAAGGACAATTTCTCTCCGTAATTCATCCTCCTCGTTCCGTGCCTTCGCAGATGTCTTCCGCCAGAAATGAATGGCTTTGGTCTCAACTGCTAGTACGTCACTACAACACAAGACTTGTATTTTAAGTAAGAATAGCCGTATTAAACATCACGTTTACTGCACCTTACATGAATCTAAGTTAACATGATAACATAGGTTCAACATTACTTGAAAACAAAAATACACAAAAGTCAACTTACGTATTTACAGTACTACACAGTGTCGAATTTCTTAATAATTCCAACTCTTGAAGTGTTCGTTCTAAAGTTTTCAGAATTTTGTGCATAATACAAGTTAGAATATTGTATCTTGCTCTCAAACCCGCACGTTTCAAATAATCATTTCTCAAACTATGGTACGAGGATCATGTGTGGACGGCTACCTCTCTGTTCCTCTTACAATGAACATTATTCCAAAAAATGCAAAAAATAAGAAAATAAATAAAATTGACGTGAATTGCGTATCATATACTATAGCTGACAATCTCAAACAGGTGTAGATTATGCAGTTTAAAATGTCATCCATATTGCAGAATTATACAAATTCGAATATATTATCTAGATGCGTTATTATAAAATATTATTGATAATAATCAGTTTTTGGAAATATTAAAATGCATTTTCCCATTAATACCAATATAAAATTAATTTTAATAATTACTATTTTAAATATCAGTATACTTATATTAACATATGCTCTTTTTTAGTTTTTTAATTTTATTTTTTATTTATTATTATTATTATTATTATTATTATTATTATTATTATTATTGCTTTCGAAGGAAACAAGTATAAGATGGAACGTAGAACATTTTCATTAATAAAAGTGGTCCTCATTTCAGAAATGTTTGAGAAAAACTGCTTTAAATAATAGACACACATGCCAATAATATATATATTATATATATATATATATATATATATATATATATATATATATATATATGTATATATGTATATATATATATATATATATATATATATATATATATATATATATATATATATATATATATATATATATATATATATATATATATTTAAATGAATTGAATCGAATTTACATAGACTTTTTTTCTGCTACCTACTTATGTGTTATTGCACTGATTTGACATCACCTCCTATGAAATCCACAAAAAGTTGTTCTATGTAACAGAAGGTTCCAACACAGCAAGAGGAAAAGGAAAAGTCCCGATACACAAAATAGAAAAATGAAATAAAATCTTTGAGTCGTACGTCCCACGGTTATGCCGGTTAGGCTAAAGGAGACGGTGATGATGAGTAATGAATGAAATGGTGGAATGAAGAAAGTGGGAGGAAACGGGAGTGTGGGAGAAGAAAGTGGGAGGAGTGTGTTTGTCCACCACAAAGTTCACTTGGCGGAAGCTGGGATCGAACCCGGGACCCCAAGCACCAGAGGTGAACGCTCTACCACTGAGCCACCGCGGCCCATTCAAAAAAATAGATTTTGTGTAATGATGCTGTTTTCAAAATGTTACATCTAGCAATGTTTCTTCTTCTTTTTCCTCCTTTCTTCTTCTTTAGAGATCAGCAACGTTTCGATTGGTTTTACGAAGTTTTCCATTCTTCGTGCCAAACTTTTCAGTTCTTCTTTGATATATCTTATATTATTTGACCCGTATATTTTAATTGCTACAATCCTCTGAGCATTCTTCCTTCTGCATCCCTTTCTATTGCCAAAAGCGTCATTCCTCCATGTCTCATAATTAGTTGACTAGAGGTTAGCCTTTACAGCACTGAGGTTATATGGCTGCAATGAAATTGCACATTCATTTCCGGTTTTATCAGTTTTATCTGAAAAGCCTTTAACAAGCTATCATAATGTATAGGTTTGCGCACAGAAAAGTTAAGCAATGTTATTAGATGGAAAATACGTTCTTTTCTGTTATGTTTGTATAGAGAAGTGTTTACAAGAACTGACTACTGTAATTAATTAGACGATGAATTTAACTCAGTAGCCTCCTCTGATTGGTGGAAGAAAAATAAACTTTTCAGGTGGCTAAAGTAATCATTTTAATTAGAGGATGAATCTGATTGGTTGATTGGGATATAATGGTAAAAGAATCTCCTTATTTATACCAAAGGTGGTGAACTTTGCCTTGATTTGAGACTTTAAAATTTCATCCTATTTTACAACGAAAAGTATCTGTAATTCAACAAGGAAATAAATATATATATTAATAAAATTGAAATTCATCGTAATATGATCCATGACAAACACTTTACTATTTTATATGGTAAAGGTCAATCCACCAGTATTGTAACA
Organism: Thermobia domestica; assembly: GCF_964235325.1. Classification (NCBI taxonomy): domain Eukaryota; kingdom Metazoa; phylum Arthropoda; class Insecta; order Zygentoma; family Lepismatidae; genus Thermobia; species Thermobia domestica. Next base: position 25,096,883 of record NC_137462.1, read on the forward strand.
GAGCGATTGATCGTAGAAATTCAAACTCCGATTTGTGCTCATTTCACAGCATTGTTTTAGTGTAACCTCTTTAGTTAGTGGAGAGAAGAGTGTGGATCATGGCTCAGAGTTGATGACGATGGTTTCTGGTGGGTCGAAGTGGGTCATGGTGGGTCATGGTGGATGTAGGTCAGAGTGGGTCATGGTGAGTGGTGGGTCCGAGTGGGTCATGATGAGTGGTCGATTATGATAGATCATGGTGAATGGTGAGTCAAAGTGGATCACGGTGGGTAGTGGGTTATGGTGAGTCGCGGATCACGTAGGGCCAGTGAGTCATGGGTCAAGTTTTCGTTGATCCACGGCATCTCTGGTCTGAAGAAAAAAACCTTGTTTGTGCGCAGATTATTAAACCAACGTTGGACAAACATCTGTGTTCAAAAAGACCAACAGAGATTTGCGCGCAATTTGGGATCTAGAGCGCGCGCAATCCAGTTGCACCCGGTTATATGAGACATGGACCGTGAGAGACAGTTCGAAGTGGAATCCGAACACTTGTAAAGGTTTCAAATTTCAAGGATCTCCCATCGATAATCGAACCCGAAACCACGTCTACCAAAGGCTAGACGAATGCGGATGATTCCATGTCTCATTCTGTATCCAATCATCCTACCTCTTTTTTCCGAAACAGAATTCAGCTTCCTTCTTTTTCTTCTCCTACCATTTCCAACACTTTTCCATTTTACACATTACCCATTCCTAAATTTTTAATCTTCTTCTATGGCATCACATTTCGAAGATTTCCATTCTCCCTATTTCTTCTTCTCTAATATCCATGCCTCCCATCCATACTATACCATACGATGTTTTCATCAACATTTTCTTCAGTTCTATGTCAATGTTTTGCGGTCACAAGCTTTTATTTTTCTTGTCCTAGACTCCATACCTCACATCCGTACAACGCCATAATTCATACAAATCTTTTTTTCAGTTTTGTATCAATGTTTCCGGTTAGAAGCTTTTGATTTTCTTGTTCCAGACGTCATGCCGCACAATGCTACACTTCATGCAAATGCTTTCATTTATTCTTCAGTTCTACGTCAATGTTTCCGATTAGAAGCTTTTGATTTTCTTCTTATAGATTCCATGTTTCACATTCATACAACGCCCCACTCCATACATGCTTTCATCAGCCTCTTCTTCAGTTCTATCTGCCGCTGTTCCCGGTGTAAAGCTCTGGTTTTTGATAAAATGCCTCCTTTGTCAGAACTACAAGTATGTATATTACGTATTATCATTTTTGTTATTTTACTATCTAGGCAGTAACGATGCTAAAGATGAAGGGGTTAAAGGGATGAACGCTCTCCCAGTCGCAAGGCCTGTCATCCGACTGCATCCCCAGATATGTTATAGGGTATATTTTAATGCAAGTCAAGTAATATAAAATTATTTTCGATATACAGAAAAAAATAGCTGTACCTCACAATCTTTTTTGCCCCTCATCTCCCTTCCCCCTTAAGAAATTAAAGCTGGCGTCATTACTGTTCCTAAGTCATTTTTATGTAATAGACATCTGAAAAGAAAAGAAATAAAATACTTTTGAACAAAAAGACACTACAGGAATTTTTAACATGTAGGCCTATGATCCATTCTTCACTAATATATTGTAATATAGAAATTAATGTAGTACCAATCCAAAAAGCTTCGTCCAGAAAAGATGCATGGGGTCCCGGGTTCAAACCCTGCTCCCGCCAAGTGAATTTTGTGGTGGACAAACACCGCGTGTGTGGGTTTCCTCGGGGTTCTTCCGTTTCATCCCACTTTCTTCATTCCACCATTTCATTCATTTCTCATCTTCACCGTCTCCTTTGGCCTAGCCGGCATAACCGTGGGACGTAAAACTCAAAAATTTCATTTCATTTCATTTTTCGTCCAGAAAAGATTTGCGAGTCTGGTGCAGGCGTAGTAGAATCTCTAGGCTAAAAATGCTCCACATCGCTATATCATACTCGTCTTACGAAATTCCACGTACAGACAATGTAAACGCCATTTGTAAGTTCCGTGCGTATAACATCTGAATAGCTAGCTATAGCAATTAAACTTTCATTACTTACATAATGAATGAAAGCAGCGCAGTGACTGAAACGGAAAAAATAACGAAAACAAACAAACAAAAAAAAAATGTTTTGGCGATAAACCGTGAACAGAGGCTGTGTGGTCCACTCCACAGCAGAATATAAAGGTTTGGTTTAATGACATCAAAATACTCATGCATATGCATGGATGGTTGGATTTATATGCACAACACTCGATACAATACTGGATGGTAATTGGGGAGGGGGATGTACGAGGGACGATAAACAAGAATGGGAATTTTATCTGCAAAATGCCACAACAAGATTGTTGAACCATCAGTAATTACAATGTACACAGACAGAGCACAAAAATATGGTCAGCCTATTTATGTATATAACGCTACCATCCATTGTATTTACAACAATATGTATATACACGCACTATAGGTTATGCATATATATATATATATATATATATATATATATATATATATATATATATATATATATATATATATATATATATATATATATATTCCTGTCTGCATTTATGTATGTATATGTATGTGTATTTGTATATTACTCATACTTATTTGTGTTACAATTTCAATATGAGTTATTCATGTCAAACTTTTATCTGTCTAATGATGCATGCATTAAACAAATAACATTTCCCCCCTTTCTTTCCTAACATACAGTTTCACTATCGAAATATTTTAACCACACACACAGCAATTGTTCTCAACGTTGTACTATGAATATGCGTTGCAGATACACGGATTTTTTTTAAAGCTTTTTAGGTGGGAGGGAAGTACTTCTCCAAAGGCTGGACGCTGATAGTGCAATAATAATAATAATAATAATAATAATAATAATAATAATAATAATAATAATAATAATAATAATAATAATCTGTTGGGAGCTCATGTGTCTCGGAGCTGCAGCTCCATGTCCCATATGGCACCGATGCTGAAAAGGGACATTAAACTCAAAAGAAATATAAGGCAATAAATGATAATAATAAATATACCGGTGTCCACTATATATATATATATATATATATATATATATATATATATATATATATATATATATATATATATATATATATATATATATGCTTGGAAATAACTATTGTGCGGTTAAAGGAAGCTGGCGTCCGACAGATAGCTGAGCATGCTATAAACGAACAGAAGAAAAAGCTAATTCATAAATCACTGTAGCATTATTTCACGCTCTTTCTAGGGAACCACGGTCACTGATTACGCTTTTGCCAATAGCTGAATGATAAATCTTCTCTCAAATATTCCAAGTATTAAAATTGATTCACCATCACTGGTCCTAAAATGTAATGAGTCTATAAGCCAATTCTAAACATAAGCGAACATGCTAAATTTTAAATTGTAGAAGTCCTAAACATAAGCGAGCTGCACAAGTCCTAGAACACAAGAAATCAATTTCTGAGAACAGACAGAATTGTTAAAACACACAAAAAAATAAGTTGGGAATATGTAGAAACCGTAAACTGACTAAGTCCTAATGGCACAAGATCTATGGCCCACCCCTTCTGCACCTTAGGACTTATGAACGTCAGCTAATTTGTGTCCATTATATCTAATGAAAATATGAACAAAATGTCACTTTGCTTACAAGAAGTTAGTAGTTGTGAAGTTTGTACCTACTTACCAGCCAATAATGACTCATAATTCAGTATCTCGATGCTGTCGAAAATGAGAAGCAGAACAGTTGGTCTCTTGATCAAAATTTTGGTCAGTTTTTGTGTACTGATTTCCTGTTCTTACTTTTTAATATGCTACACTTATTTTGTTTCTAGTAAATACATGGATTTGATTATGGATCACAGAATCTACATATTTTGTACAAATTCATGTTACATAGCGGCAACAATACACCCTTAATACGATCTTCAATGACAAATAGCTAATGTTTAAAAATCTCAATGAAGCCTGGGTTCACTAACCCGTTGGGGCTCGGTCTCAATATTTAGAATGAGGTTCCCACTCGCTCAGGTTCCAGATCATTAACCTCGTTGGAGCTCAGGCTTACCCGAAATTACGCTAAGTAGCATCGCTGGGGCTCACGCTTGCTAACCTCAATACAGCTCGAGCTCACTCCTGCTCGGACCCACTAACCTCACTGGGGCTCAGGCTTAATCGAAATTACATTAAGTAGCCTCGCTGGGGCTTGGACTCGCCAATCTCAATACAGCTCGCGCTCACTCCTACTCGGACCCACTAACCTCACTGGGGCTCAGGCTTACTCGAAATTACATTAAGTAGCCTCACTGGGGCTTGGACTCGCCAATCTCAATACAGCTCGCGCTCACTAGTGCTCGACCACTAACCTCACTGGGGCTCAGGCTTAATCGAAATTACATTAAGTAGCCTCGCTGGGGCTTGGACTCGCCAATCTCAATACAGCTCGAGCTCACTCCTGCTCGGACCCACTAACCTCACTGGGGCTCAGGCTTACTCGAAATTACATTAAGTAGCCTCACTGGGGCTTGGACTCGCCAATCTCAATACAGCTCGCGCTCACTAGTGCTCGACCACTAACCTCGCTGGGGCTCAGGCTTACCCGAAATTACGCTAAGTAGCCTCGCTGGCAGGGTTGATATGTTTAAAACAAAATGTTTAAAACACGTGTTTAAAACATGTTTAAAACAAGGTCTGTTGTTTTATTCAGTTTGTTTTAAACGTTTTAAACAAATTGTTTTAAACGTGTTTTTTTTTCGATGCTGGTTGGACATGTTTAAAACAACTAAAATATCAAATTGAAGAAGCTAATTTAATTTTCTAACAAACAACCCATCCTCCGCAGGATTTGTGCATGGAGTAAATTACAAGCAGAGTTATATTCTTATTATAACAGCAATTACTGAACGAAATTCTGCACATCAGTGTGCGTATAACTAAACCAACAGAAATTCAAGTGAAGTATTTGAACATTTCTTAATTTCCAAGAATAACGGAGGTTAAACACACTTTACACTATTCTCAGATCCAAATTCACAAATTTAAAACTTGGGTATTTGTTGATCACTATCATTTCCATAATAATGAACAGTTCTCACATCATAAGCTAGAAGAAATGCTCTGGCAAGTACAATACAACTCATAGAAAAGAGCAGTGACTAGCCTACAAGGAGCAAATGACATATTTTAACTAAACAGTTTTCAAGATACATCTCTATCTCCAACATGGGTAGCTAATAATGATTAGTGTCTACGGCATAACAACACAATTAACTCTAGACACCCGCCAGGGATTTTAACAAAATGGTAGACTCTCACGTTCGGGGCTCTGGTGACTCTCCTAATTATCACAGAGTCATGAGTTATACACCATTGGAAAGCTTATAGACCACAAATTCCAACGAGGTAACATTCGTGAAATTCCCGCCGTATTCGTAGAAAAAGAACAGACATAAAAAAATCATTAAAAATATGAAAATGTTGACTTTGCGGGGCCCTGGCAACCCTTGCAGCCACTCTACGCTGACAAAATGATGCTAATGTGTAGGCCACATACTTGTGACAATAATGTAAGAAATGGTAGCCACTGCTGCCATTGCGTAAATAATTCGTTTTATGTAGGAAATATTTAATATATATATATATATATATATATATATATATATATATATATATATATATATATATATATATATATATATATATATACACACGCAGAAAACATTCATTGAATTAGACATTCTCTCCCCTCCCCCACTAGTACCACGTCCATATGCAAATCATTTTTGCTGCACACATCATGTATACGAACAAGAATTATTCTTCTAGATCACTTTAGTGAAATATATCTTGTATTATACGGGACCGTCCCGAAAATAAATGTAAATTAACCAAATTTGACCCCCTCTTCCTCTATAAACAAGTACACATACAGGTTACTATCATGTAGGGGACTGCTTCATTGCTTCACATACCAATTTTTATGGATGTACCACAAAGGGGGGAGGAATACCCGCCAAAACCTAATGAAAAGAATGATGAAAAATTAAAAAAAAAAACTTCATCCTCCCTCTCTCGGCCGTACATACGTACCCCCTATATCCATAAAATGCAACTGACGGAAAGCTTCATCCCTCAAAAATATTTTGCCACCAAATCATCTTTCTAGCTTAATTAAGGACTGAGCTATTGATGTTTGTTGTAAAAATAAATGTAATTTACTTCTAAAAACTAAACTCCAAAAATTGGCTAACTTTGCCTCCTCCCTGCTACCCCATATAAGCAAGAAGTACAAATACACGATGTTACCATGTAGTAGCCTACTTCATTGCTTCACGTAACAATTTTTATGAATCTATCCCGCAAGAGGGGGAATGGCCCCCAAAAAACTGTTAACAAAAAACAGAAAAAAAACTATATTTACCCTCCTCCACATACATAAAATGCACACCAGCAAAGCTGCATCTTTCACGAATAAATTGGTACCAAAACCATCTTCCAGCCTTAATTTGAGGTTCAAGACTGAGCCATTGAGGTTTAAAGCCCTGACACAGCAGTTGCGTTAATGGGCGTTTAAAGATTAAGACTGCAGACGACCAGTAGAAGTAACACAAAGAAACTAAACTACATATTCTGTGAACGGAGATCGGAAAAATCCCGATTTCTTTCTCCGGAATTGAACATTTGGGCGGATCGAGATTAGGGAAGTTCCCGAAATTTGATCTAGCGGTTGAATATAGATGGCAAGCAATACCTAAGAGTGTAAAACTGTAATATATATGATTATTTAGATTATTGTTTTAAACAAAATAAACATTTTAAACATGTTTTTTTTTTGTTTAAAACAAAGTACTTTGTTTTAAACAAAAAAAACATGTTTTAAACATAAAAAACGTTCTTTTTGATTTTTTTTAAAAAAATCACGTTTTTTTTTCAACTCTGCTCGCTGGGGCTTGGACTCACCAATCTCAATGAAGTTCGCGCTTGAATCCACTAACCTCGCTGCTGCTCGCTTTCGCGAGTCATGCCTATGTATACGTCGTATCCCTAACCTATTGCTCTACTCACACTCATAATTCCCAGTTTGTTCTGGCCCTTTTTGAAACACAGGGAAAAGGAACTAGCCACCCTATCCTTGTTCTACAGGCTCAGTGGCCCCACATAGCTATATTAGAGTATATGGGCTAGAACTTGACTTCTGCTAGAACATTCAAACGTGAGTATACAATAGCATAGCTCTTCAAACATCCTGTATATTCTTTAAATACAATACTCATTCACTAGTCTGGTGTTTCATTTATTTCCTGTCGATAACACTCAGGAAGCCGACACTTTTTTTTTTTATTTTTTATTTTTTTTTTTTACTTCTATTCATGGGGAATAACACTCATGTCGAATGCACAACTGCACAAACATGCAATCGATTCTTCTCTCGTCATCGCAATATGTATGTATGTAGAATAAACCTTGCGATTGCTACCTGTCTAAGGCTAAAATTGGCGGCCAATGAAAGCGACTACGAGAGACTGGTGATGCCAATACGTTTTGCGGTTGTGCAAAAAACGTCGCCGTTGCTTCCGCTCGCGTGACTTGCACACGCAACACGTTTGTCTATTGTTTGTGTGCATCGCTCTTTTGGTTCGGTCCACTTGGTTATGCCGAACGAAGCTTACAGGCTGCTTGTCGACCCCAGGCTTTCTCTCTCTCTCTCTCTCTTTTCTTCTGAACAACTGAATTCTGTAAAAGCGCTTCTCAGAATGGACACTGACCGACGATACAATACGTGAACCAAATTAAATTTGGATCATATCTCTTTGCTTTATCCCGCTAACATGACGACTAGTGAGGTTTCATTTATGTCACACATATGCTTAAAGTTAATAAAAGCTAAAGTTACCGAGGATTAACCCAGGATCCTCACTCTAAAGACAAACTTCCCAAAAATTCGGCACTATAACCCTGGCGCCGACCCTGGAGGGGCTGTAGGGCTCAAGGATTCAAACCTTTCTTGAGCTCCGATATTTGTATTAAAATCATAATTTATATCTAAGAAAAAAAAAACAGATACCTGAATAAGCCCCAGCAATGTTATACAGAAATCAGTGTCGCTGGCTCAGACACAATTTGTTAACGAATAAAGAAAAAAACTGAAAATACATATACAGCATGCATCAAAGAGGATCGTTCAATTAAAAAAGTATATATACACAGAACTGCCTTTTCAGGACCGACAGGGATTTAAAGAAAATCGTGGACCTTTACGTTGGCGGCCCTAGTACCCCTTCTAATTGACACAGGGACATGAACAATTACTCGTTGTAAATCTTATGGTACACAGATCCTAATGAGGTAACTTTTGTACCCTCGTGTCAAGCCCGTAGAAGAAGAAGAATTTTTAAAATAGAATTTTTGTTTTTGGAAATTTGTGAGAGCCTGGCAACACTGTTACTTGTTGTACGCAAGAAAAAAATTCACGTGTACGCCAGACATTGGGTACAATCCTCTAGAAAAAAAAAAGATAAATAAATAAAGGCGAATACCAAGTGAGAAAAAAATCCGAACGTGTTTTTTACGAGAATCATCCTGTATATATTTTCCCAAATGTTTTGGTCTACCCTGACGTTGACAGCCCTAACAATCACAGAGATATAAGCCACACATAGTTATAAAGCTTATGAGGCACAGATTCCAACGAGGTAACTTTTGTGCTCTCTGTGCCCAACCCGTAAAAGAAGAAGTAGAAAATCAAAAAAGAAAAAAACTTGGAAAAAATAAACTTTAAAGAAGTTTGTGGGGTTATGGCAACACTATTATTTGTCGTGGTCTTCGCAAGCCCAATGGCCATACACAGGGTATGACTATTTAGTATGTTCACTTATCTTAATTGATACCACTTTTTATGCTTGTAGCTCCTTTGGGGGGGAGAGATTCCCCCAAATGCTAACGGAAGGGGGAACTAAAATCATCCAACTTTTCCCTCTACCTTTCCGCTATGAGTCCCTCGATGTGGCTAAAAATGCACACCGTAGGAAAGTTCCATCCTTTCTGAAGAGATAAGCACCTAAGTCAATCTCTCTGGATTAATTAGGAGCCGAGCTATGAAGGTTTAAATTGCTGGCTCAGCCCTTGAGTCGTTGGTCCTGAAAAGGGTCTGAATATAAAGTTTTAGCGAATACTAAGTCTGAACATTTCTAAATAATAAGTTAAGACAGCGGTTCAGAAGCAGAAAGTATTCGCCGTTCTGCGCTAAAAGTGAGATTCCATTATAATTGTACAGCATGTTTTCCATCGACATCGACAATATACTTCCACTCATAACGTTCCGCATTGACATAAACAGCTGACAGAGACTAGTTGCTTACGTAAAGGAAAATTCACTAATCGCCCCACTGCTTCCGACAAGGATGTTGAAACGATTCGGGAGAGTTGAGTACACAGCACAAAAATATCGACTCGTGAGCATATTAAGCATTTGTGAACATTTTGTACGTGAAATTGTATATTCAGACATGTATTTTAAAATTTGCTTTACGGTTGTAAGTTTATTTGTTTAAAAAATGTAGCTAACCAGTAGATGCTCTAGAACTGAGTGGGGACAGAGTCCGAGGCCGGCCAAAGAGAAGTGGAGAGATGGTGTTAAGAGTCATCATCCCGGCGAAATTAAAATACCGCTAATTTTACAGTAATTATGTGATATCTTCAAATAGATAAAAGATAATCGAAATGTGGAACAAGAGCGCCCTAGACAATATTATTTTACATGAGATACCGTTATCATGACTCACTTATCTGCTTTCGATTCCGAGCCATTTTGAAAATCGGCATTTATTTTCGCGTTTCTAAACAGCTGAAAACGGAAAGCCACTAGGTGACTCGTGATAACGGTACCTCACGCAAAATAATATTGTCTAGGGCGCTCTTGTTCCATATTTCAATTATCTTTTATCTATTTGAAGATATCACATAATTACTGTAAAATTAGCGGTATTTTAATTTTGCCGAGATGAAGGCTTAAGAACGATATGGTACAGTGTGGTGTCACAGCAGATATGATACAGGATATAAACAGATAGAGGGCAGTGATCCGAAAAGCCGAACCCAGCTAACTGGGAGAAAGGCTTAGAAGAAGAAGAAGCCTCTTGGAATACGATGATACTTTTCGTACACCCTGTATTTGTCAAAGTTACGAGGGAAAGCAGGACAAATGAGAGCTTAAATTATATTAATTTCGTATGAGAGTTGGAGTACATTTTCTTTTACTACTACTACTACTACTACTACTACTACTACTACTACTACTACTACTACTACTACTACTACTACTACTACTACTACTACTATTATTATTATTATTATTATTATTATTATTATTATTATTATTATTATACATCGTGGTCTAGTGGTTAGAGCGTTGGACTCGCGTTCGCGTGGTCCCGGGTTCGATTCCCGGTCGGTGCTTCCCAATTTTCGGCGTCAGCCCAGCGTCGTGAGGCAAACTGGGGAGTCAGGTTTAGATAGCTCCTGATGCGCCCGTTATAGACAGGTCGACGCAAAGCGCTAACTACGTGCTCGTCGCTAGGCTGGATGTAATTCAGCCAGCCGCCAGTGGATGGCGTTGGAGAAGGCTTAGGCTCACAAAATGGGCTGTTACGCCAAGTGGTTTTATTATTATTATTATTATTATTATTATTATTATTATTATTATTATTATTATACAGCCCGAAAGCAGGTTCCAACCTATTCATCTGGAATAGCTATGCAGAATATTAATCTAGTAGAGCAGGGATAGGGTGGACAGTTTCACACCAGATTAAAGGTTTGAGATCATATCAGACTTTTGAATTGGTCTTCTAAGCTGCCCTGTGTATATATGCACAATGACATTATAGTAACTAAGAGAGACATCATCTATATATTAAAATGCTAGTAAAGTTTATATGTTTGTGGACGTTTATATGTTTGTAGCCAATCCTTTAGACAGTGAGATCTCAGGAACCATAGGTTCTAGAAAGATGTCGTTTTCACTGATCGATTGAAAGGTTTGTTTGTGCAGATTGTTCAGTTCTAATTGAATACTTAAAAATCATGGCCGCTATTTCTTCATTATATTTTTTTAGGGGTACACTGGAAGTGTTGAAATTTTAATCACCAAAGTAAAGCACCATATCCTACGAGTTCTACATTCCAAACCACATAATTGTATACAGGAATAGTATATCTCTCAGGCGTTTGTTTCATGGCCAAGAAAAATTAAAGATAATCATTTTTCCAGTCTAAGATGAATCTTTATTGTTCGGAGTGTTTTGCCCAATGAAGACCACACTGCATGAAAGAAGAAAGAAAACACTGATCACACATGAATTAGAAACTCCAACTGGAAGTAGACTTAAATCTTGCAAACGGTGCTAGATACTCAAAAAATAATCGAAAAAAAAATCCCCCTTTATGGTACTCCTTGCCGACTTTTATCAAGACGTCTTTCATTTGGATCTGTAGAGGCTCATATACAGATGTTGTGAGGAATGACAAAGAGATTCATGCTCATACGTGAATGATGCGCTGTGTAGAGAGATGCACAACGTTCAGCTAGTATTATAATTAAAATATTGGGAAAATATTACAAAAGTTAACGCAGTCTGTATTTGTTTTCTATTACATAGTAATTTCACAATAAAATATATAGCGAAAAACCAAACTAGGACATAAATACTTTAGAATATATACAATACAGATATATATTTAAGAGAAATTGAGGGAAGAATGAATTAATATAATGGCGGATGCAGTGTTAACATTTCAGACAGAAACTCTTACCGCCTTACTTTTTTAAAAAAAAAGAAAAAAGAAAAAAACTAACATTCTTCAGCGTCTTCACAAGAAAAATTAAGAGCATCTTTTAATTGGTGCAATTTATCATTATTATTAGGAAACCGTCTGCTTGGCTGCTGTTCGTAGCCAGCACAAAAACCACGCACAGAAGGGAGTTAACCAAGCGTCCTTCTCGTCTTAGAGATTCTTGGGAGGGAGGAAGGGGGAGAGATAAAGAATAACAGCATCTTTCAAGAGAAGTAGAATTTATTTCTCACATTCATGGTCTTAAACCAAGATAAAAGAATGTTGCCGCTCATTAATTATGTTCTAATTATTAAAAATACTCTCGTCGCGTTGCTCTTTTTTATGCCAAGTAATATCAGAAGTACGTTTCATGTGTATCAAAAATGGATTTCCATATTTTAGGAAAGCGTGCTTGTTCTGGATAAGATTTTTACTTTTATTTATTTAAATATTGCACATGTTTCAAAAATGGGTTTCCATACTTTAGGAAAGCTTGCTAATTCTGGATAAGATTTTTATTTTTTTTTTCTTTTAATATTGCACATGTTTCAAGAATGCATTTCCATATTTTAGGAAATCTTGCTAATTCTGGATAAGATTTTTATTTAAAAAAAAATATATTGCATATATTTCAAAAATGGATTTCCATATTTTAAGAAAGCCTGCTAGTTCTGCATAAGATTTTTGTTTTTTCTTTTAATATTGCACATGTTTCAAAAATTGATTTCCATTTTAGGAAAGCTTGCTAATTTTGGATAAGATTTTTTATTTAAAAAAAAAATATTGCACATGTTTCAAAAATGGATTTCCATATTTTAAGAAAGCCTGCTAGTTCTGAATATGATTTTTAGTTTTATTTTTATTTTAAATATTGCGCAATTGAACTAAACTTAAATCCCTGACCATACAAGCCACGAAGTACTATAGCTGGCCATGACGCTGACGCACATCCAACTGGGTGACATATTATCCCACATCATTACTTTTTTCTTAACTTGCCAGTAGATTGATCCCTACCGCTTACTGCAATAAGCCTTTAGTTATCTTACAAAGCTCGGTTGACACCAAAAATCCTGTCACACCAAAGAAAGACGCACTACTATAGAGATGCCATATTGTCTTGATACTTAGTCTTCCTTTCCAAGCGCTGCTATCGGCTCAAGGAATTCCACTCTCTTTCGTCATCCGTAGAGCAATGTTGCCGCACTTCGGAACGCGAATCTTGCGGTCAGTACAGAACGTGTGAATTCTATACGATAGTTTCTTGTTTTTAAATCTGGCAATAGCGTAGACGACTGCAAGGTTCTCTCGCTCAGCAACAGCTCAACCCTTATTGGCTCAACGCGTGGGTGTGAGCTTTAGTTCGCATTTTTGCCACGGCTCAAGACATATTGGCAGCATAATAATCGGCTATGAAGAGGTAAAAACAAAATCACTAATACACTATAAATAATGCCTGCTAAGTTCAGGAACTCTATAAATAAATCATGTCATTAATTTGTTAACGTATATGAGGTCTATAAAATGTAGCTAAATGAGACCAGTCAAGATGGAGTGCTTCTCAAACTGCCCACCGCAACGGATGACAGCCACCTGATAGTTTACGTGATATCAAATCGAGTATATTTTGCAGAAATTGCTGTCCGAAACTATGTAAACCAGTATGAGACTGTCAATCGCTTCTGCTAATCATATCGAAGGAAATAGTTTCAGCGAAGTAGCACCTTAATTTGACCGATTATAGTGAGTTTGGGTAGGGTTTCATCAAACCAAGAATGACCTGGTCTCTTTTTAATTCGAACTTGGATAATTTGAAATATTGGATAAATCGAAGAAAAATACATTCCCCTTGAAAACTGTATTGAAAACAAAGGTGAAAAATCTTGCGTTCATTGGACTTTTGAATCTTCTGTTTGGATAATTTCGAAGTATCGGTAGTGCACTACACAAACTTTTAATATCAGACAGATTGCAAACAGAAGAAAGTAGTTTATGATGGTTTTCAGCTATGCAGAGGCAACCATAGGAAAGAATGACACGAAAAAACACAATGCATCTTATGATTATATCAACGATCAAGTAAAGAAAGAGCAGGTGAAAATTCATTTGAAGTTTCCGAAATGTTAGAAAATTTAAAAACTAATCCAAATGTTACTAATGAATTATTCCATGTAATAAAAGAAATTTAAAATTTTGTTAACCATTTGAAAACAAATAAATGAAATCAAACAAAGATTACAAAATTTTAAAGTGAAAGCAGATAAGGTAATTATTCGTGTATGTAGTTTTGTGTGGCAATTCAATATACAAGGTATTGTACTTACATGTGTTTCCCATGGTGTATTTGTACCTTAAGTTATATGCAACTAAACTGGTTTGTTTTTTGGTACATTGAATCAGGCAAATAATATGCTGCTTTGAAGATAAAGAGTATGGCATGTTATGTATATTGCAATGTTCTGAAGGTGGAGCCTAAATAAGGTGCAGGGGGAATTTTAACCCTTCACCCATTTATTATTTAAAAAAATGTCTTACAAAATTTTTTTACAAAGTTCTTGTAAGTCTTTTCTCTAAATCTTTAAATGTGTCCAGTGTAGAGTGAGTAGAAGTCCCTCGGCTCACGATGTGGCCTCGGGGGTAAAGGATATATGTCTTAGCCAACAGCGGCCTCAGACGGGATCGGTTATACTCCGTAGCTCTTAGAAGCCCGGGGGCTAGGTATTAAAGGATATCTCCGTAGCCCTTAGCAGCCTTTGGAGAAGGTCTTAGAAGATTATACTCCGTAGCTCATAGAAACCCGGGGAGTAGGTATTAAAGGATATCTTCGTAGCCCTTAGCAGCCTTTGAAGTAGGTCTTAGAGGATTATACTCCGTAGCTCATAAAAAACCCGGGGAGTAGGTATTAAAGGATATCTCCGTAGCCCTTAGCAGCCTTTGGAGGTCTTAGAGGATTATACTCTGTAGTTCATAGCAGCCCGGGAAGTAGGTATTAAAGGATAGCTCCGTAGCCCTTAGCAGCCTTTGGAGAAGATCTTAGAGGATTATACTCCGTAGCTCATACCAGCCCGGGGGCTAGGTATTAAAGGATATCTCCGTAACCCACGGCGGCCTTTGGAGAAGGTCTTAGAGGATTATACTCCGTAGCTCATAGCATCCCGGGGAGTAGGTATTAAAGGATATCTCCGTAGCCCTTAGCAGCCTTTGGAGAAGGGTCTTAGAGGATTATACTCCGTAGCTCATACCAGTCCGGGGATTAGGTATTAAAGGATATCTCCGTAACCCATGGCGGCCTTTGGAGAAGGTCTTAGAGGATTATACTCCGTAGCTCTTAGAAGCCCGGGGGCTAGGTATTAAAGGTTATCTCCGTAGCCCTTAGCAGCCTTTGGAGAAGGTCTTAGAGGATTATACTCTGTAGTTCATAGCAGCCCGGGAAGTAGGTATTAAAGGATAGCTCCGTAGCCCTTAGCAGCCTTTGGAGAAGGTCTTAGAGGATTATACTCCGTATCTCATACCAGTCCGAGGAGTAGATATTAAAGGATATCTCCGTAGCTCATAGCAGCCCGGGGAGTAGGTATTAAAGGATATTTCCGTAGGCCTTAGCAGCCTTTGGTGAAGGTCTTAGAGGATTATACTCCGTAGCTCATAGCAGCCCGCGGGCTAGGTATTAAAGGATATCTCCGTAACCCATGGCAGCCTCGGGAGAAAGTTTTGGTAGGTGAGCGATCAGCATTGGTACTGATACTTTCTTGGCCCCGTCGTCCTTTTTATAGCCATCCTTCTGGACAGGGAGAATTTATGGAGGGTCGTCTTTTTACTTCGTGGTTCTTCGTGTCCACTTCATTTCTTTCTGATATTATTTATTTGTTCCGTCGTCTGCCATTGTTTGTTTATAGGTTGTAAAAACACGTGTTTATGGCGATAACATGTGGCTAATAGTACGTGTGGATGTACGGATCCTTACAATATAATAGTATATATATATATATATATATATATATATATATATATATATATATATATATATATATATATATATATATATATATATATTCAGTATCGTTGAATTTTAGATATTCATAAATGCATGTTTTTTGGATATCTTGAATTTTGGATAATTCGAATCTTTTTTGTGGCCCCTTGGATTTCGAATTAAAAGTAGCCTCCTGCCTAACATAAATAGTGGCACAAGGACTATAGTCACTATTGTACTGTGTCGCCACCATTTGAGGTTTAATTTATTCCCTGACAATTTAAGAAGAAAGTAAGTCAATATTGGGATCCCAACCAATGATAAGGGTGGAAATTCAAGGAACATACCGAATGGAACGACATTCCTTTGAAACGTTTTGATCGAGGCTACTAAAAAATAAAATGTAGTCAGTATGAAGCATGTGTGTTAAAGATATGAAATGTCATTTTAGGAACGAGCACTTCATCAGATCTTTTTTTAATTTTTCATGTAAAACATGTCTTTTTTCTTCTTTAATTTTTCCACAAAAGGGAGAAAAAGGTCATTGGTGTAATTTGTAACATCTATGGGTAATGCCGCTCCCCAAGGCAACATTTTCACTGGACTCGAGAGAGGCAATTCGCTAAATTAAATGTCAACAAAATTTGGCCATAAATAAATATATATTGGAATCACTTGGGAAAACTTTTCAGTTTATAGAGAGGCTTTTCATCTCTCTCTCTCTCTCTCTCTCTCTCTCTGATGTTTCATTTTTAAAAGCATTTCTTTTAAAAATATATGGTGGTTGTTAATTCTTTTGCGGTACAATAGTGCTGATCTGAAATTAAACCATGCATTATCTATGTTTTAACAAATGCCAATACGTTGTACATGGCTGTAACGGTATTTGCAGGAAGCCTATAATCACCTAAAGGTATTACATTGCTGAGGTCATGAAAATACCCACTCCCATTGACTTCAGTTTATAGAGACCACAATGCATCCGTGAAATACGATATCCCCATTCTGTTCATATCCCACGATACATGATTTCCTGGTGCCAATATATAAGCTAGGTATATACGTTTTTAAAACCTACGGGGGCAAATAATACTAACAAAGCTTACAAAACAAACTATATATGTAGCTGTGTGTTTTAATATCAATATATAATTATAGATCTCTGTCCTTCTTTCTTTTCTTGTTTTACAATCAAAAGGATACATCAATAATTATTCTGTTCAACAAATTTTGATCGAACATTTTTTTAATTTTACGATTTTTACATTCATCTGAGCATGGTATGAGGATTGGATAGTATATATTTACTTTTGTATATTTACTTCCAGACGGGTAGAGTAAATATATAAAAGAACTCTTGGTAAATCGAAGGCCTGTTCATTCTAGCTTTGAAACTACGTAGAGTTTACATTTAAAAATGTAATCTGACCAATTAAAAAATATGTATTATTGCTAATATGATACAGTTTCAGCAACACATCATTGCTTTCATCAGACACTTTATCATTCTATCAGTGACAATGCATCTGATAAAGACAGTGACATATTTGCCGAAACTGCTACAAAGCTTAATGATAAGTGTTTGCCTTCGTCAGATTTTATTTTTATTAAGAGTCTGAAATACTAAAAATAATATAGAATTTATCATTTTTTTGCTTGTTTTTCATAAGTGAAAGGAGATAATGAAATGCAACTTTCCACAATTATATATAATGTTATTCTACAATAGAAAATATGAAGAATTTTCAGTGTTGCCATCCATAGAAATAACAGTATTGCCAGAATAACATTTCTCCCAAAATCTAAGTTAGGGCAGCGACTAGAGGAACAAACTCAACTGCATTTGATTACGTATCATGTTGTCTTGGAATCCTATGAGCTACTTTCTAATAACATAATTATTTAATTTTAATAACTGTATGTTAAAGCCATTTTGTTTATTACAAACTAAATACTACTATTATTTAAAAAGTAGTTTATAGGATTCCAAGACAACACGATACGAAATCAAATGCAGTTGAGTTCGTTCCTCTAGTAGCTGCCTTAACTTAGATTTTGCGTGAAATGCTATTCTGGCAACACTGTAATTTCTATGGATGACCACACTGAAAATTCTTCAGGTTCATCTTTTCTGTTGTAGAATAATATTATCTATGATTGTAGTAAGTTGCATTTCATTATGTCCTTTCATTTATGAAAAATAAGCAAGAGAAAATGGTAAATTTTGTATTATTTTTAGTATGTCAGGCTCTTAACGCAGTTATACGGATGCAACGCTTCATAAGTATATTAAAGTTGTTATTTATTACACTGATAATAGTAAACTTTATTAGGAAACATTATTAAAATAACAAATTACAAGTTTAATTACTTCCATTGGCACAGCTCCATTGAAGCATTCTGTCATTTAAAAAATACACCCAAGAAATATAATGAAAATTGTTTATGGTCCATGCCAAATCTAAGGTCTTAATCCATACTAATTGTTTACTGCTCGTTTTAACTTTACTCTTCGCTTTGGGCAGGTCATGTAGCGAGAATAGAAGAAAGTTGGAACGCTTTCAAAGTTCTGATTGGGTCTGGAAGTCTAATAGGAAAACGTACATTAGGAAGACCTAGGCGCAGATGGGAGGACAATATTAAGATGGATCTCGCAGAAATAGGAATACAAAGTAGAAACTGGATCCACTTGGCTAAGTCAATGGAGAGCTTTTGTGAACGCGGGATTGAAACTCCGGGTTTCAGAGGCCATAGAGTTAGATAGGTACGGTACAGTCAGGGAAAATTTTATATTTGTTTCAAACAAATACATTTCATGAATACACTTTTTTTTTTCTTCAGCATATACGCTTCTATAATAATAATAATAATATCGGAACATATTTGGACTTACAACTTTCAGCTGATTACTAAGAGTCAAAAAATCTTAATAAAAATGTTAATTAATATGAGGAAAGCTCATTTGTTTCAGAAACTAAATGTTTAATTTCTTACAAAGCAATGATGGGTAACCTAAAGATTGACAGAAAGTAGCAACGCTCAATACTAATTAACACCATAACAAGAGTGCAAATCTCGGAATATCAAACAAATAAATATATAGAAAATTTATTTCTACCCTTTCTTATTCTTAAAAACATAAAGGTTATTTTCTATGCATTACTAATCTGAAATAAAGAAAATAACGGTACTTTACCAGCAGCAATCAAAGCAATATAGATCTGTAAACACTGTTTGTTATACAGAACATCTTACCTGAAAAAAAAAGCAAAAAAGGATTTAGCAAAGCAGGTGGAATAATAATAATAATAATAATAATAATAATAATAATAATAATAATAATAATAATAATAATAATAATAATAATAATAATAATAATAATAATAATAATCAAATAAAGAAAAATGAACAGTAAAAAGAGAAATCTCTGATATTCAAAATTCACTACTTCAGTTTCAATAGTACACTGTGTTAAACATTTCTGTTTTCAGTCGTATTAACATAAAAAGAAAAGCTTACTTTTTATTTTACTTGTCCAGTATATTCTGCACTGGAATTCTTTTTCTTTCTTTTTTTTTAACGTATGTACGGTATATATCTTTAAAAATATAGTCATAATCTGTATCTTTTCTTATTCGGCTTGTCCTAACGGTAACATCATATTTCTTACATCAACGCGCATATTACCTGTGCATAAATTACACAGTTGAAATATAAATCTGAATTACATTATACAACATTCATAAAATAAATAACATCTAAAACTACGCGTAAATTGAGCTAATACAACTTTATATTATTTACATTATTTTTCTTACTTGAAAAGGAAAAACTTTCAAATTAACGATGTTTCTGTCTTGTTCTGTTTTAAAAGGCAAGTAATTATTTTTTTTTTTAAAAAAAAAAAAAAGCTCTTCTAACACTTAACAAATATAAATTTTGTATGAAATAAAAAATAAATGGTTATTCAGGTCCATCGTCATAACTTTCTTAAGCTCCAAAGAAGTTTTTTATTATTATTTTGGAAGGTAGGCTATTTTCATACTACTTTTTTTTTTTTTTGTAATCCACCTTGTCTAAAGGTTCATTTCTTTCTTTTTTTTTTTTTCGTAAATTTCTATACTGTTGTAGATTCTAAAATAACCCCTTCTGAAACTTCTCGACTCTTTTTAAGCCTTTTTCTTTCAAATAGTAAAAGAAAAAGCAATTTTTTTTTATCTGTACTTTAAGAAAGTTTTATCTTTCTCTGTAATCTTTGAAATGGCTTCTTCTTTTTAACTCTTTATATATATATATATATATATATATATATATATATATATATATATATATATATATATATAAAGTGATTCAAAAACTTTTCAATGTTATACAAAGTACACTTATACTTCACTCCTTTTCGAGAAGCTTCTTACCCTTCCAACCCTCTTTCTTTCTAGGAAAATCACTGAACATAGTGTCTGTTCAATTTATTTCTATTTCGTTTTCTTTATATATATATATATTTCTTTTTTTAAGAAATTCAAATAGCATGAAACATTAAAAAAGAATTATACTAAAACATCAAAATAAGAGAAGTTCTTTAAATGTTATCATTTTCTTATCTTTAATTTGACTCTTATTCTTCTTCGATATACAACCTTCTTCACTGAAATTTGAAAGAACAAAGTTCAAACTAAACTTAATTATTTGAATTGAAAATATTAAGATTCGTGTTTATCACAACAAAACAGACTAACAAGTAAGACGTAGGTACCATATATATATATATATATATGTATAAACTTATCAACTTTGAATGTTCCCAAAACACCACTGTTAAAACTCAATAATTCCATACTCGAATGTTCCAACGATCGATTTCTCAAGCATACTAATCGAAAACGAGGTTTCCACGGGGTAGTACAGTTTTCAGGTGCCCCAGTCTACAAGATTTGAAGCAAAAGTATGTTATATAATAGTACAACAACGAAAGGGGGACGTAATTTGCAGGATTCGCAAAGTGTAATGACAGCTTTTTAAAATCTATTTAATTTAACAAGTTTCCAGATATATATAGTCTGCGAGATCACTTTACACTGGAGTTCAACAAAAAGTATTAACACCAAAAACAGCAACAATAGGGCCCTTCTATCTGGATCTACAGTGGCTGCAAGATTTCGTGAAGCTTGACCTAGATTTACAAATTTCACCACCCAATAGAACGCGAGGGTGTGTCCCGTTCGTCAACTCCTACTCATAAAATTAAGCCAGTGCCGTCTCGCGCGTTAGACGGAGAACATCTTCTGAGAGTGCAGTGTTGTCGGATTGCCGCTAAGTTTCCTTTTGTTGTTATTGTCGTATTTTTATATTTTGCTATTATTATTGGTACCGTTTAATTCGAACAATTGCCATAGTTCGTGGTAACGTTCTTTCTTTCTTTCTTTCTTTATTTATTTGTTCGTTTGTCATGCCTTCTAAGTTTGGCAACGTTGTTGGTGCACTTCTGTTGTTTAACTTTCTCTCAAGTGTCCGTTCGGAAGATAGCTCCACGAATCGTACCGAATTCTTCCGATGTATCTCACATGGAGGAAGTAGCGCCCAGGCTTCACGAGTCTTCACGGTCACTATAATAGCTAAAGCGCTCGCCTTTACTGAACGTAGTCTAAAGTTCGCATTACTGGTCAGAAAGCATTGAGCGCATTGCGTTGGTTCCGATTCCACTTTAAACAGCAGATCCATGTCTGATATAGCCTCGACGCTGAAAACAGGCTAAAATTCACCAAACAAAGAAAATAGGAAAATGTGGAAGTAAATAGACTTAATTTATAGGTATCATATCTCGGTATTCGTTTGATGGGATCGTTGCGTGTTACTTGCCACGGTGTTACTTGCCACTATTGGAATTTCGTGTTACTTGCCACAGTTACCTTATCGCATATTTATCTATCTATGACAGCGTGTCCGTTGCCACGCACCTGCATCTAGATTTGACCTTGAGGGGGTGGGAGTAATTTCCATGTGTTGTTTTATCTTGGCTGGAAAGCTCATTCTAGTTTCTTATAACAGCGAAAGACACTTCCTTCCACAATTTCTTCTTTATATATATATATATTTCTTCTTTAATGCTGGGCGTTTCTCTATTTCCTCAATTAATTTTTCATAGTCTTTATCACTATGTTATTTGTTAATTATTAATTAAAGACATGCTAGTCACTAATCAAAGAATATACTAGTTTCCATTGCGAACACTTCTTTTCACGCGCTACACACGGAACGAACTGTTACGTGAAAAAAACTTGTAGAAAACATTTATTTTTTACCTTTCTTCTTGGAGATATCTCGGTAACTTTTCTGTTGCGTCGCCTCAGTGTGCGGACTCCCATAATATTCAATGCATTTTTAGATGTTGCGCAAATGTTCCGTCGCCGAGCTGTAGTCCTGCTGTCGCCCTGCTTAGCGACACCTTGGCAACTTTTCTGTCGCCGTCGTCTCAGTAAACGGACTCCCATAAGACTCAATGCATTTAGCCAGAGCAACAAGATAGTTGCCCGACAAAATGTTGCCAGTGAGTGGTAGGCCTAAGGCAACAGCTTGGCGACGGAACAGTTGGGCAACATCTGAAAATGCATTGAGTCTTATGGGAGTCAGCTCACTGCGGCAATGGCGACAGAAAAGTTGCCGAGGTACATCCAAGCAGAGAGATAAAAAAAAGATGTTTTCTACAATTTTTTTCACATAACAGTTCGCTCCGTGTGTAGAGTATGAAAAGAAGGTTCGTAATGGAAGCTAATACATATATGTCTCTAATTAGTGATAAAGACAATGAAAAATTGAGGAAATAGAGAAACACCCAGCGAGATATATATATATATATATATATATATATATATATATATATATATATATATATATATATATATATATATATATATATATAAGGTTGCAAGAATATTCAGATATAAATTGAAAGAAGAAATTGTGAGAGGAAGTGTGTTTCGCTATTGTAAGAAACTGGAATGAGCTTCCCAGCCAAGAAAAAAAAAACACAGGTATTTACACAGGAGTCTATTACATTTTGAAATGAAAATGAAATGAAACCTTGGAGTTTTGTTCCACGGTTATGCCGGGTAGGATAAATGAGACGGCGATGATGAGAATGAATGAAATGGCAAGATGAAGAAAGTGGGAGGAAATGGGAAAACCCATCCACACGGTGTTTGTCTACCACAAACCCCACTTAGCGCGAGCTGTGATCGAACCAGGGATCCTATACACCAGAAGTGAACGCTTTACCACCGAAACCTATTAGATTTTGAATCTAATATCACAGTAAAATTAAATGAACCAATGTCTTTAGGTAGTCTAATTATTATTAACGCTTATATTACAGGCAAATCATTCTAATACACACATAGTACATGTTTACCTTAATGTCACTATTAGCCTTTCTTCAGGTGGTACAGTTATTCTGAAGTTTGTGTTTATCTTTGCTATTGCTGGTGCTACTAGAGAAAAAAGTTATTCAAAGGTAATTACATTCATTCTACAGTAGCTAAAGAACTTCGAGGGTTAATTGCGTAAATCACAATATAGCGTGTAAACGTTTTCCTTCAGCAATCTCTCACTGTATATATAGGATGTACCCAGTATTTCTTTTTTTCTTCCTTCTTAAATTCAACATTACCGCACAAACAATAGCACATTGTTCGTACTGTGTCCAATCCCGCTAAATTGTGATATCAAATGCCCGGCAACTTTTCTGTTGCCGTCGCCAGTGAGCGAGGGTGTGGCAACAAAAATGTTTTGTCGCCGTGAAGTTGCTGACTGTAGGCGACAGCGATAAGATAGTTACGCAACTGTTTTGTCGCCATTGAGCGGTAAGCCTAAAAGCCAAGGTTTGTGCTGAAATGTAACATTAGTTTTCTGATTACCTAGTGTGGATTAATTTCTTGTGGGCGTAATAGAGTTTTCAACTACGTCAAAGGGCAAACCCCTTTTACTGCACGAAGGATTTCAGTATGACTTGCAGAGAAAGAACATTGAATCGACAACATTGGGTATGCATATATAATATTTTAGTGTTTTCTCTGTACAGTTCACCGTCTTTCACTTCTTGCATGCCGGCCTTTTTCGACTCCTGGGCGTCAGTTTGTCAGGTTGTATTTTATATACATGCTCTGCGAATCGCACTTATAGTTGCCGAATACTTCGATTATTTTAGACAATTAAATTGGCTGTTTTAGTATTGTTCGCATTTTCTCGTCTATTTTAAACAAGTTCAAATTTTGTAGCAGGAGAACTTGATATTAATTGTTCGTTTTTTTTTTTTTTTTTTTTTTTTTAATTATGGCAGTGTCTATTGAGTTGCTTTTTTGATCGTTTGAACTTCTTATTGATGGTTACTAAATGTATTTGGTATTTTGATACACTTGATTAAATCCGCCTCTTGGCTTGGCCGAAAGGTATTTTTATCATTGTCGTTATAACCATAGACTTTACAACCAAGGTCCCTTCTCCTTACTTTGTGGGGGGGGGGGGGGTCTCGCTACACCACTGTAATCGAAGTGAAATATATTATTAAATAAAAATTAGTACACAACGCACACAAAAATCTGCAAATGGACATTGTAACTCCAGTTGCGAGTTTTTCTTTTTCTTTCTTTTTTTCTTTTTTTTTTTTTTTTTTTTTTTTTTTGTATTATTGGTATGCAACCTCCGCAGACTCTTTCTACTGTTATCGCTTTTAAATGTTACGTTTAAATGTAAATTTAAATGTTTTAAAAGGTCAGTATTTCCGTGCTTCTTATTGTGGTCTCATTTTTCAGCTATGTATGAACAGAAAGAAATTACGTGTCCGGGTTCAGTTAGGACAATAGGTGAAATTGCTACAGTGCAGCATGACCACACATTCATTCCGGACGTGGCGGCTTGCAAGATACGAAAGCGCCTCGCAAACTGCAAGAAGAGGACACGGGAAGAAATCCTAACGCCTGTGTGTATGATCTTCCAAGAGGAAATGGCTGTACCGATAAATCAAGGATTGGATCTTGTCACTGCAATTCCTTTGTACAACAATAGAAAAGGTAATCTCAACAAAACGAGAAGGGAATCTTTGGGTATCAATCAGGGCACACCTACACCAAGCAATATATATTTTCCAGATGATTTTCTCCTGTTTGAAGATGGCACATCGGTTTTGCAGTATAAGTTGAGAGACGGGCAACGAATTCTTTGTTTTGCATACGAGGGTCTCCGGGAAGCACTGGGGAACAGTGAACAGTGTTTTTTCGATGGAACTTTTAAGAGTTGCCCCAAACACCTTGCACAGCTGTACACGGTACATGCAGACATCGGGAGTGTACATGAGACTACGTCAGTTGTACCTGTTCTGTATGCTTTGCTGCCAGATAAAATGGAGGTCGCCTACAATCAACTGTTCTCTTTTCTTAAAGTTTGGATTGGAGAGAAGTACCCAAAAGTGTGCAAATTAGATTTTGAAACTGCAGCAATGAATGCACTTCACGCTACATTCCCACACTCTGAAATATCAGGTTGTAACTTCCACTTCGCCCAGAGCATATGGAGAAAAGTGCAAAGTCTTGGCCTCGTAGAAGACTACACTAACAACGAGGAGGTGCGTCGACATATCCAGATGTGTGCTGCATTGGCCCTAATACCCCTAGCTGATGATAGCTGGCTACTTATTACGGAGGACTGCCCACCTGAGATCAAGGTTGAAGCGTTTAATGATTATTTTGTCGGACAGTGGCTAGAAAATCCTGCCATTAAAAGAAGTACTTGGAACTGCAGTGCTGAGAGACACAGAACCAACGACGTAGTGGAAGGATGGAACCACAATTTGAACACTACAATATCTAAATGTTCGCCGTACATACTTTGGTATAGGTGCTGAAGGAAGACGCTAAATTTAGTTTCTATACCTTTACGAAACGCTAAGTGCAAGGTATACCGCAAGAGAAAAGAAAAGTATCTTCCATAAAGCTTGACGAGAGAATACAACGAATTCTCGAGAATCTGAGAAGAGGCTGTGATTTAAAAAAAAAAAAAATGTATCAGAAGTTTGAGTTACGTACAAAAGTTGGAATAGTTGGTTAAGAAGAAAAGGGACATGCTGTTAGATTTTGTAAATAATTAATGTTTATAATCATAATCATTATGACGTGCGACGCGCAAGTGACAAGTTTCCTATTGGAACCACCTAGGAGTATGGATCGAATGTGATGTAATATAGACCTATAAGTCATTGCGTTTCTTCCATGCTTTCAAGCGGCAAAATGAGCGCTCGAATTACTGAAGATCTCCAATTGTTTGTGTAGATTTGCAAGAATACTCCTTTCATCAGAATCTTGTTTTGTTCCTTGTATTTCGTACGAGTTTTGTGAGTTTAGTGACATTCATAAATGTGACAAGGTTCCTATTTCTTAAATCAGAAATTTGCTTTGTTTCTTGAGTTTCAGGGATTTCTTTGCTTTGAAAGTTGCTTGAGAAATTACTCCCACCCTCTCAAGGTCAAATCTAGATGCAGATGCGTGGCAACGGACACGCTGTCATAGACAGATAAATATGCGATAAGGTAACCGTGGCAAGTAACACGAAATTCCAATAGTGGCAAGTAACACCGTGGCAAGTAACACGCAAACGATGGGATTGCGGTAAAAAAAAAAACTAGATAAACCAGTCAGAATTACCTCCACCAGATCTGAACTCGAAGCCTACTGATTACGAATGCTAGACGATGCGGCAGCCAAATTGACGTTTTATATGAAGCACTGAGCTGGCGACATGCTATGCTATTGATGGCGGAAAATTTGCTTTCAGAAGACGAAAGTTCTAAAAGTTAACAATGTCCTTATCTTACAAAGAACATGCAGCATATGGAATCATATAGCACTGGACTTTCATATCACAGCGTTGGCAACGTCGCCGCAACCGGATTAGACGACCTGCGAGTAGCGCTTAAGAGTCTTCATCCCGGCGAAATTAAAATACCGCTAATTTTACAGTGATTATGTGATATCTTCAAATAGATAAAAGATAATCGAAATGTGGAACAAAAGCGCCCTAGACAATATTATTTTACATGAGAAATCGTTATCACGACTCATTTATCTGCTTTCGATTTCGAGCCATTTTGAAAATCGGCATTTATTTTCGCGTTTCTAAACAGCTGAAAACGGAAAGCCACTAGGTGTCGTGTGATAACGGTACCTCACGCAAAATAATATTGTCTAGGGCGCTCTTGTTCGATATTTCAATTATCTGTTATCTATTTGAAGATATCACATAATTACTGTAAAATTAGCGGTATTTTAATTTCGCCGGGATGAAGACTCTTAAGGCCAAACTCTAATTTTACTACTGTCCACCATAATCACTAGCTTATACTCGCCCGCAAAAATAAATGAGTCCATTAAAGGATTGAAAATGGCAAGATGAAACCAGACGGGATCTTTAGTTTAACATTAGTAGGTTATGTCTTGCACTCTAAATAAATGTAACGACGATGGAAGAATTGGAATTAAGAACACGGGAAAATACAAGAGACTTACGGGAAGCTCACGAAAATTATGCCCACCACAAACTCGCATGGATCTAACTAGGGATGCCACAAACCAGAGATGAATGCCTTACCACTAAGCCATCATGATTCCAACGGAGAATGGTTTTATGATGTACAGTCTTAAACTAGGTATTTAAAACAGCAAAACGTGTAACAAAAGACAACACTCTACCATTATATAGCTAAATAAAGAAGAGCAAAATCATAATCATTTTCTGACAGAAATAAAACAACCAGAGTTAGATTACATAATTAAAATGTTTGTAGTTGTTTCACGTTTTGCACCAAACATGAAAATCTTATTTAGCAATGCGGCTCTCTTGTTCTATTGCTTTGTTAAAGTTTACCTTATAGCTAGCGACAACTTGGGAGGAATTTGAACAAACATAAAACCGAGTGGCTTTCTTTAGTCCCCTGTTTAAATACTTGCTCTTTGCATCCCTCAGTCTCAACAACAGCTCGTTTCAAAATACTATACAAATCCCCGAGCAAGTGAGTCTTTCTTTCATAGCGAACATAACCATATAGTCTTGTGTAGTAGATGTTTGTATTTCCAGATTCCAAAGATGCCTCCAACCATGCTTTACCGATAAACTTTATAGCATGACTTATGTTAGCTGCGTCAACTATTTTGTTTGGTATGATATCTTATCTACCTAGCTGTGTTGAACTGTTTACACTTCACATAATATTGAGGTTAGTGACAGATTTTATACTTCCAAACTACAAGTATGGGAAATGTTATAACATGATTCTCTGCATCCGTCCGGCTCTCTGTCGACGGATACTAGAACAAAGATACTAGAACTAGTAATTCATAGCGAGAATCGTTTCAATTGTTTAAAATCATGGTAACAAAATCTAGAATTATAACAGTTTTTCAGAATAATACTATTTGAGAAATGTAATTAATTTCACATTAACGCCATCTACATGATAATTCTACCAAATACATGAAAACAACACATTACTGTCCAAATACCCGTTGTACATCGGGTTGTATGTTTCAACTAAGCTATACGGTAAAAGCCTCCAACAAAGACCCAACCTCACCAAATAGATTCCTGTCTATGCCAGCGTTTCTCAAACTTTTTTCAAGTGAGGACAACTTTCATAAGTCAGAATGTTCTACGGATCACCTTACTTTTGTCCCCTTTAAAAGCTGTATTAAAAAAAAAAAAAAATACTGATCATAACTTAGATGAAAATGCGGGAAGATGATATTGTTGTTCGTTTTTATCGTGTGGTTCAAATACTACTCATCGGAAATCGCAGCTCGATATATCTACATAAAGATTTAATACAAATGAACAAAGTGACAATCATGTTCTTTCAATGGTTGCTGAGGAATATTTCGTAATAATGACTAGCATAAAAATACTATCTCACCCCATATACTGAGGGAAGATAATATCCATAATAGCACAAGTTGATACAACATTAAAGCTTCCCTTGCACAGTATAATGTTAAAATCTAAAAATATAAGTAGATCTATATTAAACGTTTTAATCCACAAAAGAACTGGTAAACACAAATGTTACACTTAAAGATCTCAACGATGCTGATAAAAAGAAGCTAGGATAACATAGTATTTGTAATTTGAAAATACAAGCCTGAAAAGGATCAATCTATTCGTAGTCTATTCAGTAGAGTCATCTTCTAAGTTTAAAATAAAACCGTTACCACATATTTTTCGTTCGCTAATAATAATTTTAACCAAAAAACGAAGTAGCTAATCTTCAAGTATTATAAAATGCAAAAGTAAATAAATAAAATTTTTAAAAAATAAGGGAAAGAGAAAATTGAAGAATGTTACGAATCGCCATCACTAATCATTTACCACTTACAGACATCACTACAAAACCAACACATTCATAATTTTCACTTTCCTAATGAAACCAATGTTTGCAGTCAAAACATTCAATCCAATCTGTGGACTGAAGGTCGGTATATTTGTCCGAACATACTGGGCAGCAATATTCACGTTTGAGTGCTGATGAGTTCTTGATAATTTTCCCTGGAATTTATTTCCTCTTCTTATTCTCTGACGTAAGCCCTTTCTTTACCATCGCCTTTTTACAAGAATAACTTGTCGCAACTTCTTATTTTAAGATTTTCCTTTTGAAACGTTTAACAGTTCCAGATGGGAATGACCGGACTGAAAAAGATGAAAGTCTAAGCTTCAATGTGGTCCCCTTCTGCCTCCAATTACCGCTGCCTACAGTTGTGAGTTCGTTCTTTAAGTTTCTCCCATTAAGAAATACCTGGTGTCACCACTGTCAGATATTCAGGTACATCGTGTGTGCTCTGAGAGCCGTTTGCTAAAACGTTCTCGAAACAAGAGCCTTACAGACAACATGGTGAAAACGTAAAACAAACGTAAAACGGGCATTTTCCTTTTGGAGTCGCTAAAAGTTCGAGATACTTTTCGAGACTCCGGGGTTTCTGTTATCTGCTTCCCACATTGTTTAGTTAGATACTGTTGCAAAGCTTTAGAAGAGCTAAAGCAGCACAAAATAAATTTTACAACCTCGGACAAAGGGGAGACAGAGTGAAGAGAAATAACTAGAACTGGCTAAAACTAAAGAATTTTGAAACCCAGATCATGTTGGAGAGACGTTGCAAGCAAAGTTCCATCTCTTTGGGCGGCCACGTCTGGAAAATTAATATTGGGCGACAAGTTACGAAGGAGAGAAGAGAGAAATAGATACAGAGAACGAAGGGAAAAGAAAAACAACAGAGAAGACCCTCTTTCTGTTCTCAAATATCTGTGACAGACATTGAAAAATATCTCCTGCGTGGAAAACCCTGCATATCTTGTCTTTCAGAAGTTACCATCAGTCATGCGCTGCTGTCTTCAACCTATATATTTGTTTTTCAAAAGGAATTTTTCATCATATTCGTTGTTCGTTTGCTTTTATATCTTACATGTCTGACCCCATTTCTCTTTACTATTCTCTTCTTCTTTTCTTTCCTAACCCCGTCCCGTTCACGCACTTTGTCATTTGTCTTTTCTATGTTTTCCTTAGGCCGTCTACATTTTGCTCGATGCTGATAACAAAGAAGGGCAGATAATTTGTTATATGTATCAGAATTGCCTTTTGTCTGTTGATTCAGGCTAATAAAGAAATAAATCTATTCAAGCGTTGGCGTATTATGCAGGGTTACCCATCAAGGAGAATATGACAGTGTTATATAGTTGTCCATAAGATAAGAAGGGAAGCATTTTTATGAGGTACAAGAAAACACAAGGTCTTCCAATACAAACAGATACACTTTCCAAGAGCTCCTTCGTGGCTAAGCGGTTGTTAGCTTACGCGTCTTCGACGCGGGAGACTCAGGTTCGATTCCCGGCGGGATTCATGTGGTTCAGATCCCACGACCTAAACTACCTCCCAGTTCTCTCTCTCTCTCTTGCCCTAAACTATCTCTTAGCGCCGGATAAGTTTAGGGGTGAAAGAGGGAACATAAGTCCAGATATCAACAAAAGATAGATCCTTGCTTTCTTGTACTTACAACATAGAAGCAAGAAACGTGGTGCATGAAAGCTTTGGGTTTATCCATTATTGGCTGTGCGTCATGTAGAAGGTGCTTTTTACATACTATATGAGAAGCTGCGCGAAGACGAAATTATTATCGGATGTCTATAACAAACTTTTGATTTCCTAATAGGAAAGACTGGAAATCATATTCAGCGCCAGAATACAGAAATAAGACCTTCTATTCCACCAATAGAAATGTTCGTAGTTGAAATAAGGTAAATGTATTATTATTATTATTATTATTATTATTATTATTATTATTATTATTATTATTATTATTATTATTATTATTCGTGTGCAAGCTAGGATCTGATTACATTGAAACCGAGGCCGGGATTGGTATTGCCGGTATCCTGTTGAAATGCACTTAGGATCTGAGGTTTCTTTTTTTGAACATATGCAATACCGAGGTTATGAAGCCAGGACCTACTATTAACGTGGACTCTGAAATACAACTGGAGTTTGAATCCGGTCCACTTGGTGAATGCGCAAACTATCCCGCAAGACTAACCCTAACAGTTTAGTCCTTCCCCACCACATTATGTCGCCTCCAAGAGAACCACTCCTCTAGTCGTGGTTGATAGCATGTCTTAAAAAATGAAGATTTATATGTCTTTGAATAATCATCTCTTCTTCCCGGAGAACAACCGTACATTCCCTTCCTTCCAGGGTGAAAATGTTTGACCATAGTTTTTTGGCTCTCCTGAAGAAAAAAAAAAAATCTAAGGGTTACTATAGTATAGGAATATTGCTAAATGAATTTCCAGAAACGGCTTCAGTAGATCTCAAGTACAATTTATTCTTGTCTTGTATTCATGGACTGAGAATAGATGCTCTCAACTATTCTTACTGTTATTGGTACCACTTGCAATACGCAGCTACATACCGAGATTCAGTGAAGGTTCCTCCCAATTCACCGAGTATTAAGTGGAGGAAACACAGCACTCCACAAAAACCGATAAACCTACCGTTAAGTGTTCCTCCGTATTGACTGGTAGGAAAAAAAAAAAAGTAAATGAAATAGCCTAAATTACATGCTATAAATTGAATCTTGAAAAACAAAATGGAAAGAGGGGGAAAAAAGAGTAGGAAAATAAGATAAATAAAAGAATTAAAACAGAAGAGAGAGAGAGAGAGAGAGAGAGAGAGAGAGAGATCTGATGTCTTGCAATCAACCAATCGAATCGTGAAGCATTCGAAATCGCCTTTTCCTTTAATAGGTTTCAACATCGAACCCAAACCCAATTTATTTCTGTCTAGCGGTAAGGAAAACACGATGAAGAAAGGCACAAATAGAAAAAAAAAGGTAAAGGAAACAGGAGCTAGAGGAAAATAAATAAACTGAATTGAAGAAAATAAAACAGAGAGAAAGACATAGAATACATCAAGTGCACACACACACACACACATACATACATACATATGGCAAGGAAAGAGTTGGTTGGGTAATGGAAATTCAACGAAAATGCAATTTCATAAATTATACGTTTCTAAATAATAGGCTTTCCGTCCTCCTTCATTTGCAGAAGGACTGATATTATGGGCTCCTTTTCTACCAAAGAACAGTCTACAGGCTTCAATGGAAGGTTTACATTCAAATGCCTTGATTGAAATGACCAAAGAAAGACCTTTAAGAAACACACTCACATTTGAAAAAGAAGTTGGGAGGAATACGATTATTCAATACAAATTACCTCATTGCATAATGAGACACATGGAGGTATTACCCACTACGAAGAAGATAGTTTTCCTCACAGGGCACTGGTTTTGAATCAAATAGACGAATAGGCTAAGAAAAAATGGCCGACTGTATTGTAGAAGCAGTAGTGAACGATATCAGTAGCGGACGTTAAAGTTATTCACATTCGATAACGGTAGTTATTCTCTCCGGTAGATTCTTGTTTCGGGTACAAACCCCAATAATGATTCGATGTTATTTTTTTAATTTAAACCAGCACTATTCAACCTTTTTATCTCGTGTACCCCAAGACACAGTTCGTTGTCCAATTATGTACCTCTGAAGCTGTTTAAAAGAAATTAAATCGAAATGAACTTATGAAACTTAATACATATGTTCTGCTGATTAAAAAGGAGGACAAATACAGACCCAATCGCAGTTAGAAAACTATTTACAATAGGGCGCAAAATTTCCGGTCGCCAGGTCGCCATTGACGACTAGAAATTTTGAGCTAGCGACCAGTGTTCTTTAGGAATGGTTTCTTCTTGAACCCACAGCGCTGCGCAGTTTCTGTCTCGCACGAAAATGATTGTCAGCAAGTGAGAGAAATCAGGAAACGTAAAGGTTTCACAACGGACAGGGAAAACTGTCTTAACAACGTCGTAATTCGCCCCTCCTTTCCCACTCTCGATCGAAAGATATGATATTTATTAAAATGTATATGAATTGTCCAATTCAAAATTGATTATATCCTGAATCAAACTGTTTGGTTTGAAATTTTATGCCCCGATGTAATCGATTTCTTTATCAAATCAAAGGCTGTGGGGGGGGGGGGTCTCTCATAATTTGTACATTGAGAGATACTGGCAACCATCATTTTTGGATTGGTGAGTGCGTTTGACTTCGAAATTTTGCGCCCTGATTTACAAGATGATAAAGTGCACATTCGAAAAAAATAACATGGCAAATTCAAAAACTTTTGGGAGACATCCAGTTCTACTGAGGGGGATTTTCTCCTCATCCTCACTGATAATTTGCACACTGAGGATTACGTTAAAAATTCAAAAAAACTAGAAGTAACTTTAGAACTATCCTGCTAATGAGATGATTGAGCTAGTTTCCGAGATGCCAATTAGAAGGAAGAAAAAAATTTTCCCAACTATGATCATTGAATAAATATGGGAAATATGCTTATTTTAGAATTAAGTAGCCCAGAAACATCTTCGCGCACCCCCCAGGGGTACGCGTACCCCCGATTGAATAACACTGATATAACAAAGACAAATTGGATCAACAATTAAAGGATTATGCATATCCTTCTTTGAGATTCTACTTACAGTTAGTCAAATACAAAATAATAATAATAATAATAATAATAATAATAATAATAATAATAATAATAATAATAATAATAATAATAAAATAAAAAAGTATTTTTAAAAACATTTTCCTCAAAAAATTATACTAAAAAGTAAAAATACAAATCGTAATAAAAAAATAAAGAAATAATTCTGTTCTCAAGATTTAAAAAAAAAAAATATTAATGGACCACTACAAAGAAAAGCATGGGGAACGCTGTCATATATAATCAATTTATAAATTCTTTAAATCTGACGTAATATTATATTATACAGTACATAATGTTATTTTTATTAGCAGTATATGATGTGCATAATATTATAATATACTGTAACTCTCTTACAGCATTTCATAACACGAATTAACATTCTGCATTTGTATATAATTCATAATAAGCTTATATGAAATATTAAATTTTAAAACATTATAGGTGTATAACGCAGCAGTATCATAATATTAGCCTTATTTTATTTTTGATATATAAAATACGTAGTCATATTGTAGATACGTATCTTATCTTAATATACAGCACTACATAACATTATTATAATATTCTTTTTATTATTAATATATATTTATATATAATGCTAGATGTGTATTGAAAATTTTATACATTTATTGTTGATAAAAGCGTTCCCCATGTTTCTCTTTCGATTGCAAACGAGGTCATTTTCATTTATATGTAACATAATAAGGTATATCTTCGTAAGATTCAAGTAAAAAATTCTCTGAATATATAAATACAAACTATATAGAAACATATAAATGTAACAATGTAATATATTGTCACCCGACTTCAGTCGCTGTGTTAAATTTCATCACTGTATGACATCTTCAAATGAGTAAAATTAACATTGTAAGATCAGATACGGTCCGTACGGTCCAAGTAAATTTATTGTTAAAAAAAAAAAAGTAAATATGTAGTAGGGATGGCCACAAAGTTCTAGTTCCGGCGGAACCGATTCTTGGAGATCTGGTTTTTAGAACCGGTTCCAGACCTGGATCCGAAACCCGGTTCCAGAACCGGGTCTTAGGAAACGGTTCCAGACTTGGATCCGAAAACCTGGTTCCAGAACCGAATCTTAGGAACCGGTTCCAGACCTGGATCCGAAAAACCGGTTCCAGTAGAACCGGATCCGTTCAGAGCCGAAACCTGCCATCCCTAATATGTAGAAGTATGTTTAAGTAACAATACAGCATTGCGTTGTTGCCCGAATTCTGTCGCTGTGCTAAATTTCATCACTGTATGTAGTTGAGAAATAAGTAAGATTAAGGTTGCAAGGTTTGATCTCTCTGTTGAACTATTTTGTTTAGTTAAAGAAAGGCGTGTAAGATACTGAAATGTTACCCACAGAATTAGGAATTACATTTCCGAATATCTATGGCCTAAGCTCGTCGCGAATGAGAGATAACGTCGTCCCTCAGCGACCAATACTACCCGGGGAAGTGAGAAAGGAAGGAAGCGGTCTTGAGTCCTTTATGCTAAGTACCATCCCGACATTGCCTGGTGTGAATGAGGTAAATTCAGCAGAATGGTTGGTTTGAAAAACTTTTACATCTTCTCGACCAAGGGTTCCCACCGGGAATCGAACACAGGCCTGCTCGCGCCAAAGGCGGTCGATCGAGAGTAAGAGACTTTGCTACTCGGTTTGATAAAAGACGAATTCAAATGAATAATTTAGAGGATTATCTGTGCACATTGTTGATATTTTGTTTCGTTCTTTCTTGGGAGGGTTTAATTATAATTGTTTGAAACATGTTGCTGAGATATACAGCAAAGTGCCGGAATGCCCACAACAGAGAATGAAACAAAATAATCAACCCGGCGCGTCATTTGAAATTTCGGGAAGTTTGAGAAATCTCATCAGAATGTACTAATGAAAAACATGATATTTGACCTAATCGAAGGTCATTCCTCAACCTCCCTCAAGCGAAATCTTAAATGACGTTTGCTGTGATTGACAAATCCACAGATTAGCAATCGATTATTGATCCAACTTATTCTTGGTTAAAGAGGGACATAGTACAGTGGTTAGAGCGTTGGACTCATGTCTGCGTGGTCCCGGGTTCGATTCCCGGCTGGTGCTTCCCCAATTTTCGGCGTCTACCCAGCATCGTGAGGCAAAACTGGGGAGTTACGTGAATAAAAGACTAGGTCTAGAAAGCTCGAGATACGCCGGTTAGCGATAGGGCGACGCGTGCGCTGCCCACGCGTTCGTAGTTAGGTTGGACGTAGTTCCACCAGTCGCTAATAGATGGCGTGGAGCGGCTCAGGCGCACAAATTGAGCCGTTACGCGAAGTGGTTTGGTTTATTCTTGGTTCATATCTCAGCTTTCATCTCTTCTTGAATTTGATTGAGTTACTATGAATATTGTCGCACTACATATGATTTGAAAGGTAGGGAAGATGCGTCGCCATCAATTAGCAACTGGCGTTCCTTATACTTACCTTAAGAGTCTTCATCCCGGCGAAATTAAAATACCGCTAATTTTACAATAATTATGTGATATCTTCAAATAGATAAAAGATAATCGAAATGTGGAACAAGAGCGCCCTAGACAATATTATTTTACATGAGATACCGTTATCACGACTCACTTATCTGCTTTCGATTTCGAGTCATTTTGAAAATCGGCATTTATTTTCGCGTTTCTAAACAGCTGAAAACGGAAAGCCACTAGGTGACTTGTGATAACGGTACCTCACGCAAAATAATATTGTCTAGGGCGCTCTTGTTCCATATTTCAATTATCTTTTATCTATTTGAAGATATCACATAATTCCTGTAAAATTAGTGGTATTTTAATTTCGCCAGGACGAAGACTCTTAAAAAGCGTGAAAGACTAAGAAAAACCCAGCTGAAAAACATTCCAATTTTCTAGATTCTACAAAACAACAACAACAAAAATTTTATTCTCATTTTACTTTCAATGTAACCTCTCATCCCTGCATGAAATCAAAGAGGTACAAAAGAAAAAAATAAAGAAAAAAGAAAATAATGAAAGAAAATCCTAGTTTCAAGAGCATTTATTTGCCTTGCTTTAATTAACTACCCTTTCTTATATTTTGATTTCTTTAACAAAAGAACACAAAATACCAGTGACTGATATGTATCCTTTTTAAAAGCCAACCACACACACACATATATACAGTATATACACGAGCATATATCGTTACACATCGCATACAGTGCATTCCTTCTGCTTTATGACTAAAAACCCGCAAACAGAGCTTCAAGCAAGTCTTCCAACCAAGCGAAGTCAATTCTTGCTATGTTAAACAGATTAGCTCTTCACATGAAAAGTTGAAAGCACCTGCCTTGCCTTTCCCAGGTGAACCGCGCTGACGACCTATCAACATCCGGTCGTCCTCTGAGGGTCGGTTCGGTTGTTCCCGAGAAAAGAAATATCAAGAACACAACACAAGACGAGACGAAAGAAAGGAAAGGAAAGGAAGTTTTAGATTTGCTGACAAGCTAAAGTCTCTCCCCCTCCTCGCATTTCCTCTAAACTATTCTATATTGGAAATCATTCCCCATGAATAAAGGAAATGGACATTTCCCTGGCTTCTCGATGAAGATATGTTCGTATACAAACGAAGAAAGGCCGGCCAGCTGTCAGACTCAGCAGGCAGACTCTGCTACGACCACCTAAAAGCATAGCAGCTGCAAGAGGAGTTCCCTTATTTGGTGCTCTAGGAATTTCTTATATACAGATATATATATAGCATATTTGGAAGATATTTTCAGAAGCTTTTGCTTAAATATTATACAAGATATTATTTCATAATGTATAAAAGGTAACTTGTATCACTAAATAATCCAGCTATTTACTTTTTTTTTTTAGTTATTAGAAAAGAACAACAAAAAACCTCTTGGCGTAACAGCCCATTTTTTGTGGGCCTAAGCCTGCTCCAGCGCCATCCGCTAGCAACCGGCTGGCATCAGGAACTTTCTAGATTTAGTGGTCGTCACGTCTATTGTTTTCACATGACTGCCCAGTTTGCCTCACGACGCTATGTGGACGCCGAAAACTGGGAAGCACCGTCCGGGAATCGAACCAGAGACCACACGGACATGAGTCCAACGCTTTTACCACTAGACTACGGTGACCCTATTATTAGAAGACCATTATTTGAAAAATAAAAAAAAAAAACACTTCCGTGAGTTATTTATAGTTATGTGCAAATGCATCACACCTAATGGGTTCAAAAGGACGAAGATAACTAATACGTAACACAGCAAAATGTATCAAACGACATTTCGGTGCGTTTCATCTCCTCTAAGATTCTCTTTGTGCTTTATTCTGTTTACGATAACAATCACTTGGCTTGTTAATTTATCATAGAGGAAGACCTTGTTGAAAAGGATAAAAAAAAACTTACTTTTTTTTAAAATACTAATAAGAGAGAGAGAGAATCAATTAGCAAGTTTATGTGAAAAATCTAAACAGGATACAAAAATATTGCGTGTAAGCAAAATACGCTCACGAATGCAACAAAGGACACGCGATTTTTCCACTGTACTTTTTTGACAGCTATAACGTGAATTTTTACTCAACGACACATCTGTTTACAAAATGCCATTTTTAATCATTGGAATGTAATATGTCAGTTCGGTATTTAATCCACCAAAGGCCAGATTTAAACCTATTCAAAATATGCGCGAAATGTTCTCCTCCAAAACCATTTATTTTTAGTAACTTTTTTTTTAATGTACTTAATCAGAGTTTTGAAGAAATGAAAAGTGCTAAAAAAAGAGAGTAGTTCGTAATTGCTTTATGATACCGGAATTTTTCGCCTGAGGCTTTTCTGTCGTGTCGACCACCCTGTAAACGTGCCTAACCTTCTGAACTTACATATATTCTTCAGCACATCCAAACCAATAATTACGTCACCAGCAGAAAACATAAAGTGCTTCAGTGTTGCCATATCAATGAACAATAAAAAATATATATTTTCATAGAATAGCATAAAATGTTAGCTTCATGATCCCAAAAGATCACAAAAACATTATCAGTTATTTTCTGTCTTCTGAGACGAAGAGTCAGAGTGAACATGATATTTGAATACCAATCTTCGCGATTCGTTTGACTTTCATATCACAATCGCCAAGGTTTTTTTTTTTTTTTTTTTTTTTTTTTACCAAGTCCCTTTCTAGCATCACATAGGTTTGATTGGTTCTCTATGCTAACATACATGTAAAAATGAGGTACTGGTGTAATGTACGGTAATTACGCTATCTTAGTGGAAAGATCGTATACCTTTCGTACGCGAGACCTCAGGTTCGATTTCCAGTGAGAAAGTAGGGACGTATGATATTTCAAAACACCGATCGAAATTTTCAAGTATCGATATCAAGAAGTTTTACTGATTGATATATTTCAATATTTTGCGTTTTCTTGTCAAACCTTAAGATTTAGTTATGTTTGATGCTGTCACACAAGAACCAAAGTTCTATTTCTCAGTGAATCAATAATAATCATAGCCGCACAAAATAAAATAAAATAAAATAAACTTTTGTGCACCGGAGCCCAAAGTATTGATTCGACGTATTTTGTCGGGTTCGATTCCCGGTGAGGTCACTCGGTCGAAAAAGTGTAACACGCTTTTTCAGGCCAGCCACCCTGAATGAGGTTTTCCTCATTCACACCAGGCAAATGCCGGAGTAGTGCCTAACTTTTAGGTCCCAGGCCGCTTTCTTCCTTCCCTTTCCCCGGATAGTGTGCTCGCCGAGGGACGTCATCCCTCAAATCGTGAAGGGCTAAATGGCCTTAGATGCCGAAAGTCCAGAAATCTAAATCCTAATCCTAATCGATGTTTTTTTTACACAGAATCCAACTTTTGAAACTCCAGGACAATTGACCGTTTTTTTTTTTTTTTTTTTTTTTTTTTTTTTTTTTATGGACGAAAAATTTGAGCGATTTTGGATAGGCAGAACACGCGTTTTTAGCCCATACAATTTGGATAGCTTGGATACTTGTTTGAAATGTATAGTGGAACTCATTTAATTGGTCACCCACGAAAGTTTGATTGCGACCTCATCCCCTTGGGCTTACGTTCTCGTGAAGCAGCCAGATCGAACTGAACCTATTAATGACCGTCACCTTGCTTCTGGAATTCTATGTTCACCCCTGGTTGTAATCACATCCAGGCCCGTATGCAGGGGGCGGTCTAGGGGGCCCTCCTAAATTTTTATTGGCCTCCCTAAAATTTTCACGGTAGGCCTACAAATGAACTATAATATGGTTGGATCGGGCTCCCCTACATTTTTGGACTGGCTACCGGCCTGATCACATCTATATTTGAGTATTATTATTTGTGTAACCACCATATTTGGTAGGGGGTAAACTTTTTCTTAAAAAATAAATGAAAACAGAGCTTTTAATTATGCATGATTTTACAATGCATATACACGATTAATTATATACGACATTTATGTAACAAACTAAAATAAACCTACAACGCTCAGCTGTAGAGCGGTATTTTTTTTTTTTTTTTTTTTAATAGTTACCATCGTCGCATTAATACGAAGTTGGTACCACTGTAAATTATTGGCACAGTTTCTTCTTATACCGTGAAGAGGGCTGTGGTTAATACAAAAAAAGGAAATAAAACTTAAAAAGAAGAAGAAGAGAAGTGAACGTTAGGATGATAACAGCTTTTAAGACCGAATTTCCATTCCTTGGGGCAAGACGAATTAAATGGTTATTTTTATTGCATTTTGTACTGGTGTGAAAAATACGAGAATTAACACGATGTTTACGCCCTTGCCCATAGTACACTCGCGTCAAAGAATGCCTTCTTTTTTTTTTCACTCCCGGCAGAGGAATCTCTCTCCCCCCTCTCTCATACACTTTCATTTTTCATCTTTCTCTTTCTTTTTCTTCCCTTCTTCACAAAAGATTTTACTTCTTTTTCGTTCTTTTCTTTCTTCGAAACAGCCAGGTTATACTACGTTAGGCGGGGTGGAATCTTCAATGACTTTCCAAGTGTAAAGACCCGCACTGTATTTCCTTACATAAAGCTAACATAATTTGAAAGCATTCGCTAAATGCAACGATAATCTGTAAAGTAACTCGAATCCGACGATTCAGTTAGTTTACGAAAGAAAGTAAAAAGAAAAAAAAAACATAAAAAGAAATAACAGAGAAAACATAAAACGAAAAAAGCAGAGAAAAGTAGCTAGAAAAAAACACATAGGAAACATTAAGAAAAAAGTACTCTTGCAGCATAAAATCAAAATATTCATACATACTCGAAATATCTGAACAATCACAGTCAAATTCAGAATTTTCTGACAGGGGTTGCACCAATAATACCACTACATTTGAATAAAAATTTGATTTTTCAAAATACCTTTAAGCATATGTGATGTGAATGAGGAATTACTCTGGAAATGTGTCTGGTCTCGGGAATCGAACCCATGACTTTCCGAATGCAAAGCCAACGTTTTACAAATTAAGCCAAGACCGCTTTGTATCGGTATAATTTTCAGTATATAATTAGCTTGCTGTATTAGATCAGGAATTTAATCATGGACACACTGAGAAAAAACTGTATGTGGCGTACGTAAAATCGTATGTTACATTTGTAAATCCTGCAGTTTTTGGACTTAACGTACAGCAAACGTATAACTAAAAACAAATGTTTTATAATACATTCTGTATAAGTGTTCCATTTGTACGTACTTTCCGTATGAAACAATATAGTAGGTCAGGATCTCACATACAAATGGACGTATATAACATATAGCTGACGAAGGTAACATACATATACGTATGTAATATAAGAAAGACTGTTAAATATCAGGCCTCTTGCAACGCCATGATGTAATATCTAAGGGCAGTGCCTATGTAGCATACAGATAATGTATGCTCCATACAGATTTCTGTAGTAAGCAAGAGGATTCCTTACATTTGTACAATATACCTCTGTCCGAAGAACAGATTTTTCTCAATGCACTTGGAATATGATGGATACTTGTATTGCACAGAATTATTACGAAAATGTTGCTATTTTCACTGCTAGCTTCTCATTTTAGATAGTGTATATTTATCGCGAGGGTGGAGGTAAAGGGGAGTTTATAAAAAAAAACAGTGCACTCCGCTAAATTCGTCTCTGTGAACAATATATTCTATGCGCGTGGTTCAAGATTCAACTCTTCGGTTTAGAAGGTCCCATCACGGTGAAATTAAAATACCGCTAATTTTACAGTAATCATGTGATATCTTCAAATTAAGATAATCAAAAAGTGGAACAGGAGCTCGCTAGACAATATTGTTTTACATGACATACCGTTATCAAGACTCACTTATTTGCTTTCGATTTCCAGCCATTTAGGAAATCGGCATTTATTTTTGTGTTTCTAAATGGCTGCAAACGGAAAGCTACTAGGTGACTGATAAAGGTACCTCATGCAAAATAATATTGTCTAGCGCGCTCTTGTTCCACATTTCGATTATATTTTATCTATTTGAAGATATCGCATAATTGCTGTAAAATCAGCGACATTTTAATTTCGCACTGATTAGGTCTCTTAACATTCCTTTTCAGCACTTAGGTTATATGTGGCGTGAACCTACAGTTTAGGGTGAAATTTTTTAATTGTGATGTGTTCAAATATCATTTTCCCTACCGGGAATTGAACCTTGGACCACGTGCATCAAAGGCGCGAGCGCTACCAATTAAATCAATTGGGAAACACAGAATATACGACTGAGTTGAGTTGAGTTGATTATAGTTTAGCGTCCCGTTCAGCAGCGAGGCTATATGAGACGTGGACCTACTGATTAACGTGGAATCCGAACCACATGAGCTCCCGCCGGGGAGTATACGACTGAATGCCTTAATAGCGGTTCGCTAGGCCGGTGACGTGGTTCTGTAATTGAGCTCTCTTGAAGGCGATACAGTGCGATAGGGAATGGTCTGTACTATAAGGATAGATCTTCCATGATGCTTTAAATAACCACAAACTAGCCCTGGTCACAGTTCAAAGCCAACGTTAATACTGAGGCCAGTCCTTCCTAACCTTGGTGTTGAATAACATAAAACACTCGAACTATAAACTCATAAGAACATAAAACACATGGAATCTAAAGTTATAAGAACATAAAATATATGAAACCAAAACTCATAAGAATATAAAACACATAAACTCTAAACTCATAGGAACATAAAACACACGAATTTTAAAACTCATAAGAACATAAAACACATGAACTCTAAACTCGTGAGAACATGAAATATGACCTCTAAACTCATAAGAACATAAAACACATGAACTCTAAACTCATAAGAACATAAAACACATGAACTCTAAACTCATAAGAACATAAAACAAACACATGAACTCTAAACTCATAAGAACATAAAACACATGAACTCTAAACTCGTGTGAGAACATGAAATATATGACCTGTAAACTCACAAGACATTAAAACACATTAACTCTAAACTCATATTTAAGTGTGGTGGGTTTCGTTTTTTAAAGCTTCAGTGGTGTAGAAAGACGTTTAACTCGAATTAAGAAATGAATAGTGTTGCTAATGCTAAAGGAACGAGAAATTTCTCGTCCCGTCTCGAAAGCCGAGACGACAAGTGCATTTTCAAATTCGAGACAAAACTAATATATATATATATATATATCGAGTCTCATGAGCAACACTAGTTCACTGAAGTCTTAGATCTCAAACATCTGAAACAAAGATCTGAAACATTATAGATTCATAGTATAAAAACGATAAATTGATAAATTGATTGTAGGATATAATGAACTGCATCTTATCAATGTTAATATGGTTTAAGGATATAATGAACAGCATTTTATCAATGTATATATGGTTTAAGGATATAATGAACAGCATCCTATCAATGTTTATATGGTTTAAGGATATAATGAACAGCATTTTAGCAATGTATATATGGTTTAAGGATATAATGAACAGCATCTCATCAATGTTTATATGGTTTAAGGATATAATGAACATCATCTTATCAATGTTTATATGGTTTAAGGATATAATGAACAGCATTTTGTCAATGTATATATGGTTTAAGGATATAATGAACAGCATCTTATCAATGTTTATATGGTTTAAGGATATAATGAACAGCATTTTATCAATGTTTATATGGTTTAAGGATATAATGAATATCATTTTATCAATGTTTATATGGTTGAAGGATATAATGAACAGCATTTTATCAATGTTTATATGGTTGAAGGATATAATGAACAGCATTTTATCAATGTATATATGGTTTAAGGATATAATGAACAGCATTTTATCGTTGTTTATATGGTTTAAGTATTGTTATATCACACACTGAGTGAGAATTCTGATAACTTGTAGATGAAATTAAAGAGAAAATGCGGACATAAATTTACAAAACAAGATAAGAAAATTCGACAAAAAATTTACAACCCCAGACAGACTTATAGTTGCGCAGCACTATAATTCAATCAACTGAGCACTATATAGACATTCTTTGAACATGCTAGGAAAAAAATTATTTCGAAATATATAAATTATTTAAATAACTGACATAATTTATTGGAATAATCCATAACAATGTTTGATTAGTTAACACAATAACGTGACCCTGACGTGGTT
The DNA here is from genome assembly GCF_964235325.1 of Thermobia domestica. Classification (NCBI taxonomy): domain Eukaryota; kingdom Metazoa; phylum Arthropoda; class Insecta; order Zygentoma; family Lepismatidae; genus Thermobia; species Thermobia domestica. The sequence continues at coordinate 25,141,491 of NC_137462.1, forward strand.
ACAATAATTATTCCAATAAACCTGTATATTTTCAAATCGCCGATATACACCTACATTGTATCTGAATTAGCATATATATTTTAAACAGGATATTAGGTTATACATCGTGTATATATACTGGGTGTTTCAAAACAACACCAAACAACATTTGGAAAGTGATTCCTGACACCAAGATAAGATAAAAAGTATAGATCAATCTGAGTGCACAAATGCTTTCTTTTGGAGTTATAAGCTGCCTAAAACATTAAAAAAATTGAACTTTAAAGGGCCAGAGCTCAAACACTATGGGATCTACCATAGTCGGGTCAAGCCTTCACAAATGAACTAATATGTGCCCTACCCAAAAATACATCTTTCAGAATCCTAAGGTACTCAAGCAACAATTTTTATCGAGGCAGTTTTGCTCCGGGAATATAATTTGAAGTGCTCACCAACTACCTCTATAAAAATTGTTGCAGCAGTGCCTCAGGATTGTGAAACTTGGATATTTGGATAGACCACATACTAGTTCCTAAATGAAGTTTTAACCCGACTACAGTAGGTACTATAGTATTGAAGCTATGAACCTATGAAGCTATGAAGTTCGTTTTTTCATGTTTTTGGCAGTTTATTACACCGAAATGACGGATTTCTGCGCTCAAGTTGATCTATTCAGTTATTTTAAGAAACCAAAAGAAAAGAACTAGAAAAAAGTATTCTTGCAGCATTAAATCAAAATATTAATACATATTCGAAAGATCCTAACCAACAGAGTCGGATCCAGAATTTTCTGACGGGGGTGCACCAATAATACCAGTACATGTGAATTAAATTTGAATTCTTTAAATGTCTTTAAGCATCTGTGGTGTGAATGAGGAATTGCCCTGGAAATGTTCAGTGTCCGGTCTCGTGAATCGAACTCATGACATCGGCTTTATGTCTTATCTTGGTGTTAGGAATCACTTCCAAAATGTTGGTGTTGTTTTGAAACAATCTGTATATTATAATATATAGGTTGTATAATATAAAAGTACCTTATAATATTATACAACCTACTTTATGACAACGCTCCAGCCCACACGGCTGTTGTCGCCAAGACTGCAGTGATAAGGCAATAGCTTCAAAGAGATTGAGGCCAAATTTAGCACAGCAGCCTTGGCAACTACAGCCGTGTGGGCTGGAGCATTATCATGCAGTATATGAGCTGAAACGTGCAGCGACTGATTCAAATCAGTGCGACGAACGAACTGAGGCAGCTAGACAGTTGAAACTAATACATTATTTCTTCGAACAGCTTTGAACTATTGTATAAGAATAAGCAAATACAATAATAAATTAAATGAATGTACACTCATGTCCAAAATTATTGTCGCATGTCTATTAATATGTTGTAGGAATATAATTTGATAACGAATTCGCCCGGTATTTCTTATAACATTAGTATGTGTATAATGGGCAAAGACATGTATGTGGCAAATTTCATGTCAAAAGAGCAGTAAATAAAAACAATGAAACGAAAATAAAACTTTCTTGTTCATTTAGCAACATTTTGTTTTACTCATTCTAATTTTCGTATTTATAATTCTTTTCCTATGAAGTTTACCACAAATATATATTTCCCGATTATACACATAGTATCAGTATTAAAATAGATGTGCGACAATCATTTTGGACATGAGAGTACATAACATAGACGAATTTTTAAAATTATTTTAATAAATGATTGCATGTTTTAGTATCAAAAATGTTTTGTACAGAAAATAATTTTCCTCTATTCTCGGTACAAAATATCAGAGAACAAAATTTTGTATCTGAAGGTAGTGCAGTATCTATTAGGGATGTGCACGGGTCGAGTCGAGTCAAGATTCGAGACATGTCTCGACTCGAGCGCATCCCAGCACTATCGCAGCTTCAACACCGAAGACGTCCCCTGATGATAATTCATTCTCTGAAGACATCATCCAAGCCATTAACGAACTATTTGTTCAACTTCTGAAGGATTTAAACCTTTCCAACATAGCACACACGCTACGCATCTACATGCCAAAGATGAAAGTCGCCCCAGATCTGATCAGCAAATTCACCATTCTCATGGATTTCTTCTCTGAACTATTACCATGAGGTCAAGGAACCTTTTCAGCACTTCATTACTTGTTATAAGATGCATTTTTCTTACTTTATTTTGTATTGGTCCGTATTTTTATAGTTTGTATTTTTATAGTTTGTATTTTTAAATTTTGTATTTTTATAGTTTGTAAGTTTATAGTTTGTATTTTTATAGTTTGTATTTTTTTAGTTTGTATTTTTATAGTTTGTATTTTTATATTATAGTTTGTATTCTTATAGTTTGTATTTTTATAGTTTGTATTTTTATAGTTTGTATTTTTTTAGTTTGTATTTTTATAGTTTGTATTTTTATATTATAGTTTGTATTCTTATAGTTTGTATTTTTATAGTTTGTATTTTTATAGTTTGTATTTTTTTAGTTTGTAAGTTTATAGTTTGTATTCTTATAGTTTGTAAGTTTATAGTTTGTAAGTTTATAGTTTGTATTTTTATAGTTTGTATTTTTAAATTTTGTATTTTTATAGTTTGTAAGTTTATAGTTTGTATTTTTATAGTTTGTATTTTTTTAGTTTGTAAGTTTATAGTTTGTATTTTTATAGTTTGTATTTTTAAATTTTGTATTTTTAAATTTTGTATTTTTATAGTTTGTAAGTTTATAGTTTGTATTTTTATAGTTTGTATTTTTATAGTTTGTAAGTTTATAGTTTGTATTTTTATAGTTTGTATTTTTATAGTTTGTATTTTTAAATTTTGTATTTTTATAGTTTGTAAGTTTATAGTTTGTATTTTTATAGTTTGTATTTTTTTAGTTTGTAAGTTTATAGTTTGTATTTTTATAGTTTGTATTTTTATAGTTTGTATTTTTATAGTTTGTATTTTTATAGTTTGTAATTTTATAGTTTGTAAGTTTATATATAGTTTGTAATTTTATATTGTACCCAGCCAAACACTTAAATAAATAAATCATGTTACCCGTCTCCAAATGAAACTACAAATATGTGAATACTCATGACCCAAGAGAAGGCGTTACCTTCTGCGTCCCATTAGAAAAAGGAATTGAGAAGAGTGACTCTATGCTAATATAACTGTTTTGAATATATAATAAAAAGGTTTAAAAAAGAATTCACCAAAAGTTAGTAACATGTAAATGTGCAATTAATATGATTATTAATATGCCTCGAGACAGTCGCGTTAGTGTAATGGTATTTGTGGTTGGGGAACTTAGCATCTGTCATGCAAATGACCGCAAACAACTCCATTAAGCGCCGCTCGTAACGATTTTGTCGCTTTTCTCAAGCAGCATCAGTGTCAGATTCAACTGTCACGAGGACTGGCTCTCAACTATTATGCGCTACACACAGATTTCAGGCAGAGCACATTTGCATCTTGGCTTATAGCTACGGAGGCTGAATATATTTGGAGAAGTCCTTCGTTCTTATGCGTCTAGCATAATAAGAAAACAAACTGTATATTTCAAAACATACACATAAAATGTTATTTTTTAAAAAAAATATTCTTTGTTATCATGTGTCCGGCTGATTAATTTTACATACAAAGACCTTTACACTTTTACAATAAACTTTTATATAGAACTATATAAGTGAATCATTCTAACTTTTTTTTTTGCCGTATTATCTTCACATTTTCACCACCTTAGAAACAGGAAATACATTCCGTGTCAATCCAATTAAAATGGATCAAACAATTGTTCGAATTTTGCCTCTTACTATTTGAATATTGTTGTTTAATTCGAACATTTAGTCCCTATTAAATTATCATTTGATTACTTATTCGTTATTTAGATAATTATTTGAAAACTTACCATTATACAAATAAGTATTTGAACACTTATTCGTTATTTAGATAATTATTTGAAAACTTACCGTTAAACAAATAATTATTTGAACACTTATTCGTTATTTAGATAATTATTTGAAAACTTACCGTTATACAAATAATTATTTCAACACTTATTCGTTATTTAAATAATTATTTGAAAATTTACCGTTATTCAAATAATCATTTGAACACTTATTTGTCATTTAGATATTTGAAAACTTAGAATTATTCAAATAATTATTTGAACACTTATTTGTCATTTGGATATTTGAAAGCTTACAGTATACAAATAATTATTTGACTTATTCGTTATTTAGATAATTATTTGAAAACTTATCGTTATACAAATAATTATTTGAACACTTATTCGTTATTTAGATAATTATTTGAAAACTTATCGTTATACAAATAATTATTTGAACACTTATTCGTTATTTAGATAATTATTTGAAAACTTATCGTTATACAATTATTTGAAGATTTATTGTGATAATGGTTTCAATATGTATTTCTAATCCACAGAATTATTGGAGGATGTATTCATCATTCAAACAATTAATTGGAACAATTCTAGTTGAACGCATATTAGTTATTCAAATGATTATCGGTACATTTATTTGTTGCACAATTTAATTATATCAACATTTATTCATAATTGAAATATTTAATTTGATCAAATATTCAAATAACGAATATTCGAAAAAAATAGGAAGAAGATTCTAAAAACTGTAGTACATAGAAATGCTTCCATTGGTAATGACTTGCCAGTGATGGATAAATGATTTAATTCTAATGATAATACAAATGATAGTTACTGTCGCTAGAAGAAAGGGGGACTTATGGTTTATAACATGTGCTAGCAAATAGATATGTACAATATACAGTAGTACTTATTTATGTATTTAAACTGTTTCATATACAACTGAAATACATATTACATTATTAATATTAACAATCAAATAAAGGAAGAAGGCGATCAAGGGCTATAAATTTATACTAAAGATATTATCCCAGCATTCGTTTAGTGGGACTAAGAAAAGCTCGGAAAAAGCAACTCAGGATGACTGGCTGTGGGATTCATACCCTAGCTCTCCAGATTGCTCGGAAAGAACGCCAAACATTCGCTTAGGTCAAGTCCGAGAAGAATGTTTGAGTTTCCTTACAAATATGGGAGCCCCACTATCCACTATATTCTTATGTTTCCGCATAAATATGGGACCCTCAATATTCATGCTATGAACCATATTCATTTGGTTGATTAAATACTCAGAGAAAGGAAATCTAAATATAATAAAAGCTTTAGCTTATTGCTCCATAATTGTGTTCTCTTTCCTGCTCACATTTCTCGAATGACAAAATTGTTAGTGATTTCGCATTATGTTCTGCTCTTGGGAGCCTAGATTTTTAACAGAACAATGTTATTTCGCTATTTTATTCGTGTATTAGGCAAAAGTTTGGTGTTATTCAGACAAACTGACCACATTTGCGTTATTTTTGCGATTCAAACACGGCAAAAACAAATCTACCCCTTCAAAGTATTGACATGTTTGTAAGATTTATTTTGCTCTCCGCAACTTTTCGTTGTTATCGTTAAAATGAAAGGTTCAAGTCCATATGTCAGATCCATGCTCACACGGGCTGTCTCTTATTGATGATATCTTTACTTGGCAGGAATCTCTGTTCCACACACATACACACAAATATGACATATTTAAATTCAACATATCAGGCAAGCACTTGTTTTGTAAAATCTTTGGGGTAAAATACCTTGAATGACTACAATTTATTGGTTGGAATTGTATCTCGTCCCTTTTCAGAATGTTAGGATTTAGTAGTTTTCTGAATTTTCCATCATCTAAACTCATGGTAGCCCGTCACGTATGAGGGATAATGTTCCCTGATGATCACACTATCCGAGGAAAGGGAAGGAAGAAAACGACCTGGGACCTGTATGTTAGGTACGATCCCGGCATTTGCCTAGTGTGAATCAGAAAAACTTCACTCAGGTTAGCTGGCCTGAAAAATCTTTTACACATTTTCGATCGAATGTCTCTACCGGGAATCGAATCTGGGACCGCTCGCAACAAAGACGAAAAAGTTAGCGACTACGCTACGCGGGGCCAGAGTTCCTTTTTTCAGTACTAAGGCTATATCAGACTTGGAGCTGCAGTTTAAGGTGAAATCCGATTCAAATTTCAACGCTCTCCTACCGGGAATCGAATCCGAGAGCCAATACACCAAAAGGCGTGCGCGTTAGCCACTAGACTAGCAGTAGAAGAAACTATAATTTAGAACGTAAGCTAATGGTGATCGGAATGCTTCACCAACTCAGTCCTCTGGTATGCTTATGTTCCTGGAAAAGGAACCACCATCACTGATTTTATATCCTGCTAAAGAAAATTACTAACATTATTCGGTTGACGGTAGAGAAAAAAAAAAAAAAACTTCTTTCGTTCCTCAAGGACACTTTTTCCACCTTTTCCAGGCACACACACACACACACACACAAATACATTTTACTCTTTTTTTTTTCTTTATCGTTATTTTTTTGTTTCCCTAAGTTACAGAGAACGTGATTAAGAACAATTTAGAAGTGTTGTCGCAAGGAAAGCTAATTATAGACGTGAGGAGAAACTTAAAAAGAGTCTTTGAGTTGGGTGCCATTCAGTTAGAAGAAGCTGAACCTCCTTCCGAATACCTGTAATCTCTTCTCCCTCTTCTATAGTGCCACTAAATATTAAAAAAAAAATGAGAACCTGCGAAGGCAGCGGAAGGTATTCAACCAATAGAAACCTTTTAGAGTGAGTATGGATAACTAAACCGTCTGATAAGATGGTAAAGGTGAAATTAAGAATGGTTGTTTCCGTTATCGTGTATTCACAAAGTGTTGTTTGGTTTACACTTTTTAATTATTTGTTTGTCGATATGTTAGAAAGTAGAATGTATTCAAATAGTTTGGATGAAATTTTGTCTATTTCAGAGACAAAGCTATCATATACAGACGGTGTTATTTGTAGGAGTCACAGGCAGAGGAGTACTTCTTGGACCTTTTCGTACGAGGAGTTATCTAAAAATCTCTCTCTTGCAATCATCCTAGAAGAAATCCACCTAGAAGAACTCTGACACCATGATGGTATTAGTCGTTCTCACCGTGCCTAGCGACACATTTTTGCCAGTGGTTCTTCACTTTCCGTAACGTCTCGTGATTTGAGGCCTAACGCCCATGACCACTCGACTACTGCTATTGGCTCTAGACCACGGGGTATCGAGAAACGTACGTTGGAAATCATTAGCAGAGATAGGGAAAGGCCACGGAGCATCGAAAAATGTACTCTGGAAACCATCTGCAGAGATAGAGAAAGGCCACGGAGCATCGAAAAATGTACTCTGGAAACCATCTGCAGAGATAGAGAAAGGCCACGGAGCATCGAAAAAAGTATGCTAGAAACCATCTGCAAAGATGGGGAAAGGCCACGAAGCATCAAAAAAAAGTATGATGGAAAACATCTGCAGAGATAGGGAAAGGCCACGGAACATCTAAAAAAGTATGCTGGAAACCATCTGCAGAGATAGGGAAAGGCCACGGAGAATCGAAAAATGTACTCTGGAAACCATCTGCAGAGGCAGGAAAGGTCCACGGAATATCAAAATCTTTCAGTTTAACCGTCCCATGATTATACCCTTTAGGCTAAGGGACACGATTATTGAAGTAAGTGAATGATGACGGAAGAATTGGTGAAATGAGAGAGTGGGAGGAAACGGGAGCACCCAAGAAAACCAACCGGCACGATGCTGTCCACCACAAACTTACTTAGTTGGGGATCGAACCAGTGACCCCTCGCACCAGAGGTAAGCGCTCTACCACTGAGCCACTGTGCCCCAGCTACGGAGCATCGATAAATGTACGCTGGAAATCACTTGCACAGATAAGGAAAGAATAACCTGAATCAGAAAGATGACGGAAGTGACGGATATTATCATGGAAAGGAAGTACTTGAAGTGACAATTATATACTCTGCAAACAAAAATAATCTTGACTACAAATACCGAGAGACAAGAAGCGCTCTCTAAAAACGGTTGTTTACTGAAATTTAGCGCCCCTTTTCAGCATCGAGGTTTACGAAAGATGGTCCTACGGTTTAAGTGGAATCCGAACCACTAAAATGCGTTCAAATTTCAATGTTTTCTCACAAGGACTCGTACTACAAGCGTTCTTATTACAAGACGATGGTACAAAATCAAGCAGCTTTTCGGAGTAGCTTGCGACAAAGTAGTTCCGAAAATATTTGTAGAAAAGATTTAGGAAGACCTTCTAGTGGATAGTGGATTGATGTTTAATCATGATGATTATAATGATGGATATAAAAGTAACAGAGGCGTAGCGTCCAAGGAAGTTATGAAAACGCTGCTTCTCCTGCCTTAACAAAATAATACATTAAGAATAATGCGATAATGGTTTAAAATAATGGAGAAGACTATGAATAATGTATTAAAAATTCAGAACGGAGTCTTAAGACTTGATTTCCATTATGTTTATTGGTAAAATAATAATAATAATAATAATAATAATAATAATAATAATAATAATAATAATAATAATAATAATAATAATAATAACAGTGGCGTAGCGCACAAGGAAGTTGCGGAAGCAGTACTTCCCTGAGCAAGTAGAATGATACAATAAGAATAATGCAATACTGGTTTAGAATAATGGTGAAGATTAAGAATAATGCGTTAAATATTCAGAATGATACATTAAGAATTAACTTTGGCGATGATTACGAGTATAAAAGTAACAGGAGCGTAAAGTTGTGGAAGCGCTAGTTCCCCTGACTGAACACAACAATTAATAACACTACGCTCCTGCTACGTAATCCATTAAAATATTCAGAATAATGCATTAAAAAAAAACACGTTTCCCCTAACAACGAAATTCCGCTTCGCAACTGAAAAGTAATATTTTGATCCTCCTTGTTACAGATTTTTTTTTTTTTAAATTTACCTAGTTATAATTCCCCAATTCTCCGTACATATCTAATAAGACAGAGAGTATCGCCAAATTACTCATGTCAAACTGATAATAAATAATGTAAGTATCGCAAACACAAATAAATTTCCCGAATGTTTCTCGCGCTTTTGCTAATTCCAAAACGTTTCAATTTGAAACTTCACTCTTTTCTCTGATTTTTTTTTTTTAAGTTAAATGAATATAGAAATAGAGTAACGACGCCTTCCACCTGAGATCTTAATGAGTTTTCCGTCTTTATCGCTCTTCATACATATACATCAATATACATCTTTTCTCCCACTGCGTATATAAACTCAAATTTAATTATAAAATTTAGCTGAAGAAGAAGAAGAAGAGGACATTTCTAGCATCTTTGGTCTCGAAATTCTGAAATGTTCTTCAACTGAATTAAGACTCTATTCTCCATATATTACACAACACTTACTCGTAATATGTTCCCTCAGGAAAGAGAAATTAATTATACAAGTCGTCTGTATTCTTAATATTCGTCGGACGTTCTAAATTCCATGCTCTTCACAATATGAATTATACTGTAATGTACTTTTTCCCCATTATAGTGGAAAAGACTTTCTCTACCGCATAAATTCTATTTTTTATTATATATTATTATTATTATATTCACAATTAACATATGTAATTAGACAATTAGTGCACTAACATACTAACACTTGTGTACTAATGTTGGCATAGACAGTACATTATATTTTAATAAAGAAAACATCAACAGCTTGGAATAAGACATATCAAGACAACACTTACGACAGTCTGCATAAAAGCCATTCACCACAGATATTTGTAGGACTTAACTACACTAATACGGAGGGGCATCCCCCCGCAAAAAGGAAACTAATGAAGGTAATATCCGGTTCGTTATTTATTTTTATTATTTTATTTGATTATATTAATGTAAGGCACACTGAATAAAAAGTTTGGTCAGATTGAACAAAAAAAAAAAAAAATGGTGCTGGCAACCAAATTGTTTGGTCAATATAGCGCCAACCAAACGTTTGGTCACCAGCACGAAATCATTTGGTTACGATTTGGTTGCAACAACCTAGTATTTGGTTACTAGTACTAAATATGCCTCTGGGATTGCTGACCAAATATGTAGATTTTGGTTGGGAATACCAAAATATTTGGTTAAAATGATCCTAGTTTGCTTCTTGGAACTAAATAATTTTGTTGTAAATACTAAACGTACATTCAGTGACTTCAACCAAATGTCCTATACCAAACTTGATTTACCAAAACATTTGATAGCAATTACCAAATACTTTGGTCATAGGCACTAAACTGAAAATAACACACATAGTACTCCATAAGTACGGCCACTAAAATAACCAATATACATTACCAAACAGTAAAGTAATATATACGGAAAAGTAAGCTTACCTTGAAACATGTCGATTAGCTGCGGTAACTCCCATCTTCTTAGTATGCGGTTAACTCGTCCATTTTCCGCAGCCAAATAGTCACTTTTCTTATGTTTCATACGCACTAACCTCTGACTAGCTGCCATTTGCATTCAATGATTACCCAGAAAAGTCCAGTAGATATACGTGACCATGTAACTAAATATTTTGGACAGGAAAACCAAATAACGTAAGATTTGGTTGGCACAACAAAATTAATCAACCAAATGTTCTGACCGAAAAAATATAGTGTTAATGATCAACACATTTGGTATAACTGACCAAATTTTGGATAAATTGAATAAATATAATGACCAAATGTCGTGACCACACTAATTTGGTATCCTGATCAAGTGATTTTTTTTTTTTTCAGTGCAGTGAAATTGTACAGAGATTAAACAACCGAGCTTTGACCGATGAGGTACAGCTGCTTTTAATATGTGAAATATTGAATTAAGTTCTATCTATTATTTTGACTTGTGATCGAAAACTCAATCACATTTTCGGAAAACATATAGCCTATAAGACGCCTAAACACGAATTTGATTAATTTGGTAAAACGCGAATTTGGTAAAGTGAGAATGGGAAAGGAAACGGGAGATCCACAAGAAAACAGATGGAATGACACTGTCCATATTAAACTCATTTGGCCTGGAATCGAACCGAGGACGCTGCGCTCCAGAGGTGAGCTCTTCCATTGAACCACCTTCCCCCATTTTCTGCTTCCAAGTACAAACATCGAAACCTACATATCACATTTTGATTCCATTAGCAATAAATTCTCGACACAACACCCATAAAATGCAGTAGCGTTTATCATTATTTTAATATGAGGCAGCAGTTTTGTTATATTCGTTTTTCTTTAATGAAGTTGTTTCGTAATGAAATAAATATCAGAGACAACGATAGTAACTGACACCGACGATACTTTGCATAAGACGGTTGACAGAGGAAAGTAGCATCATCATCATCATCACCATTATCAGCAGTGTCATTGTCACTCACGTCTCTTCTTCAAGGTTAGTTAATTTCCTCTTTTTTCCACCACGTGCCTGCAGCTACATTTACCCATCTACGTATACTTCACCAGTCTCTGGCTCTTTTTCTAAAACCCCAAAAAGTCTACGACCCACCCTATCCCTTCTCCAGACAAGAATCACCTGACAGAAAAAAAAGTGGATTATATAGTCAGCTCTCCTACCAACGAGTCATCTCCCTTATCTTTTCTCTCTTTCTTCTGAGCTTCTGCAACGATCCGACACACTACACTACATCCCCTCTCATCATTTTATTCACTCACTTTTTTTTTATGCCGACCAGGATTGGAAGCTGTGTCGTAAATTGCAGTACTCTGCTGTAATTTTGTCTCCACCACATTTAAAACATATACGTATAGTATACTAAGATTTTAATTTCAATATATATTTTCATCAACACTGCTACAACAAGAGTATGGAGAAGAGGATAACGTCTTCGGCAAATTACAGCCACACTTTTCTCAATAATAATCTATCTATTAAAATCTACAATAGCAATTAAAAGCGACTGAGCTCCAACCTATAACTTTGGCTTTCAAATATTTCATTTACGGTTTAACAGAGGCAAACATTTTGAGTATGTGTATTTTAAATAAATTAGTTAAATAGATCTTTTTCATAAAGTTTATGTTTTAAAATCATTATTCAAAGCCTTTGTATTTTAATAAGATTTATCTAAAATCAATGCACCTGAATTGTGCTTCCATCTTCCGAGTTTTTTAAAACTATAGCTATGTTGTGGACGTTTATATATTTGAGGTCAATTCTTTCGACAATGAGATGTCGGAAACTACAGGCTCTAGAAAGATGACGTTTTACTGATCGATTGGAAATTTTGCGTAGATTGTCCAGTTCTAATTGATCATTTAAAAAAAAACATTATTTCTTTATTACATTTTTAAGAGTACACTGGAAACGTTGAAATTAAAAAAACCTAAAGCGCCATATCCTACGCATTATACATTCCAACACCACACAATTGTCTACAGGGGTTGCATATGTCTCAGGCGTTTGTTTCATGGCCAAATAATAATGAAAAAGGAAGGATAATCATTTATCCAGTGTAAGATGAATCTTTATTTTTGGAGTGTTTTGCTCAATGAACACCATATATAACTGCCATTATATTTTTTTGCTTATTACATACTGCATGCAAGAAGAAAGAAAACACTGATCATTCATGAATTAGAAACTCCAACCGGAAGTAGGCTCAAATCTTGCAAACGGTGCGAGATATTGAGAAAAAAAATAATCGACAAAATTTCCCCTTTATGGATTCCCTTGCCGATTTTTTTTTTTTTTTTTTTTAATCAAGACGTCTTTCACTTGTGTCTGTAAAGGGACATGTACAGATGTTGTGAGGAACGAGAAGGATATTTATGCTCATATGTGAATGATGCGCTGTGTAGAGAACGCAGGTTCAGCTAGTCTATATATGAAAATGCTAGGTTTATATGTTTGCCCCCAATCATTTTGACAATGAGCTCTCGAAAACAACAAATACTAGAAATGTGCCGTTTCCACTGGTCGATTCCAAACTTTGTGTAGATTGTCCAGTTTTAATTGAATATTAAAAAAAGCGTTGGTTATTTCTTTATTACATTTTTAGGGGTAAGTGGAAGTGTTTATTTTTTTAAAAAAATAAAAAGAAAGCATCATATTCTGAGTTATACACTCTAACACAACAGATATATGCATGGGTTGCATACCTCTCAGGCGTTTGTTTCATGGCCAAATGATAATGAAAAACGAAGGATAACCATTTCTCCATTCTAAGACGAATCTTTATTGTTTGGAGTGTTTTGCACAGTGAATACCATATATCACTGACATTATAATTAATTGTGTGTGTAATGTATTTGCTTATTACATACTGCATGCAAGAAGAAAGAAAACACTGATCGTACATGAATTAGAAGCTCCAACCGGAAGTAGGCTCAATCTTGCAAACAGTACTAGATACTGAAAAAAATAATTTTAAAAATCTCCCCTTTATGGTACTCCTTGCCGATTTTTATCAAGACGTCTTTTACTTGTGTCTGTAAAGAGACATGTACAGATGTTGTCAGGAATGACAAGGAGATTGATGCTCATATGTGGATCATACGCTGTGTACAGAGCGCAGGCTCAACTAGTTTAAATAATTGACTGTGTTATTGTATATTTTGACATGGTGAATTGTGATAGGAATATACATTATCTGGCGTTAGCTGTAGTTCTCCAAGGCTCTCTAGAAAATGATTTCTCAATCTGTGATACGCGTACCATTGGTGATGGGCAAGCCACTGCTGAGTAGTACGCATTATTTCTGTAAATCTGTATGAAAATATTCTCTAGCTTTAGAAAAAAAATGAATGCAAACAGGGGCGTCATTTAGGGGGGGGCAGGGAGGGGCAATTGCTCCCCTGAGCTTGAGATTTCTATAGATTTTATCAATAAAATAGTAGTAAATCAGTGAAATACGCGAAATTTTACTTATATCACGGGGTTTTTGCCCCCCCAAGCAAAATCTGAAATGACGCTCCTGAATGCAAAGTGTAGCAGAGTCGAACGCCTAGGTTAAGAACTTGCCCAACATCCTCTTTCATCTGGCCAAAATCGAAAATTTACATTGTTTTGAGAAAGATGAATTAATCGTGATTTTATGTGACAAAAATCTCAAGTAAACATTCAAGAGGATGAAATTAACAAACTTCTGGTTGGCAAGCGGAAATGAATATCCAATGATCTCAAATAACACTGTACAGTTTCTGTTAGATTGGTGTTTGCTTCTACTAACCTTTATGTGATTCTAGATTTACTTCTGCAAATCAAAACAAAGTACAGGAATAAGTAATGTGGAACTCAGCCTAAGGCTCAAGTCACTTGAAACCAGAAATTAAGAAATTGGGTTTAACTAAATAAGCACAACATGCTCCAAATTAACAAAGAATGTAATGGTATATATATATATATATATATATATATATATATATATATATATATATATATATATATATATAGGCCTATATATATATAGGTTATTTCAAAACCGTGTCGACACGTTTGGCCTAATCCTCGTTTCGCCTAACCAATTATCTGACACTTTCACGACAGATAAATGATAAGATTTGAGTCCGCCATTTTAGGCGAAAAAAGGATCCTCGTTTGGCCTAATCCTCGTTACGCCTAAAATGGCGGACAATGAAAAAAATCGTGGAAATTCAACTAGAGGGAAATTACAAGAGAAAATTCCCTAGAAGTATTAAGAAATCCGAAATATATAGTTTCACCAATGAAAGTAAAAAGTAGTTGATTATGAAAATTCAAAACGTAATGCATTGGGACGACAAAAGCATAAGTAAAGCAGAGACGTATAAATAAATAAATAAAAAAAAAAACTACTATGGTATGAAGAATACTTGTTTATCTGGAGCTCCTTTCCTATGTGTTCGTGCACAGCTGACTTTAATGTACTTCAGAACATTTTGCAATAAAGAACACAAATACTGAAAGTAGTGAAAAAGCTATGAAATCATTTCCTACATTTGAGTTTCTGAAATTTGAGTAAATACTGAAAAATAGTCATGTGAAATATACTTGCTAAAAAAAAGCCTTTACAGTAGATTATGTGACTAAATAATTACACAAATAATAGATACATTTGAAAAAAACAAATCTTCGAGTTTAACGTCCTACAATTATGCCCTTCAGGCTAAGGGAGACGAAATAGATACATTTGAATTGAATGAAATACCACGCTCAAGTGCACCTTACAAACATATTTGTAAGGTTAATCTTGGGCTTCATGCGTTTCCTTCCTCTTTGTTCATCCCATCATTTTCGTTCATTATCATCATCACCGCCTCTCTTAGTCTCGGGTTATTGATTGATTGATTTTATATCGACACCAGCGGACCACCAGAGCCATTGAGAGAGCAAGAAGCCGAGCCTGTGGATATCAGTTTTGATCATCGAGGAGTGTCAGCTTTTGAGCCCATACGTCGAAATGAAGGTATTCCTATCAATATCCTAAACACCTTCCCTCACCCAGTTTCTCTCTTCTAAGAAATCCTTCTGCGAATTCACTTCTAGATAATTATGCCTTTTCTTCAGAGGATATCCGTCCGATCTTAGTACCTGTCTAGAGATAGAATCCCCATTTCTTTCTTCTGACGGCTTGTGTGTAAGAGGTGTTTTTGCCGACTTTTCCTCCCTCTTACTCACCCTTTCCAGCAATACCCAGAATAAAATATCTTCTACATCCACATAAGAACGAAACAAACAGAAATGTAAAATACATATTCCGGTTTATACTCACGCAAACTATATTTCGTTTAAGAAACTGATTAGCAGTAAGCAGGGGCGGATCCAGGACCGACTTCTGGGGGGGGCGGTGGGTTGTCATACTGCTACTTTTAAGGGCTCCAAACTTTGGGATGAGTTTTCTTTATATATATTAAAATAAGAAAGTTTCCTCTTCTGGGGGGGGGGGCGATCGCCCCGATCGCCCCCCCCCCTGGATCCGCCCCTGGCAGTAAGTATTATTTAACTATATCAGGTATTTGGAAAGAAACTACAAACTAAAACACTCATGTTTAAACGAAATTAATAACAGTGAATAAACTACGTGTAACTTAATATTTTTCTCTCATCTCAAATATAGCCACTATCCACACTGTGAAAGCATTAAATTTAAATGAGAGATATATCTAATAAGCTGTTCTCAAAATGGAAAGGAAAAATAACCTAAAACAATTCTCAAAGCATTTTCTAAATTACAAATTAGTTATGGTTAACCCTTTGGGGATCCTATGGTACAATTTGTACCATACACGTTTTTCATGGTACATTGCGTTATTTCTCTTCTATTTGAGCTTTTTCGTCCGTTTTCTTTCTTTTTTTTCTTTTTCCAAGTCCAGAGGCTTTGTAGAAGACATTACGTATGGTTTCAGACCGTCCTGCGTCCAGACATAGGAGGTGATGACGTCATAAGTCAAAAATTTATTTTCTCATTTTCTAAGCCTATGTTCAATATTTTGTGGCGGGCTTATTTTTCTACGTAGAAGATTGAAATTTTGCACAAACATTCAGTCCACCGAATAGTATTTACCAGATTTTTTGTTCCGATGTCAGTGCTAAAACAGGGGGGAACCAGAGGGGCAAAGGGGTAAAAAAAAAGGATTTTTTTATCCCCAAAATCTCGTTTTTCGTCATTTTCCCGCCTTACATACACGATAGGACCACATGAGTCATACCGTCTGAAAGGCAGTTCCATTCTGAAGAGAACGACGGTCGAATTATTATTCTAGGGTAATTAGGGCCGTCTCAGTGAATTTTTATCCAAATATACTTCTGTATAGGGTAAAAGTGGGGCATGGTAGGGAATTTTTTTCTGGCGGGCCTATTTTTTCACGTAGAAGATTGAAATTTTGCACAAATATTCAGTCCACCGAGTAGTATTTACCAGATTTTTTGTTCCGATGTCAGTGTTAAAACAGGGGGGAAACCAGAGAGGCAAAGGGTTAAAAAAGGGATTTTTTACCCCAAAAATCCCGTTTTTCGTCATTTTCCCGCCTCACATACATGATAGGACCACGTGAGTCATACCGTCTGAAAGGCAGTTCCATTCTGAAGAGAACGACGGTCGAATTATTATTCTAGGGTAATTAGGGCCGTCTCAGTGAATTTTTATCCAAATATACTTCTGTATAGGGTAAAAGTGGGGCATGGTAGGGAAATTTTTTCTGGCGGGCCTATTTTTTCACGTAGAAGATTGAAATTTTGCACAAACACTCAGTCCACCGAGTAGTATTTACCAGAAGTTTTTTCCGATTTCTGCGTAAAAACAGGGGGAGTCCAGAGGGGCAAAAGTTGAAAAAAGGGAAATTTTGCCCCCCAAAATCCCTTTTTTCCAGGAATTTCCCGCCTTAGATACATAATGGAGACATGTGAATGGTACCGCCTGAAAGGCAGTTCTATTCTGAAGAGAATGATTGGCGGATTATAGTCCTAGGGTAATTAGGGATGTCTCAGGATTTTTTTCCCTGAGATCATAGTGTTTTATGTTAATTTGGGGCATTGTGGGAATTTTTGATAAAAATTCTCCCGCCCTTACTATTCAAGATAGAAACTTGAAATTTGGCACACACATTCAGTATACCAAGTACTATTTATCAGATTTTTTTTAGATGACTACGATCACACAGGGGGGTCCAGGGAGGCCAAAGTTCGAGAAAAAAATTTTCCCTCCAAACTTTTCACTTTGACATTTTTCCCGCTTCTGGTATATGGTATGAGCATGCAAGTGGTACCATTTGAAAGCCAGCTCTATTCTGAAGAGAATGAGGTATGAACCATGATCCTAGGATAAATAGTGACGATACAGTAGCTGCTTGACTGAAAGTCTAAAAAATAGCCCGAAAAGCCAGGATCCTTTAAGGGTTAAATCAAATATTTCTCAGTTCTTCACATAGTAGGGAACATTCTTTCGAAATTTCTCTCCAGTTTTATTTCCGCGATATTTTTTATAGTCCATCGTTTTAGGCAAAACGAGGATTAGGCCAAACGAGGATCCTTATTTCGCCTAAAATGGCGGACACAAATCTTATCATTTATCTGTCATAAAAGTGTCAGATAATTGGTTAGGCGAAACGAGGATTAGGCCAAACGATGCAAGATCTTTCAAAACAACACCTACAACGTTTGGAGGTGCTTCCTGACACCAAGATAAGACGAAAAGTATAGACCAACTTGGGTGAACAAATACTTCCTCTCGGAGTTATAGGCTGCCGAAAACATGAAAAAATGAACTTTAAAGATCCATAGCTCCAATATTATGGGACCTACTGTAGTCGGGTGAAGATTATTTAGGAATTAGTATGTGCCCTATCCAAATATCCATGTTTCAGAATCATGCAGTACTTCTGCAACAATTTTATAGAGGTAGTTTGGCTATGAGCATAAATTTTGAAGAATTCACCAACTACTTCTATGAAAATTGTTGTGGAAATACCGAAGGATTGTGAAACTTGTATATTTGGATAGCGCACATATTTGTTCCTAAATGAAGTCTTGACCCAACTACGGTAGGTCCCATGGTTTTGGAGCTATGGACCTTTAAAATTCATTTTTTTTCCTCTTTTCGGCAACCTATAACTAAGAAAGGAAGCATTTGTGCACTCAGGTTGGCCTATATTTTTTGTCTTATGTTGGTGTCAGGAATCACCTCCCAAACGTTGTTGGTGTTGTTTTCAAACAACCTATATACACATTAAAAAATATATAAAATTTATTTACTTACAGTAGTTACAAAATAAGTCAATAAGTGCGTAATTTTGCACCTGGGATAAAGAAATCATGCTTTTGTAGCATAAGGTTGAGAACTCCTGCTCTAAAATCCTCCTGATTTTTTTTTTAAGAAAACGTATCCAACCCTGGTTCTATGCAAGCTCATCAACAGAAGGCACCGGAATGGTTGAAAACAGCGAAGAGAAAGCAGAGACGTGAAATGGGCATCAACTTTATCCCCACCTCCTTCGCTGCCATGTCAGGGGGGTTAATGGCTACTCTCCGACATTAGACAAAGTGGGAGGGGAAACTATGTATTGTATTAACACATCCGAATAGCGACAAAGATGGTGTGTATATAATAGGCTGTAACACAGCAGGGGAGGAGAAAAACAAAGCAAAACAAAACCCGAAAAAGCAGGACACCTTTAGTCCTTTTATGCAAAGAATAGATTGAAAGCGATCCCAAATAAAAGGGAAAAAAGAAAACACACAAAAAAAGCGAAGAACGCAGAACTAAAAAGGACGAAAAAGAGAAAAAGGAGTGAATGATAAAGGGTGGTTAAATTCAAGAGAAAAATTAGCTACCTGGCTTTGGACCAGCCAGAATACAATGTTGTCACTCTTATGCATGCAAAAACAAGAATGCAAGTTATTTATAGTTATTAATAAAGTTGAACGTCGATTGCCGTCAAAGATGAATCATCCAGGCTATAAACTGTAGAGAGTCCAAACAATTTAGTACGAATATATTCCAGATACACTTTATTTCATTACATTTTAGCCACTGTGTTAAAATTCAAATAACCACAGTAGAACATACTTCGAAATTTTATTGATATTGGAACATTCAAATATTTTTTATTGGAAATTCCAACAATGTATGAAAAACCATAGTTTATAAATAACACTAATACAATGCAAACTTCAAAACATTTAAAAGTTACAGGTTGCATAAGCATTTACGCGAAAATTGATGTTCTTAATTCTTATATAAACGAAAGATGCCAATTTACAATAGTTCAAAATAAGGCTAATAGATGTCGCTAGCTGCATTGTCTCCTGAGTGACGTCCAAGAGCTGTCCCTAGTATGCAGGCTATCCACAAACAAGTCGAATAGTTTGGGGGAAACAACTAGTAATATTAACAGGACCATCAACATCAATGCACTGTCTTGGTTTAAGAATTTTGGACACCCACCTTCCTTTAGGTCATATTCTGACAACCATAGGAAATTCTAATACTTTGGCTCTGAGTAAAGACCTCAATCGCAATTTCTTTGATTTAACTGGTACTGTAAAAGTGCAGAAATTTTCAGAGGTGGGTGGTCAGTTTTTTTTTTTTTTTTTTTTTGAAACGAGACTGTACATATAGCATTTATTCAACCTAAATCAACGTATATATACTCAATGTACAGGGTGTCCGAGAAGTCCTTCCCTGATTACAGAAATTGATAACTCAGGCTAGAAATAAGATAGAAATATGAAACTGGTGTTCAATTGTTTACAAACTATAAAAGTTTTTGTCTGTGTTAGGTTTGTTCTGTTTTACCAAATCTCAATTTTTTTTTTGTTTTAGGTTTGTAGTACGTAAGTAAGAAGCCCAAGAAGCCATGCCAACCAACCAGGAGAAGGCACAGTGTGTCCTGTGGTACCATGAGACATGATCACCAACCAGGGAGTTCACCAGAGGCAGTCCAAAGGTGAATGTTTGGTGCGCGTTATTGCACGATCGAATTATCGGGCCATTCTTCTTCGCTGAGGATACCATCATATCTGCAGTGTACCTGGATATGTTGCAGCTGTATGCTGTTCCTCAGCTGCTTCAGTATCGCCCCGATGTCGTTTTTCAGCAAGACGGTGCACCACCTCATTGGGGTTTGGACGTCCGTGCCTATCTCGATAGGACATTTCCTGGGCGATTGATTGGTCGTGATGGACCAACAGCTTGGCCTCCACGCTCTCCTGACATAACCCCATTAGACTTCTTTTTATGGGGTTATGTCAAGGATGAGGTCTACC
The DNA here is from genome assembly GCF_964235325.1 of Thermobia domestica. Classification (NCBI taxonomy): domain Eukaryota; kingdom Metazoa; phylum Arthropoda; class Insecta; order Zygentoma; family Lepismatidae; genus Thermobia; species Thermobia domestica. Next base: position 25,162,145 of record NC_137462.1, read on the forward strand.
GAACACGTGTACCAGATCTTGAAACCCTGCAGCAACGAATAACCACAGTCGTTGCATCGATCCCTCCAGTGATGTTGGCTAATGTGTGGATGGAAATTGAAAATTTCCTATATGTGCTACGTTCTACCAAGGGTGCTCATGTGGAAGTGTACTGATGTGACCAAAACTTTTATAGTTTGTAAACAATTCAACACCAGTTTCATATTTCTATCTTATTTCTAGCCTGAGTTATCAATTTCTGTAATCAGGGAAGGACTTCTCGGACACCCTGTATATATAAAAAGTGTGGTACCATCGACAAATGTTTGGAAGCATTTCATTTGGACAACGTTACTGAAGGACATACACACAGTATTGATGGGATTTATTGTTAGTATGAACCGTGACATTTTGTAATCATCTGATCTATAAATGATACATGTATCTTCGTGTCAACATGTCATTGGAACAGGGGGTCTTATTGCCTCACCTTTCGTGAGATATACCCTTTTCAGTAGACTATAATCCTTTTAAATCTATTTTCGTAACAAATGAGAAGATTTCATGACTTGATCTATCTGTTACTTGGAAGTTTTATTATTGTTATTATTATTATTATTATTATTATTATTATTATTATTATTATTATTATTATTATTATTATTATTATTATTGCTGTTATTGTTATTATTATTATTGTTCTGCTCTTTTCTCTGTCTTTCTTTCCTTCATTCTTATAAACTTCCTGAACTAAATTTCTAGGTCAGAACATTTTTTGATAAATCTATCACTTTTGTTTAGAAAATTGGATCCCAACTGTTTACCGTATCCAGTCTACCGTATTTTCACGATATGAAATGTTTCTCTTTAAATATTTTAAAACAGAAAAATACGTATCAACATATGAATCCTCGTTTCTCTTGTAATATATGCTTATACTGTACGCAGTAACTTTCTCCACTAATCGTAAAAAAATCTTTTTTTTCTTTTTTTTAAAAAAAGTTTTACCATTAAATATTATACATGCATTTTTCTTTCTCTTTCAAACGTTGGTAAATAAAACAAGGTTGTAGCATATATGATACATAAAAGCAAAATACAGTGAAAAGAATGTCTAGTGCTGGTATGTTACTTTAAAGAAAATAATAATGTGGACGCATGCACACATACACACGCATAAAGAGGTATAATAATACAATTAGCGTGTGGCAAGTTAGAAAAGCCGTCAGCTACTCACAAAGTCAATGTTGCAATTTTTTTTTTACGCAAAAGCTTATGTAATACTAAAACAACAATAAAAAGTAAATAGACTTTTTGTAAGCCACATCACGCAAGGCTTTGGAACACAGCCATTGAAAAGTTAGTAGGCTCAGTCAGAAATAGCCATTTTGCATAGATTTCACTTGAGCTCAGATTCTTCAGTGGGGCTCGCACTCTCTTGGGCTCACTTACCTCAATTAGGCTCGAGCTCAATAACGTCATTGGGAGTCGCGTTGTATAAGACTCATTAACGTCAATGGGGCTTGAGGTCACTGATTTGAGCTTATTAACTTACTTTGAACTTGAGCTCGGAATCACCCTTCAATGGGGCTCATGCTCTCTCCGGTTCGGGATATATCTCTCAATTGGGCTCGCGCTCAATAACCTCTTTGAGGTCGCGTTCTCTTGGGCTTACTACTGGGGCTCTGCTCTCTCACCTTGTTCGGGTTCATGCTCACTTGGGCTCCCTTCAGTGGGGAACATGCTTTTGAGGGCCCGAATCGATCTCTCAATTGGGCTCGCCTTCAATAACCTCTTTGAGGCCGCGTTCCCTTGAGCTTACTACTGGGGCTGAGCACTCTCATATTGTTCGTGCTCATGCTTACACGAACTCAGGATTACATCCTTCAATGGAGATCCTGCTATCCTATTAATAGACTCATTTTTATCAATTAGGTCTGTGGCCTTGTGCTCTCTCTGGCTCAAAAACCTCAACTGAGCTTAAGGTCCCTCGGGTTTACTAACTTCGTAAATAGTGAACAGTCAAGCCGTAAATACGAGTACAAAAAGTGATTCCCAGTTTCGATTTCCAATGGAGTCGTTAAGTTGAACACCCTGCTACCAAAAATAAATAAATAAATAAATAAATAAAATAAAAATAAAAATGAAATGAAATCCTTCAGTTTAACGTGCCATGATTATGTCCTTTAGACTAAGACAGACGGATGATTAAGACAAGTGAATGATTATGGAAAAATTGGTGGAATAACAATGTGGGAGAAAACGGGAGTACTGGAGAAAAACTCACGGACACGATGTTGTCCCCCACAAGCTTCCTTGAGCGGGAATAGAACCAGGGTTTTTGTAAGTTGGGATGCATGATCAATATGGTCAGCACATTGCGAGTCCGATCGCTGTTATTGTCGGTTTTCTGCTCTCCCCCTGGTTTCATAGCTAGGACGCGCGCCTTCAATGCACAGGATCATGGGTTCGATTCCCGGTGAGGAGGCCTTGAAATTTGAACGTATTACGCTTTGGGTTCCACCTTAAACTGTAGATTCACGTCTCATATAGATCCACGTCTTCGCGGCTTAAAAAATCATAAACTTCAACAACAATAACAACAAAAAAAAGCAGTCAAAAATACCTATAAGGTAAACTAAAGTTAGTCCCCTCAAAATTCCCTCCACCTTTCCTTCTTAGTATTCTGGCTACGCGCCTGACTACTTGAAAAGAGATAATAGCAACGGAAGGGAAAAAATATAAATACAAAGATATCTTGTAACAATGGAAAAGTATACGATTTATACTAGAACAAACTCTAGATTTACAGGTGTTTCAAAACAACACCAACAACGTTTGGGAGGTAATTCCTGACACCAAGATAAGACGAAAAGTATAGACCACCCTGGGTGCACAAATGCTTCCTTTCCGAGTTATAGGCTGGCGAAAACATGAAAAAATGAACTTTAAAGATCCATAGCTCCAAAGCTATGGGACCTACCTTAGTCGAGTCGAGACTATTGAGGAACTAGTATGTGCCCTATCCAAATATCCATGTTTCAGAATCCTGCAGTACTTCCGCAACAATTTGTATTGAGGAAGTTGGTAACTACTTCAAATTATATGCCCGTAGCCGAACTGCGTTTGTTGCGTGAGCACCTTAGGATTCTTAAACATGTATTTTTGGATAGCGCACATATTATTTCCTGAGTGAAGTCTTGACAAGATAGGAAATAATAGGTCAAATAGTTTTGGAGCTACGTACCTGTGAAGTTCTTTTTTTTTTTTCGGCAGCCTATAACTCCGAAAGGAAGCATTTGTGCCCTCAGGTTGGTCTACACTTTTCGTCTTATCTTGGTGTCTGGAATCTCCTCCCAAACATGTTCGGTATTGTTTTGAAACACCCTGTATATATTTAAAATGTGATGCAACGTAAACATAAAAGAAGAATGAACAAAATGCAAGTAACATGAATAAAGGAAGTTATTTTTTTTTATTTTTATTTTTCTCCATTTTTTGGGAATAAAGTTATTTGAATTCTTTCTCATCGTTGCGTTCCTACGTTACGTACAAAGTGAGATCATGCTTGATCGGAAATCAATAGGTCTACGAGACATGGGGAACCAATGGGTGGGTTCTTCAGTCATGCTTTCTCTCTCTTCCTGTCAGTACACAAACACACACACACACAGTGAAAGAGAGAAAGGGAGAGAGAGAGAGAGAATACATACATACACGATCAAGCACCGGTACGCACGCACTTCATTTCTTTATCCCTTTGAAGGAGTTTTCGTGTGCTGACTTCGCAACTACTTCCTCGAAAAAGAAACAACTTTATCAACTAAAGCAGCGTTTCTCAAACTGCGGTCTCCGGATCACAAGTAGTCCTCGAAGCTGTTTTAGTAGTATATCCATAGACGATAGTTCTGGTTCCCTTGAATAAGATGGTTTCATTTAAATCAAATATACGGTAAAAACATTTATCAGAAATCCCAGCACGAACGCTAATAGTAAATCTGGTAGAGATGGACCACTTTTTTTTCTGCCTCCAATAACTCGAATAATTGTGCATGTACAGCATGTTTTTCTGCGCAAATCCCAAGAAAGGACTTTCTGTAACTGCAACTAAATGTTTTTAGGATCAAAAAAGATATATTTCTACCTCCAAAATTTAAGCTTAAGTCTGATAGTCCATCCATCTCATACAGTGTATGCACTCTGGGAGTAATGGATCATATGAAGAACCTAAACAATAAATAAATAAATAACTTGTAATAGTTTTGTCTTTAAAGACGTTCGATATATTAATAAAGTAGATATTATACAGCTAACAAGTTTTTACTGAAAATCTAATATTGATTAAACTAAGATGGAAATATATAAAATCCAAAACTGAACTTTCTTTTTAACATAAAATCTAGAAAGGAAAGATTTGCAAATTACAAGAGTACATAAGTTTCATGCTTTAAAAAGAGAAATGAGTGTCAGTAATTACATTATACCATGCATGTTGTTTTGTATATTTGAAAACTTTGCCACACAAATCACAAACATTCTCATATTTCGCACAGTCTTCATGAAATCAGTATTCACACGTAATACACTGTATCCAGTCGTCTTCACTTCTTATTTCATTATAATTTTCGCCGCATCTAACATAGATACTCGTTTCCATCATACTTCTCCATATCATCACTGTCAGCATATATTATCGATTGATCATGATTGCTGGTTGAAGATGAAGATATGATCGGGATTCTTTTTTTCTCGTTTCAATCAAATCAAATCAAATATAATTCTCTTTTGGTGGCTTAACGGAGGTTAAAAAAAAAAAAAACTTCGTATTTTAAGTTGGGATGTGAAAAATTACACAGTTACACTAACAAAAGTTCTGTGCACCGGACCTCCAGCATTCGATGTATTTTGTTACGCAGGATCCAAATTTTGAAACCCCAAGAAGATCGATAGTGTCAATTTTTTGTTATGGACGAGAAGCTTCAGCGATTTTAGTTAGGGAGGATACACGTAATACAGCCATACAAAAAGAAAAAGTTCTGTGCAGGAGACCCCAGGATATGGCTTCGATGTATTTTGGTACACAGAATCCAAATTTCGAAACCTCAAGACCTTTTTATGGGCGAAAACTTCAGCGAATTTTGGTACTTAAGACAGCACATACGGTTTTCGCCCAAAAAAACAAAATTGACACGGGCAATCGTTTTGAAGTTTCGAAATTCGTATTCTGTGTATCAAAATACATCGAATCCGTACCCTGGGGTATGGTGCATAAAACTTTTTTTTTATGACTGTGTCTATTACGTGTGAGTTACGTTTAGAGTGGATTTTACTTCGCTAATCTTCAATACATTTGAACCCCAAGTCAAATGCCTATTTTCCAAGCTTCAACGAAAGCACACGCTAAGTTTAAATAAAAATCGAGTTCTTACAATGTATAACTACCTTTAACGGGAAAAACAGTTGTCCAAATATGAAACATATATCGATCCATAGATCTTATTGAGCTGAATAAAATAATTTCTTTGAGTGCAAAATCTCATGCGTAATATTCGAGAAAAGGAAGAAAAACTAAATTCCATATAAACCTAAAAATTGATGCCGAGCGAGAGCCATGCCATGCCAGTTTGTTGAGGTGAAACTGACACACTGAAATATATCCTCACTACTAGGCTCTTCATTATAACATTAGCTATACGACAATAAATAGTATGGTGAAACGAAGTCAAATCTTTCAGTTTAACGTCATATGTGTATGCTCTTTAGGCTAAGGAAGACAACGATTACAGCAAGCGAATGATAATGGAATAATTGGTGGAATGAGGAAATGGGAGGAAATGGGATTACCCTGTGGAAACCCACGGACAGGATGTTGCCCATCACATACTTAATTGGCCAGGGATAGAACCAGAGGCTTCACGCACCAGAGGAAAGCACTCTACTACTGAGCCCCCGTGTCCCTGTAAATAATATGCCGAAGAAGGTGCCCTTTAGACTAAGGGAGACCATGGCTAAAGCAAGTGAGTAATAATGGAATAATTGGTGGGATTAAAAAGTGGGAGGAAATGGGATTATCCCGAGGAAACCCACGGACACATGTTGTTCACCACAAACTTACTAAGCCAGGGATCGAACCATGGACCCCACAAACCAGAGGTAAGCGCCCTAGCAATGAGCCCCCATCCACTGTAAATAGTATGGTGAATAAGGTATAATCCATACTTATGGTGAATAACGTATAACCTAGATTTATGATTAGGGATGGCTAGAACCGGTTCATGGTGGAACCGGTTTTCGGGTCTGAACGGATCCGGTTCTAGAAGATCCGGTTCCGGAACCGGTTTTCGGATCCAGGTCTGGAACCGGTTCTGAAAACTGGATCTTCAAGAACCGGTTTCGCTGGAACAGAAAATTTGTGACCATCCCTACGCTAAACCCGAGCTGCTGGCAGGCTGTGAACAGTGTGCTAGATGATAGATGAAATGGTAGAATCCACAGGCAGGCGCCCAGGCGGCGGCCGCTTGTCTTATTTTCTAAATAAATTGGGTAACTGGCAAACTCATCGGCTAAACAGGCAAACTGGCCAACTCATTTGGCTAAACACCCACTGGTGGACCAAATTTTTTTTCTGGGGCACAAGCAGGTCTGCGGGGAGGGCACAAGGGCATGGTTTTCTTTGCAATGTTTTGAAGGTGCACTTTGTGCCTCCTTTACCGGTCTTTGGGGGCTTTCGGATCAAGGTCTGGATCCGATTCCTAAGATCCGGTTCTGGAACCGGGTTTTCAGATCCAGATCTGGAACCGGGTTTTCAGATCCGGGTATGGAACCGGTTCCTAAGATCCGGTTCTGGAACCGGGTTTTCGGATCTGGGTATGAAACCGGTTCCTAAGATCCGGTTTTGGAACCTGGTTTTCGGATCCGTACGGAACCGGTTCTGAAAACCGGATCTCCGAAAAACGGTTCCTTGCGGAACCGGAACTTTGTGGCCATCCCTACTTATGATGAATGAGGTATAACCTAGAGTTATGGTGAATAAGGTATAACCTACACTTAAGGTGAATAAGGTAATTCAGGGTGGTCCAAAAGTAAGTATACTGATCGGCTTACGCAATTTATATCATTTACTTATTATGCACACAGGTATCAACTTAGTTTCTTCATTATTTGAAATTAATGTTTTTTTTTTCACTTATACTTGAAGCTTCAAACAGACCGAAGTAAATAAATGCATTATCTTAATAAATTAAAATGTCACAATTGATGGATGCTGGTCTGTATACCTACGTTTTTGCTACTCTGTATAGACTTATCATTAACTATTAAATTTTAATCTGTTTAACAAAAATATTCTCCAAAAAATGAGACATAGATCAGTCGGTAGATCACACTGAACGGAACAAGATAATACGGGTAAATTCTCATGTGTAGTTTTTGAAAGAAATAAAAAGAAATTACTTTCGTGGCAATAAAATGTATGTCGTTCATTGTAATATCTAACAGTTTTTTTTTTATTTTGCGAGAAGAAATTATTTATTTACGAACTGTACAAGTTAACCAAATACATCCTTAACTACCGTCTCATCCTAACAGTGACACCACACTCTTTATGCAATACTACTTGTAACTTTACACACCAAACCAGTTGGTGTAACAGTCCATTTTTGTGGGCCTAAGCCTGCTTCAGCGCCATCTGCTAGCGACCGGCTGAACAACACCGTCTAACAGACCGGCGAGCACGGGGTCAGCGCGCTGCGGGCGCATCAGGAGTAGGGATGACCACAAAGTTCCGGTTCCGCGAGGAACCGGTTCTTGAAGATCTGGTTTTCAGAACCGGTTTTTGAACCGGTTCCGGATCTGGACCCGAAAACCCGGTTCCAGAACCGGATCTTAGGAACCGGTTCCAGGTCTGGATCTGAAAACCCGGTTCCAGGTCTGGATCTGAAAACCCGGTTCCAGAACTGGATCTTGGAACCGGTTCTAGATCAGGATCCGAAGAACCGGTTCTAGACCTGGATCCGAAAAACCGGTTCCGGAACCGGATCTTCTAGAACCGGATCCGTTCAGACCCGAAAACCGGTTCCACCAGGGACCGGTTCTGGCCATCCCTAATCAGGAGCTTTCTAGACCTAGTAGCCGTCACGTCTTGTTTTCACACGACTCCCCAGTTTGCCTCACGACGCTGGACGTGGACGCAAAAAATTTGGAAGCACTGGCCGGAAATGGAACCAGGGACCACGCAGACATGAGTCCAATGCTCTAACCACTACACTACGGTCTGTCTGTAACTTTACATTTTTTTTTCAGACAGACAGACATGCAAATGCGTGTTGAGTCTAATGGTAAAAGCTTGCTTGCATTCGCTTTTGATGAAGTTTTTAGGAACAATCAAAAAATGAAGAAATAAACCAATCACAAACGAGAACTAAACTCAAATAATGATGAATGATGATTTCGAGACAGATTTAATTAATGTAATTGCTGACTAAAACAACTTTTGTGTAGTTTTTGAAACCTCACCGATCACCATCAATAAAAAGGGGGGGTGGGCTTCTTCATCGTATCACTTTCTCGTTAATTATCCCCCTCCCCGCCTTCCTCTCTTCTCCACGTGTAATGTGAACTAGTCAATTAATCCTCGCCTGAAGAATAATGGCTGTTCATCATGCGAGTGTGACGATGTCCAGACTGAAAGCAACATGAAACTGAAATACGAATTCATTCACTTTTTTTTATTATTATTATTATTCCTCCTTCACAATTATGCATCACTCCGTTCCACTTCAACAACATAAAAAGAGAGTGAGAATGGGAAATTTATTTTCATTTAATAGCAACAGTGTACATTCCACTGATACAAGGCAATATATTTAACAGCAATATTCGATCATCAGAGGCTTCCTGTGACGAGATCCTGCCTGTTATGCATTTCGGCATTCAATACATTCTCATACACCTTTCGCATGAAATAACGTTTAATTTTTATTTCCCATGCAGAGGCGGATTTCCCTTGCATAGACTTCACTTCACCTGGCGATCGCTAACCTCAATGAAACTTCGTTTCCATCATTGAGGTTGAGAGTGGGTTCCGAACTCGAGACTCTGGGCCAAAGATGTTCAAAAACTCTCGCTCAACCAGGGTTGAGCTCAATTGTTTGGGCGCGAACGCTTTTGAGATTGTTGAGTAAGTCCCATTGAGGATGGTGAGGGCGAGTCCTAATGAAGTTAATAAGAATAAGCCCCATTGAGATTAGTCATCATGAGCCTCATAGACGTTAGTGAGCAAAAGCGCCATTGAGATTAGTCACCGTGAGCCTCATAGACGTTAGTGAGCAGAAGCGTTATTGAGATTAGTCATCGTGAGCCTCATAGACGTTAGTGAGCAGAAGTGTCATTGAGATTAGTCATCGTGAGCCTCATAGACGTTAGTGAGCAGAAGCGTTATTGAGATTAGTCATCATGAGCCTCATAGACGTTAGTGAGCAAAAGCGCCATTGAGATTAGTCACCGTGAGCCTCATTGACGTTAGTGAGCAGAAGCGTTATTGAGATTAGTCATCGTGAGCCTCATAGACGTTAGTGAGCAAAAGCGCCATTGAGATTAGTCACCGTGAGCCTCAAAGACGTTAGTGAGCAGAAGCGTCATTGAGATTAGTCATCGTGAGCCTCATAGACGTTAGTGAGCAAAACCGTCATTGGGATTAGTCATTGTGAGCCTCATAGATGTTACTGATCAAAAGCGCCATTGAGACTAGTCATCGTGAGCCTCAAAGACGTTAGTGAGCAGAAGCGTTATTGAGATTAGTCATCGTGAGACACATAAATGTTTGTGAGCAAATGCGCCATTGAGATTAGGCATCGTGAGCCTCACAGACGTTAGTAAGCAGAAGCGTCATTGAGATTAGTCATCGTGAACCTCATAGACGTTAGTGAGCAAAACTGTCATTGAGATTAGTCATCGTGAACCTCATAGACGTTAGTGAGCAAAACCGTCATTGGGATTAGTCATTGTGAGCCTCATAGATGTTACTGATCAAAAGCGCCATTGAGACTAGTCATCGTGAGCCTCAAAGACGTTAGTGAGCAGAAGCGTCATTGAGATTAGTCATCGTGAGCCTCATAGACGTTAGTGAGCAGAAGTGTCATTGAGATTAGTCATCGTGAACCTCATAGACGTTAGTGAGCAGAAGCGTCATTGAGATTAGTCATCGTGAGCCTCATAGACGTTAGTGAGCAGAAGTGTCATTGAGATTAGTCATCGTGAGCCTCATAGACGTTAGTGAGCAGAAGCGTCATTGAGATTAGTCATCGTGAGCCTCATAGACGTTAGTGAGCAGAAGTGTCATTGAGATTAGTCATCGTGAGCCTCATAGACGTTAGTGAGCAGAAGTGTCATTGAGATTAGTCATCGTGAGCCTCATAGACGTTAGTGAGCAAAAGTGCCATTGAGAGTAGCGAGTCCCACAGAGAACAGTGAACAGCAGTATCATTTAGATCTTCTGAAGCTCTGCAAAGGATTCTTTCGGCTAGTAGTATGTATAAAATTCTCTATGTTGTTTTCTGTGGCTTAAAAGCTATGTAACCTGTAAGAAAATTACGAATAGCGAATTGTATAAATTCTCACACGTAAATTCAATTCTCAGTATTCATGTTTATTTTAAATTAAAATCTTGAATATTTACAAAGAATAATCTTAAATATTTATAATAATAATAATAATAATAATAATTCTGAGTCAAAACTATTAAATCAAAGAAACTTTTCCCAGACCTGCAACTTGGGCTCTTCTGAAACCCTGCAAAGGAATGTTTCGGGCACCAGTATAAATAAAATTATCTATTTTGTTTGTTTGTGCTCGAGACACTATGCAACCGGAAAATTATGAACCGGTTGTATAAATTATCAGATGTATGTTTACTTTAAATCAAACTCTTGAATATTTTATAAGAAATCGACAGTTGTGAGTCCAAGCTGTCAAATCAAAGAATGTTTTCCGAAATCTGCAACCTGGACATTTTTGAAACTATGCAAACGGACTGTTTTGGCTCTAGTAGTATACATACTCGTAAAATTCTTATTTTGTTTGTCTATTTTCGAAAGGTTATGCAATCTTTAGGAAAATAAACAAATAGCAAGTTGTATAAATTCTCACATGTAAATTCAATTCTCAATATCCGAGTTCATTTTTTAATTAAAATCTTAAATATTTACAATAATCTGAGTTCAATAACTCAATAATTCTGAGCTCAAATTGTCAAATCAAAGAAACTTTTCCCATATCTCCAACCTGGAGGCTTCTGAAATCCACGAAAAGCATAATTCCATTACTTTTTTTTAAGAAAAAAATATATCATTTTTCAATATGCATTTTCTAACAGTTTGGAATAACGGAGGAATCTAGGTCCAGCATTAAAGTATTCAGATATACTTAACAAAGACAAGTCTTGCGTGCAATGCAATGAAATGGATTTTCCTTGTATCCGTTTCCTTTCTTTTGTCTCTTTGAAGATCAATACCAGGGTAAATTGATTAGTACGGGGGAAAGTGCAAAGTGATGTCTTGTTATTATTTAATTCTACAAAGTCATTCTGTTATTTTCCACGATCTGTTCCATTGCGATGAACATCGTAATTTCACAAGCACCGACTGAACATTATACGATACAGTAAAATCTATTCCCAACAAACTAATTTTTCATCCTCGCTCTTACTGCTTCCGCTGATGAAAGACAGAAATCAATTATAGCCAAGTGAACTTTTTTTTTTTTTTTTTTTTTTTTTTTTAAGCGTGAGGACAATGGTATTGTAACCAGAAGGCATTCAATGTCGAATTTCAATCAACAGAAATAGAGAATAAAGATTTCTTTTTTATGTAGTTAAGCCTACAACTCTTTGGGTCTGACAGTTTATGGAAGCTGTGGCTAACAAAACGACTAGTTAATTAAGTAAACTAACAGGATATACTGTAAAAAACAGAATAGTTCCATATTTGAGACTAGACGTCACTTAAATCCTGTTTCCTGAGAAGTGATAGAATGAGTCATGGGTTACCAGGTCACTTGTGGAACGACTTTTATCTGCGTCATCCGGGTGTGGATCTCACTTCTTAATCCGACAGAGCCAGTGATTTGGACAACCCGGAGATCCAGACAAACCTGATGTTCCAGACAGACATCAGGTCTGTCATACAGATCTGATGATACAAACAGACGCGGTAACCCACACAGACTTAGTGATCGAGACAGACCCGGAGACTCAGACAGACGCGGTGACCCACACAGACCTAGTGATCCAGATAGAGCTGATGACCCACACAGACCTGGTGATCCAGATAGACCTGATGACCCACACAGACCTGGTGATCCACACAGACGCAGTAGCCCACACAGACCTGGTGACCCACACAGACCTAGTGATCCAGACAGTCCTGGTGACCCACACAGATCTGGAGATCCAAACAGACGCGGTGACCCACACAGAGCTGGTGATCCAGACAGACGCGGTAACCCACACATACCTGGTGTTCCACTCAGAGCTCGGTGACATAGAAAGATCTGGTGACACGAATAAAACCGGCAATTGAAAAGCAGCAGAAATATCATGTTTGCAACACAACTACAGAATTAAGTAGTTAAGTAATAATGTTCACTATTCGAGGTCGACATTCAAATTTGTTTGAATGCCGCTTGACATTTCTTAATCAAGGACCATATTTTAATTATTTCAAACATATTTTTATATTTGTTTTCCTATACTGAAAAGTAATACAGTGGTTCTTAAATACAGACTATACTGAAAGATATAATAAAACACTGTTTGAACTCAGCGGCATATTTTACATTATAAAGGACACATTCCACATGTTCGATTGATCAACCTTTGATGACCTCTAATAAGAAAAACATGTAACCTATAGTTTCTGTAATTCTCACGCGTATATACTCTAACAAATCTTGTAGTTATCTTTCAGTACAATGTTTTGACACAGACGTAAACAAAAAAACGAAAAATGTAGATTTAGAGAGAGGAGAGAATCGTGTTTGTTAGAACTGTATTAGCACCCTCGCATCTCCCGAGCCATACTGGGTCATGGGGCTGTTGGGGTCAGACCAGACCATAGGTCTGTCCAGGTCACTCCGAGTCATGTGTCACAAAATTCGTGACCCATTCCATCACTCTTTTCTAAGTTGACTTGACGATTGATAGACTGCTGGTAATTTCGCATTTAAAGAAATGTGGGAACGATTAAATTTACAACTGGCAACATCTTTCTTTCTTATCAAAGTGATGTGAGTAATATGTGAAGAGACACCATGCCAGTAAGAAAACATTCATCCCATTCCGGAATGGTAGATACATACAGGGTACTGCGAAAGGAAGCCGACATACTCCGCACACATATTACTCACATCGAGACAAGAGAAAAATTTATTTTGCACTTTGCTGAGAAGTGTCTAGTTTCGGAGATACAGACACTTCTAGGTAATTTAGTGTTAATGACGCCAGATTGGCTTCAGTGCGACTATCAATAAACAAACGCAGTCAACGTGTTCCTTACATCGAAACAATATATTTTTCATTTTGCTGAAAAGTGTGATTTTCAGAGACACAGGCTTACTTCTGATGCGTGGGGTCTCTGGTTCGAACTCCAGCCAAGTAAATTTGTGGTAGACAACACCGTGTCCGTTGGTTTTCTCGGAGTACTCCCGTTTCTCCCCACTTTCTCATTTCACCGTTTCATCCATCATCATTAGGGCTCAGAAGTTGAAGACCTAAAAATTGCCTAAAAAGGACCTATAAAAAGACTTTAAAATATCTAAAAGAGGACCTAAAAACTGGAAAAAAGGTCGTAAAAATAAGACCCAATTTAATTAGAATTACATATTTAATGAATATAATGTTCAAGAAATTACAAGCTTCTGGTAGGTTAACGGTCTGTCCTTCTTCCACAAATTGAAGTACAAACTAAAATTAGAAAACTTCCCCACCCTTCCCCTCCTTTGCTGCAGAATATTGTTACGCCCCCTTATCTGACTTGTAATTGTTGCAGATCTGGTCCTATAAGTCCAGTCGTTCAAGAATGTCTTATCATTGGAATTTTCTTTACTAAAGAAAATATGTTTAAAAGGTGGTGGTGTTCGAGTTAATAGACAGTGAATTTATTGTCGAAAGATGTAGTGCAAAAAAAGACGTTAATACCTATGAAAAGCTTGAGAAAAAGACCAATAAAGAAAAAAACGCCGAAAAAGGCAAAAAAGGACAAATAAAATCCACCATTCTCTGGCCTACAATGACCCAAAATGAACATATATTATGTTGAGACTCGTCTTCGGGCACTCGTAAAAAAAAGAGGATGTTTTCCTCAACTTCCGGGCCCTAATTATCATTCACTTGCTTTAATCATCGTCTTCCTTCGCCTAAAAGCATATACGTAGGACGTTAAACTAAAAAAAAATTAATTTAATTTTCATTTCTTCCCAAGCTTTTCGTCCTTTTTAGGGGAAAATCTTTTTAAAAACCTCTTAAACACGTCGTTAATTGTTTGAAACGAAAGCTTAAATACCAAATTTCATGTCCCTACGGGATTTCGAGATATAGCCATCTTTTAATAATTGCAACCCTCACTGTCGTTCTTCCCTTACAAGGGAAATAAAAAGAAAATGTGAAACACATGTCTAATTACTTTAAATGTCCATATACCAAATTGCATGGTTCTACTCTTAAGAGATTCGAAGATATGGACATTCTACTATAATAGTCACCACCTTATTTTCTCCCTTTCCTGTCAAATTTCAAAAAAAAAAAAAAAAAAAACTTTCTTAGTGGTACTGTAAGTCACGAATATAATAAATTTAAGTTTCTAGCTTAAATGGTTTTTCGCCTGGGTGTTGATCAGTCAGTTAGTCAGTCATTCACTCAGGACGTCTTTTGTATACAGAGATCTCAAAACATACCTTCTCAGTACCAGGAAAATTAAAAGGAAAGGAAAAGAGAAAAAGGAAAAACTTACATTGAACGCCCAATGATTATGCCCTTTACACCATAGGAGAGAGATAATTCATAAAATTGAAGGATTCTCAAACAATTGGTGGAATGAGGATGTGAGAGTAGTATTGTCCTGGAGACGAGACGAGAAATAAAGATTTCTAGCTTCGTCTCGTTAATTATTGCAAAAGGCTCGTCTCAATTTTTGAAGATTTCTTTCTTGTCTCATCTCGATTCCCGGAAAGTTTTATCTCGTCTCGTCCCATTTCACAAATTTATGTCTTTTTTTTTTTTCTTAATTTCATTTAAAAGTTATCAGAATCCTTCCGCATTACGCGAGGTCAACGAATAGTGTGATATAACAATATTTAAACCTATTTACTATCGGAGTATAACGTTTAATGACCTGGGCATTTTAAAACATTAATAAACTCTCTTCATTCTGTTCAGGCAATCACTTTATCAGTTTATAGTTTTTTACTTATGAAGTATGCAGCACCGGTGAACTAGTGTTGCCTGAGACTCGGAGAAACTTCTCGTCTGGAGAACGAGACTGCAATTGTAGTGTTTCTCGTCGCGTCTCGTGGTCAACATTATGTGGGAGGAAACGGGAGAAACTCAAGATAACTCACGGAGTGTCCACCAAATAAATCACACGGTCTGGGATCGAACCAGCGATCCTTCTCATCAGAGATGGGCTCTCGACCATTACGCCACCATGAAGAAACAAAATTCCGATTACTAGCATAGAATTCTGAAGCTTTTAATGCTTTGATATTTAGTGAACATTGAAAGTGTGTCTCCCACGCACAAAACGAACCTCAAAGTACACTTGATGGCATGTTAGCTTGGAATTTTTTCGTCATGAAAGTTTGGAAAGTGCCCTTAAACTGTTTCACGATATTACACTGTTTAGAGTCGTCGTTTTTGCCTGCAAATTGGGATCGGGACCGCATACACGAAAAGAGAGTGGTATAGTAGCCTGTTATTATCACAGCATAGTATTCTATCTAATATCCATTCTGTAACATGAATATGTACCTCTCAAACATGTTTTTAAGTCGAAGGCGGTTATATCGAACACATTTTGTGATGTCTCCTGCAGCGCAGAACTTTTCGGATACCGCATTTTCAATTCATAACTGGTGTCGAGTGGAGAAAAGGAAAAAAACTAATTTTGGTAACCAGAAGGAAAACCTTTGTTTATGCAGCACCGCAGGAGTCCGTTCATTGGATGAGAACCACCCTGATCGTCAGGGGATCATTGACCCATCTCCTCTATCTTCCCCTTCTATGGGCATCAATATGATTCGTTGTTCCTTGCCCAGCGGAGATCATGACCCCTGGTGGGAGGGTGACAAGTTGCAGCCTAGGCCCTGCCAAACACCCTCCCTCGATGCCAACCGCAATGGAAATAAGACACGCGCCGGGCTTCTTGAATTTCTATCTTTCGTGTTCGACGGAACGATGCAGAGGAAATGAATGTATAAAAGTAATTTGGTTAGAACAAGCCACTCATACAACTTCCAATACATATACGCTTTCAGCCAGAAAATATACCAGATTTTCTTCTTAATTTAATTAAGAAAAACACAAGAACTATTTAGTTTTACCATATAACGTTCATCGACTTGCATCTGTATGTAAAGCACAAATATGTTACGCACCAATATGCATAAATTAGCATATTTTGTGATGCGAAACGCGCTTTTAAGTTAGATGTGGAAGACATTAAGAAAAAACACACTGAAGTACATTAAGTTTAAATGGAATACACAAACGCATCGACCCAAGTGAGCGACAATTTTACATTGGCAGCCTACATTAGATTACATGCTACAACTCGTGAAATAAGAGTACATAACTTTCCATATATGTTGATGCTGGCAATTTTGAACACGAAAATAATTAACTAACTTTAATTTATATATATATATATATATATATATATATATATATATATATATATATATATATATATATATATATATATATATATATATATATTATTCGAGGTAAAACTGAGAGCCATTTTATACTAAAACATTAACAATTAAATGAAAGAAAGAAGGCAGCTAAGGAAGTAGTAGCAAATTTATGCCACTTCCGGTTTCAGCAGAAAGATAAAGGTGAGGCTGAATATTAGGAATCTATACCTAGGACGCTGAATCGATTAAAAAAGAAAAAGGAACACTTTATCATTTACTCGGCGTTATTTGTTCTATAACGATCAATGTTGAAACCGGAAATGGTTAATTTCCACAGCTTTCAGTCTACGTCGACAGTTAAGGAAAGAAATTGACAATAGATTCCAATTTTTTTTTTTTTTTTCGTTTTTGCTTCGATGCCTGTCGGCGTATACACTTATCTATACCATAGGCTGGAGATCCAATAATAGGCTACAAGAGTAAACAATAATTTCCGACCGCAATATTAACCTTTTCGCTGCTGTCGTAGCACCACAAAAAAGAAGAAAAAAACTAGTGCATTAAGCTTCTTTCTAACCATGATAAGTGCCAAAACATCTTAAAGATTCAAAACCACGTCCGAATCTTATATTCCATGCCACAGCTTTCTAGCGTATTGCCTTTCGCCGGCAATGCAACAGTACAGTGGCCGCATTGGCAAGCACGGAATTCCGCAGCCGTCACTGTGATTCTGCAGTGGTAAAGATGTCAAAGTAGCCAGATAATGTTGGTCAGGATGAGTGATATTAGAAGAAAACAACCATAATTCGTTAACAATTTAACGAAGAGTTGTATCTCAAAATCTCACTTTTTCAAACGTAAAGAAAGACATATAATTTCACAGAGGAGGGAAAAGTTAAATATGCAATAACTGATCAATAATTCCACATAATTATTATCTGAAACAGGTGACAAATTATTATATATTCAACTGCTTTCCTATACACGTAATTATTATTTCTTTCTTTATGTCTGAAGAAAGTAAGATTTTGAGATACAACCCTTCGTCAAATTGATGACGAATTTATCCCATGATGTTTCCAAACACTGCGTACTCTCTCCGATACAGGCGAGCACCCAGAAAATTTTGTTGGAACGAGTCCAAACTTTGGGGGTGGGTTTAGTATTACAAGGCAGTACATCTATGTAATATTGAACAACTATTGTTCTGCATCAGAAAAGACGATAAGTAATTGAAAAAAACTTCCACCTATATTTTCAGAAAAAAAAACTGATAGAACTAGATTGTTTTTTTTATAAGAGAAGGAGTACATATGAAGTATAAGATCAAATTTTCATGCTACATCAATCATTTCCTTGTTAAACAAGTACAGATTATTGAGAAACTGTACAAATGTATGTTGAGTTAAGAGTCTTCATCCCGGCGAAATTAAAATGCCGCTAATTTTACCTTCAAATAGATAAAAGATAATCGAAATGTGGAACAAGAGCGCCCTAGACAATATTATTTTACATGAGAAACCGTTCACTTATCTGCTTTCGATTTCGAGCCATTTTGAAAATCGGCATTTTATTTTCGCGTTTCTAAACAGCTGAAAACGGAAAGCCACTAGGTGACTCGTGATAACGGTACCTCACGCAAAATAATATTGTCTAGGGTGCTCTTGTTCCATATTTCAATTATCATTTATCTATTTGAAGATATCACATAATTACTGTAAAATTAGCGGTATTTTAATTTCGCCGGGATGAAGACTCTTAAGAAGTTTTGATAGGGTCCAGACCTGTTGGACACCCCTTGGGTGCGCCCCTACTCCGATGTGAAGGTGTCAGCGGTTCCTGGCGGGGGATAATGGAACTAAGAAAACCATTGCTTTGTGTATACGCTTAAAGAAACATGAACAAACGTCTTCTCCACAGGCTAAAGCACAATTAATCACAATGCAATGATTTGATGAAACTTCAAGTGCACCGTGAGAAGGAATCGAAACAAACAAACAAAGAAAAAGACATTATCTCTCAGAATATCATAGTCTCTTAAAACTAAATAAGACTACTACGAACTGAGAGAATAAACAAACAGAGAAGCCGGAGATCAAGGAAGGGACCAGTAACAGATTTACGAAAGAAACTACTACAAGATATTGGACAACAGAAAAAAGTGGATCAGACAACATCCATGGAACATGGTAGCAGAAAGGAATTAGACAAAAAAAGAAAGAAAGAAAGAAAATAAACAGAGAAAGAGGATGAAAAATATTCTTGTGATTCATTAGCTGGCTCATCTGGTTGTCAAGAGGTATTTTTATGAAGTAGTTTCAAGTAAGTAGTCAACAATCTCCAGCCAAGATCTCTTTATTTATTTTTCTTTAATGAATTTCCTTTCCAAACCTCTTCTGTTTTTCTAACTCTTCTTCCTCTCCGTTTCTCTTCTCTAGATTCTTCTTTATAATTTCAACACAGCTTTCGAGAAAGTCACAGTAACGGAGTCGGATGATGCCGAACAAGGGTCTTCGCTAGCTTCCCCTAATCAACGAACTTAACCCTCCGTGGTCACATTTATTTTTTGTGACACAGAGTCACACTGAGGTCCAATGTACCCCAGAATTTTTTTGTCTTATTTAATGTTTTAAATATTTTTTTGCATGTTTTTGTTTGTTTTTACTATTCTGTGATAGATGCAGCGTACCAGGCATAACAACAGGCAGTGTTGTCAATTGAATTTACATGCATGAGAAAGGTTACAAGAAACAACAGGAAAAAATTAGATCTAAAAGATTTTCTCTGGGGTCTGTCATACCCCACTGTATCCACGGAGGGTTAAAAAGTTCGTTACTGAATTCTCTCTCTCTCTCTGTTATTTGGGAATGTTTCAATTTTCAGCCCTGCATTCGATAGAGCATCAAAATCTATCTGAAAGAAACGATGGAAATTTTCGCGTCACTCTTACCCTTCCCGAGATATTGGCCAAAAAAGTGCCGATTTTGGGAGATTTAAAGGGCCGTCTCGGGAACCATAAGTCATAGAAAAATGATATTGGTGTTAATCAATACCTAAGAGGATGCTGAACATTATGGTACCAAATAGTAACCGGTGGCCGCTGGCCAACTGGCCACCGTTCCCCAGATGTTGGCCAAAAAAGTTCGGATTCGGGAGATTTAAGGAGCCATATCTCGGGAACCGTAAGTCATAGAATATCTAATAACAACAGTTCTGTTAACTTTGTGTGCAAGTGACAGATGACGATATTATGGAAATAATTTAAATACTATAAAATTTCCATACAATTTAAACTTTTAAATAACTTAAATAACATTACATATTTTTTAAAAAAAAATCATGTAATTAATTACATACAATTTGTATTATAATTTTCTTGTCATTTTATTACAATTATAATTTATATTAATATAATAATCTATATTGTATTATCTACTGAATTTAATCAAATAAATTTACAATTTCGTGTAAATTAAAAAAATTAATTGTTATCATTGTTTTATATTTTTGCTATTATTATTGTTATCGATTATTTCGAATAATACTTGGTGTTCTTGTTATTCTGTTTTTTTTTTCGTCGTTCGTTTGCCATGTTTCCTAAGGTTGGCAATGTTGTTGTTACTTCTGCTGTTTCACTTTTTCTCAAGTGTGCGGGCAGCTCCACGAATCGTACCGAATTCTTTCGATGCATTACACGTGACGGAAAGCAATTCTTTGATTAGTGTAGAGCCCAGGCTTCATGAGTCCTCGTGTCCACTATAGAACCATTGAAAGAGATTATTATTATTATTATTATTATTATTATTATTATTATTATTATTATTATTATTATTATTACTATTTATTATTATTATTATCATTACTATTTATTATTATTATTATTATTATTATTATTATTTGAATCACGAAATAACGAAATTATGGACAATTTGTCAGAAAAAAATTACCTAATACCAAGGCCGTAACATGTGGAGGGGAAGGAGGGGCAACTGCCTACCAGGGAAGCATCTCGCCGTTCGAGGAGGCCCACTTTAAAATTTTCTTACTCCATATACGATACGAACATGACATTATAAATGAAGCATCAAACAAGTTCACTATATTATAAAAACAA
The DNA here is from genome assembly GCF_964235325.1 of Thermobia domestica. NCBI lineage: Eukaryota > Metazoa > Arthropoda > Insecta > Zygentoma > Lepismatidae > Thermobia > Thermobia domestica. Next base: position 25,183,143 of record NC_137462.1, read on the forward strand.
AACAGCACACAAAAGGCAAAACAAAAATGAGTCGTGGGCCCATTTCAGTAAAAAATGTCTATTATTAGGAGCTCTAAAAATTATGTTTATTCGTATGGCTTTGAGATTTGTCAATATTGTCCCGTTAATTAATTTGTCATGTACGGAAAGTGCCCAGGGACCTGTGGGAGGGCCCACGGGCTCCGGAGGCCCACAAAGAGTAATAGAGCTTATACACGGTCCACGGTTTGTGCAAACAAGGCTGTTTGTGCAAACAGTTTGACCGTGTATGGTGCTGTGATCGAACTAGTTCGAAAATTGCTTACACGAATATGTTTGCGCAATCACGTGGATCGTGTATGGGCATGTTTGTGCAAACACGAGGTTTATTTCCGAGTAGAAGGCCTAGTCTACAAACGGTTATTTCTCGCGCTGTGGCGTCAGTGAATAGGATTCAAGAATTCTGGCAAGAATTTATTGAATTTTATCGGAATTTACCTGAACAGTGAAAGATAAAGAGTGAAGATTATAAAAACAGGAATCTGAAAAATCCGGCCTCACATGCTCCTATAATAATTTGTCCAAGTGTCTGGGGTACAATGGCTGTTTCAAATTTAAGTCCTCGTACGTGTTTCCGCACACAAGATAACTCAAAGTGGCAAACAACCTCTGCTCGGGAGATATCGCATCTCTCATGTTTGTATCTTGTTTTCGAATAAGAGCTGTAACCATTTCCAATATTTCACCAAATATAGTTGAATCCATTGTTAAATAAGTCCACAGTCGAAGTTATCTCAAGTTCGGCTATTAAATTTTGATGACTAAACTAGACCGTTCCTTGAACCACTCTTTCATCCACACTTGTTCTTCCGTTTTTGGTTTCGCGGGCCTTTCCCCTTCCCGCTAAGAAAGCTGCTTCAGTGGATATATTTACGGATAAAACTCAAAATTGAACTGTATGGCCGAGTGTTTGCGCAAACACAGTGTTTGCACAAACCGTGGATCGTCTATGGGCCCCTTAAGAGAAAGATGGAAAGAGGGGGCCCAAGGATTAGGAAAAAGTTTTCTAGGGGGGAAATACGCGTATTAATGTTTCCCCCCCCCCAGAAAAAGTCTAAGTTACGACGCTGCTTAATACACGAATAAAGTTGCGAAATACTATTATTCTGTTAACAATCTGATGTCCTAAGAGCAGAACAAAATGTGGAAACACTATAACAATTTTGTCCTTCGAGAGAGTGTGAGCAGGAAAAAACTGCATGCACTGCAGTAGTTTCTTTCTTCTACTGCTATATTTTGATACCGACCGCTTTGTTTCATTCATCATTGCTTCTCTAACAATTGTTATTTTGAGTTCGATTCCTGATGAGAAATCTGTATATATATATATATATATATATATATATATATATATATATATATATATATATATATATATATATATATATATATATATATATATTAAAAAAAAGCATTAAGGTGGATTTTTATGCAAGCGTTCCTTGTGGTCTTTGCTTGCGATGTAACTGAATAGCCAATTGATAAAGTTGTTTAAGTACGGTTAGTTCTACGTGTAACACACCTTTCTGTTGGCTACACATAGAAATCGCAAGCAACGAACGCAATGGACACTTGCATGAAAATCCGCCCTTATGGTGGTTCGAATTCCACCTAAAACAGTAGGTTCACGGTGCTCAAAAGTGACGTTGAAGTTCAACAAATAAACAACTCTAACGTTTATTTTCATCGCATATTCTTTGCAGCTTTCCACAAAAATTCTCTAACATCTACTTACTTTTCTCTTCAAATTCCGCAATAAGCGCCATACCATCTACAAACCGACATTGTAAATATTTTAGCGCTCTTATACCTACGGAAAATAAATACCTACAGGACAGAAATACGTACAACAGTCTTGAAAAAGAAAACTGAACTGTTACAAAGATTCGAAATAAACATAAACTGTGATTTCTGTCCTCTGATTCAGAACTGTTCTCATACAAAGACTCAGTTATTTCAGTTCCTATGTGATCTTGAGCAGTCACTTTTTAATTCGTCGCAACAGGAGGCAAATAAGAAAACAGAGAAACACAGAGATGAACTGGAGAAAGAATTTAAAGAATTCTGACAGAAGAAACAATGACGTTACTTATAATACCGCCCATACGCAACATCTTTTTGAATTCCACTTTTAAAATACCAACAAATGGAGCGGTTTCGGTGTAGAATGCCAAGTCTTAACTCCAATACAAATTACCTCTATCTTCTTAAAAGTTTTTAAAACAACGAAATGTTTGTCTCTTCCTTCCCCCCACCTCCTCCCCCCCTCAGGAGGTGAAGATAGTGTAAAAAACATGTTTTCTTTGAAGAAAGTTACAAAATAAATAAAAGGATAACAGGATTCCAATGCGTACTAAAAACAGAGAGAACGGTACAATGAATTAGCTGGAAAACCACAATTAAAGTTGTAGAAACGATATAATGCTGGTTCATATACCATTAAAAAAAAAAAAAAAATCAACGTACAGTTGAATAACAGAACACGTTTTCATTTGTGTGTTTAATAGTTATGGATGAATTTTGTGACAGCAATAATTTTTCACAAAACGACGCTATACTTTTGGAAGTTTATGCCTTTTCAAACTGTACGCTTTTAAAAATAAATAAATGAAATGCTTTCATAGCTTTTTTTTTTTTTAAACTGTGATAAACCAGCTCTATTTATTACGAGGATGAAAATGAAAAGGACAAGGTTCTTTTCCCATAGGACTGGACTGATAATCCAATGAAACTTATATATGTTAAAGTATTATGGGAGTTAAAAAAAAATAGTTGGGGCAAAGATCAAACAGAGATGCAAAGATTGAATTTTGAATTAACATTATCGTATATGAACAATACTTAGCAAGACCTTTAAAATGAACCTACATTCACCTTGGGAACATGTACTATTGGCGAGCTATGGTCAATCTAAGATGAACTAAAAATATTTTAAACATAAAAGTCTAATAAGATGCACTTTATAGCATGTATGCTTGACGGATCAGCGCAGTTGGATTGCAAGTCACTTTTGGTTGTAAAATACTTATTTTTATACAAATTACTACGTTCTTTTGTTTGTATAACATAGACAGCAGTTTAAAAATGAAATCTTTAGTTTTACGTCCCACGATTATGCCGGTTAGGCTAATGGAGACTGTGATGAGAAATGAATGAAATGGTAGAATAAATAAAGTGGGAGGAAACGGGAGAACCCCGAGAAAACCCACGAGTACGGTGTTTGTCCACCACAAAGTCCACACGGCGCGAGCTGGGATCGAACCAGGGACCCCAAGCACCGGAGGTGATCGCTGCCACTGAGCCACCGCCAAGTCCCCCTAGCCAGCAGTTTAAGTCATATTGAAAATAGTTAAAGTTCAAACTTTATATCTTGATTAACCATGGTTCGCCAATAGTACATTTCCCCATTCGAATGTATGCTCATTTTTAAAGATCTTTCTAAGTATTATTAAATATATAATAAAAATCCATACATTGTGTTTTTTTCTTTAAAAAAAGTTTATGTCTATTTTTCTTTCTTTTTTTTTCTTTTTTATTTTGTTATTTCGTACCTCTGACCTTTGCCCAAACTAATAGGGTTTCTCGTATTCTCGTACGTAATTGATTTCGTACTTTAACCAGTGGTTCCCATCCCCCCTTATGTCCATGACGCACCCCCCCTCATTGTCTATCCGTAGGTGTTCTTCCATGAAAAAAAATCCTTTCGATTAATTTTTACACCCCCTCAAACATATTTATATAGATTTTTACCCCCCCCCCAAATATTTCAATGACACAGTTTGCGTCATGGTCCCCCTTTGTGGGCACCCCTGCTTTAACACACACAACTTTCGTTGGATTATCTGCCCGGCACATAGCTTATGGGAAATGAACCTCGTCCTTTCTCTTCACTCTTTTACTTATTTATTTATTTCTTCAAGTTGATAGTTGTCATTAGAAGTTTATACTTATCAGAAATAACGTATAGCTGCAAAACAAAAACAAATCAGATGCAAAAATAAATAAATAAATAAATAAATAAATAAATAAATTTTAACGAATTCATTTTACAGTACAAAATTTCACTTTTAGGGCCTGTCCTTTTTCATGAGAGGGGAAAACACATCTGTTATGACTATGCTCTATCATCAGATTTGAAATTCATTTGTCGAGTTCGTTTTTCGAGAAAATCGAAATGTTGTGGCACTAACAAGTATGTCACTCATTGCAAAAAAAAAGTTTTTATTTAGCTGGAATTAATTGTTGTTGTTATCTAATGTTACAAATGTAGCAAAATGCATTCTTAACTAGCATCTTACATTTATTGTTGTTTGTATTGTACTAGCAAAGACACACACACACACACATTCTTTACGAACATACTATTTGTAAAGAAATAAGGAATTAAAGTACTTACGATACCCTATGGTAGTGTTTTGAAGCAAAAATCGATTAGCAAATTTGGATATGCACGAACTTACCTGTAAAAGAAAGAAAACGTAATGAAAATTCTATCATAACGTTTAACGAGGAAAAATTGTCCAAATGAGATATATCTATTACCAATCATTAGACTTTATTGGGTTAAACAAAATGATTTTATGCGACAGAACAAAAGTTCATGTACAGATTTTGAGAAAATGGAAGAAAACGAAATTCTTTGCAGGAGCGGATCCAGGACGGACTTCGGGGGGTGGGGGAGGAGCGATGGGTTGTAATACTGCTACTTAGAGCTACTTTCAAGAGCTCCAAACTGTGGGGTGGGTTTTATTTATATATAAAATAAGAAAGTTTCCTTTTCTGGAGGGCATCGGGACGATCGCCCCCCGGATCCGCCCCTGATTCTTTGTAAAGTTAAAATTCGAAGCTGTGAGAACAAGGTAAATCCTTTCTATTATAGCACGTTAGTAGTAGTCCCCGACGTATGCGCGAATGACTCATCCTCACTCTCTTTTACGACCAGGATATTTGAACTTCGTTCCCTTTTACGGCTAAGATGAATGCTTTGGTACCTCGATTCTGATTGGCTGAGAGAGGTCACGTGACGTTAGGCCCCGCCCACGCGGGAAATTCAAATTTTCCAGGTCACGTGGTATGACGTCATGAGTCACCCTGCGGGGAAATCCCTCATTCTCTTTTATGACCGGGATTTTTGAAATTTGTTCCCTTTTACGGGTAAGATGTGTGATTCTGATTGGTTGACAAATGTCACATGATCTTAGACCCTGCGATATTTGAAAATTCGTTCCCTTTTACGGGTAACATGAATGCTTTGGTACCACGCTGATAGAGGTCACGTGATCTTAGGCTCTGGGATTTAAAAAAAAAAATTCGTTCCCTTTTACGGGTAAGATGAGTGCTTTGGTACCTTGATTCTGATTGGATGATAGAGATCACGTGATTTTAGGTCCTAGGATTTTTGAAATTAGGGTGTCCTTTCTGATGTATACTTTGGTATCTCGATTCTGATTGGTTGATAGAGGTCACATGATTTTAGACCCGCCACACAGTGAACAGATTACATGGGAAAACCCCTCACTTATTTGTTTCCTTTTACAGGTAAGATGCGTGTTTTGGTACCTCAATTTTGATTGGTGGATAGAAGTCACATGATCTTACCCCCCCCCCCCAGTTCATGAGGGAAATACAGAGCGATATGACAGCGATCCATCCTAGACCGGGATTTTTTTTTTAATGGTTATGCGTAAAGTTCCCATGAAGGGTTCAACCTCATCCTTAAATAACCCTTTTTTGGTATCATGATATTGTACTGAAGTTTACATTAAATATTATCGTTCTCTTTGACAGATAAGATGATTCTTACCTTGATGGAGATCCTGTCCTTGAATTAGTAGCCTATGTCTCTGGAAGTAACAATGGTGAAAGAGGGGTGTCGCTTGTAGATTTCTTATAACACATTGTTGTGAGTTTAAGCGATTTTTTAAACGCTCAGTAAGCGCTTCAATTATGGAAACAGTGTTGCCAGATTTTTCTTACCTAAACTGCTCCGATTCTTTTCGAAACGGTTCCGCAGAGTGCAAGAAATTTTAAACTAAAAAATTTTTCGAACTAAAAAAATTTTTGTAACTAAAAAAAATTTTCGAACTAAAAATTTTGAAACAAAAAAAAGTTTCAAACAAAAAATTTTCGAACTAAAAAATTTGAAACAAAAATTTCAAAAAAATTCGAACTAAAAAATTTAAACTAAAAACTTTCGAACTAAATTTTCAAATCAAAAAATTTTCGAACCCAAAAAAAATTCGAACTATAAAAATTAAAAATTTTTCGAAAAATATTTTAAACTGAAAACTTTCGAACTAAATTTTCAAATCAAAATTTTTCGAACTAAAAATTTTAAAAAAATTTCGAACCAATTTTTAAAAACAAGTTTCGAACTAAAGATGTAAACCACATTTGAACATTTTCAAATTAAAAATTTTTCGAACTAAATTAAAAACCAAATTTTGGACACTAAAAAAATTCTTTAATTATTTTTTCGAACAAAATCGTGTAAACCAAATCTTGGATATATTTTCCACCTTAAATTTTCAAGATTACCATTTATTTGAAAACAAGTGTTCAGGGTTTCAAGAAATAATAAAACATATTTTTTTTTCAACTTGTTGTATTTAACGAAAGGTATGTGGTCTTCCTATACATGTTTATTAACATAATAAATACAGGATCTAGTTAATGAATATATTGGACGCGTCATCATCTTCGAATCTTGTAGCCGTATCCTGGAAAGAAAAAGAAGAAACGACGGATTAATTTAAGAATTTCTTTTTTTTCTGAAACAATAAAAATGAGTCAATATTGATAAGAGAGAAATAAAACTTACTCGTAAATGATGGATCTGTTTAGGTTCATCTTCCTCCTCGGGTACAGGATCACTGCATTTTTTTCACCGATGGATGTTTATGAACTCTTCTGGGTACTGCATTTTTCTTGGTGTTGCTGCTTTATGGTCAAGGTTCCTCCTTCGGTACGAGATGACTACATTTCTTCCACTGATGGTTGTGTTGATGGTTTATGAACTCTTGTGGGTACTTCATTTTCTTCTTGGTGTTGCTGCTTTGTGGTTAAGGAGTGGAAAAAAGGAAAAGGAAAAAAAGAAATGGCGGCCTTATTGGGTATTTACAGTTTTTTCTTCTTCATCTTCTTTTTCCAGTTCCATCTTCTGTTTTTTAACGTACCCGTACGGAACCGTATCATAAGAATTGAATTCTTTAAATCGACGTTTTGTGTACTGGATACTGTACATTTTTTCTTCTTTGCGTGTGACGATGGTATGGTCTTTGGTCCTGCATATCTTATGGGGGATAGTGATGGTGACTTGTCCACGGCATTGATTTGTAATCATTTCTTTTAGCGTGTTGAAATTTAATTGTTGTCCTGCATTGTAATTTAATGTAAATCCTCTAATTTTGCATATGTAACTGGTGACGTTGGTATCCGGATTGTATATTTCTAGGCTGTAATTTTTTGGTCCTCCACTGACAAATGTCTTGATGTATGCTCGTGGTCCGTAAGACTCCATCTCGTCCGATAAGCATCCCAAGTACGTTGAAGGTTCAATGGTTGGCTCCCCGGGCTTCTCCGTAAATATTACAGAATCCGTGTCGAAATATAAAACACGTTCCTGCAACATTTCCAGGTACTTGTACAGTTCCAGACGTGCCTGACATGTTGTAAATGCACCTAACACGACATTGGTGTTTCGGTTTTGAACAGGCACATGTTCATTGTACTCCCAGAACGCATACAACATCGTATCATTGATGGGTACAATTTGATGGAGTTTAATGTCGGGGGAAGTGAGTTTTTCATAAAATTCTTCCGGCCGATCAATAATTGTGGTCTGGCTAAAGTTTGATCTTTGCGAAAGTTTTCCCCAAAGAGCATTAAGACAAAGCTTAGATAAACTTCTTCGTGTAGGATTATTTTCAATTTTGGACCGATCCAATGCAATACCTTCACGCTCCAGGACGGTTTGTATGAATTTTGATTTGTCTTCTTCGCTGACACAGGAACTGGGCCAGCCAGACGCTTCCATTTTTGATTTTAAAAATGTATTGATATATTCCGTGAACAAGCCACCTGTTTTCGTGATGGGATCATATTGTTCAATGTCATAGTCCCAAATTTCAAAAATTTCCACTGGTTGATATCCCAATTCTATTGCTTTCTGGATTTCATATGATACCCATGTTCCAGTGAGGCATCGCTCCTGATCGTTGTGCGTACACGTTGCTGTAGGGTCTGGGTTCATTTCTTCGGCACACGCAGCACACAGTGGAAAGAGTAGTTTCTTGTTACATCGGTAAGGCAGGAGACCATGATAAAGATGGCGACTTGGTAATATCGTCATTTTGATTAGACCATTGACTTTATTTATTGGTGGTATATTTTCATCACCCTGTAGATAAATTCGTGGATGGCCTACAGGGTATTTAGCACACTTATTTACATAAGGATAAAGCGAGACAATATCGAAATATTTTATTACTTCCCCCGCTTTTTCGTCGACTTGGTGGTACAATTTCACGCCCTTTTAAATTTGGGGAATTATCAAATAACAAAATTCGGTAAACGTTTTCTAGGACCCGTTGGTATTCCTCTTATGGCCAAATATTCAAAATTTAAAGGTTATTGACCGGCTTTATTATTGAATAAGTACAGGATTTATTACTTTTTTCATAACACACAGGTGTATTTGTATTGCTTTCTGGATTTCATATGATACCCATGTTCCAGTGAGGCATCGCTCCTGATCGTTGTGCGTACACGTTGCTGTAGGGTCTGGGTTCATTTCTTCGGCACACGCAGCACACAGTGGAAAGAGTAGTTTCTTGTTACATCGGTAAGGCAGGAGACCATGATAAAGATGGCGACTTGGTAATATCGTCATTTTGATTAGACCATTGACTTTATTTATTGGTGGTATATTTTCATCACCCTGTAGATAAATTCGTGGATGGCCTACAGGGTATTTAGCACACTTATTTACATAAGGATAAAGCGAGACAATATCGAAATATTTTATTACTTCCCCCGCTTTTTCGTCGACTTGGTGGTACAATTTCACGCAATTGGTCCTTCCTCCAAAAAAGCTATCTCTTGGATTTAATGGTCTGCGGTTCATGTACGGGTGATTCTTCAGATACGTCGCCATTGCAGGATTTTGTTTTAAGAACTGATTAAATTCGCACTCCCACATTTCATGTACAATGTACCCCAATTCACGCAGTCTTGCATTTTTGCGTTGTGTTCGTTCATAACGGAATTCCATGGTGTCTTCTGGATTGCTGTAGATGGGCTGATTACGGCCTGTAGTAAAACATACTTTACACCCGTGGTAAAAGCAGCCGGCATGCTCGTAGACGTGCTCCTCTAACGTCTCAGGATCTTGGTAGTAACCATCAACATGGAATCCCGCAATAAACACTTCTTTTTGTCGGGCCGCATGTAAGATTTGTTTTTCTTCGGTTTTTTCAATGTAGGCCAGCCATTGCATTGCAGCGATCGATTGGGTACTTCTCCATCGATAGCCATGTGCCGGTAGAATTCCTATGGTGTTGGGTTTAAGGAAATTCCGGCGGAATACTAAATTGGAAGCACTGGCAATCGTGATCGTCTCCAAGAAGGGATTCACTTTGGTTTCTGTTTCAAATGACGTCATAAACGAAACGCATGCTTGTCGCAGTACATTGACATCTTGAATACAATACTTGAGAATTTCTTTCTGGAAATCAAACGTGTCATTACGATGATCGTTGTACCACTGCATGAACTTGTTCCTGTCTTCGACGGCCATTTCATCTGCACCATAATACTTCGTTTCTGGAAGTGGTCCAATATACGATTGATTCTCCTTGGTGTTGAAGAAATGCGGGAAGTAGCCTTTGGTTGCGGGTAAATTGAACGCTTTTGACAATTTACTTAATGCCATAGGCAAGAAGTTCAACGAGTCAATGAACGTCAGATTATTCAAGGTTAAACACAGTATCTTGGTCCCATTTAATATGACGTCAGGTCTCCATTGACATTGTTCTACCATAGCCTTTAAAATAAAATGTCCATCGTATCCCTTAGCATTGTGCGCGACACAGAAAATCCTATTTATATTGGGACGCCGTTCCCGCAAGTACTGGAGAAAATTATAAACTGGATCCTCTCCTTGGAAAATATGCTGGCGCTGACCACACGTACTGCAAGACTGTTGGATATTATTGTTTTCAACACATGCATAACATACTTGTTGTGCAACCAATAAATTTGGAATGTGTACATACGTATTATCGCCAATATTCGTGTCCTGCATAGATTCTATATCATAGAATATCAACAAGGCTTTCTTTGCGTGCATGAGTGAAGGAACACCAGGTTTCAAGCATTGTCGATCGGGAAGCATAAAACATTGATGTGATCCTGGAACAATCTTCTTACAAACATTGCAAAAGATCTCATTACAATCATGATGTCGTTGTCCTGTATGCACAAAAGAATAAACTCTGTAACATCTAGTACATTGCTTCACCATTTTGCATACAGGTTCCCCTTGATGATATACAATATTACGATGATTGTTAAAACATTGTTCGCCGTAAAATTGACGATTGCAGTCGTTGCATAATATCAGCGTTTGGTTCTTGTCGCATAGAGGTCTCTGTAGACATTTGGAGCATGTTACAGGACAATTTTTCACATGTTCATTGCGTTTACTATACTTTTTATGGCACGCCTCACAGTAGAAATTGGTTGCAAAACAAGCAGTTAAGGATTGGATGATGTCAAAATGTCCAGCCAAACAAATTAAATTTATGGGAGTGCGATTTTCGTCGTTGGGCCCCTCGTACATGATGTCATGGCCTGTGAAACTGGTATACACTGTAATTTTATATTCTTTGAGGTATGCCTGGAATTGTCGAATTTCATTTACACTGGCACCATGATCCAAATTCACTCCTGCATTTGCACATAACGCATTCACTTCATCGTCCACAATACATTTCGATTGACGTTGATATTGCCAATATCGTTGCATATCTACATTCTTGTATGCCTTCAGGCCAATAGCAATAACAAGGGCGTACGCCAGGCACCTTGAATCTTGATTTTTTACACGTACAATCCCTTTTTTGCAACGTAACAATTCTTCGTTTTGAAGTACTCCTTGCCGCAAACCGCCATAGCCACGTGGAATATCCACACGATGAAAATGAACGGTGAATGGCTCGTGCAGGAGAAATGCATTGTTACTTTGTAACACTCTTTCAAAGGAGGCCCACATCGTTTCCAGTGTTAGGTTTCGTGCTTGGCGAAAACTCACCCAAAACGGTTTATTCGTATTCCGTGGCGATATTACAGATAAACCAACCATCGCCTCATCGTCGACATTGGCTAACAAATGGTCTAGCATTGCTTGGAAACTGTTGTGTACATACTGTATGATATCGGTTCCTACGGGCGGTGCGTTGAATTGAATTTCGAGCATTCTACCTTCAATGTTAAATCGTCTATAATGACGAGTGATTTCATTGCGCACAGTAAAACCCGATTCGGCCATGTTAATAAAAGGAGATAACAAACAAACAGGTACAATTGCGATAAATGTGTAAGGGAAAAAAGGAATTGAGCAGCGTGAATTTACTACAAAAGAAAAGAAGAAAGAAAAATCTTAATCATCTGATAAACAGGAAATCATAACGTTTATGATAAATTCTTAATTAAGCAATTCATGTAAAGGTTCTGAGTTTGATTCCTGGCGGTGACGTTCAGAATCTCATTATGAAAGCACACGTACTAGAAATCAAAGTTTTTTTTTTTTTTAAATAATTATGTTACTGAAATCAAAGTTTTTTTTTTTTTTTAAATAATTATGTTACTGAAATGAGTGTTTTATTGCTGTCAAACTCGAGAGCATTACATCAGCATTTTAACTGACCTACCATTCTATAGTGATAAAAAGAATGCATGAAATGAATGAATGTTTCATCAGTGCTGAGATGTGACAAAGTACGCGTCAGCATTTTTTTTCCACTCACAACGACCTTTAAATGATGCGTTTGCAAGTTAAAGAGATTCATCGAACATTAACGATACACATACGTAATTGTCGAAACAAAATCTGCATAGCGTATTTTTTTTATTATTATTGTGACTAAGCGGTTAGCGTACATGGTTCGGACGTGGAAGTCCCTGGTTCAAGCCTCGGTGGGTTTGCTTTTCCACGTCGGGGCATGTCAAGCCTTTTCTGTAATTTAATATTCTCACGCGTTATCATACATTCTTTTCAAAACTAAGCTAAATGGCTGACGTACACCTCATAATACATAAACGTACATAAATCGTCTATAATGACGAGTGATTTCATTGCGAACAGTAAAACCCGATTGGACCATGATTAAAAATGAAAACAACAAACAGGTACGGTAAAACAAATATGTAATGGGAAAAAAGGAATTGAGCAGCGTGAATTTGAGTTGATTTTTGATTTTTTAGTTTAGCGTCCCTTTCAGCAGCGAGGCTATATGAGACGTGGACCTACTGATTAACGTGGAATCCGAACCACATGAGCTCCCCGCCGGGAATCGAACCCTGGTCTCCCACGCCAAAGGTACGTATGCTAACTGCTTAGCCCAGGAAATCATAACATTCATGATAAATTCTTAACTAAGCAATTCATGTAAAGGTCCTGAGTTTGATTCCTGGCGGTGACGTTCAGAATCTCATTATGAAAACACATGTACTAAAAATCAAAGTTTTTTAAAAAATAATTATGTTACTGAAATGTGTGTTTTATTGCTGTAGCATGTAACTGACCTACCATTCTATAGTGATAAAAAAAGAATGCATGAATGAATGTTTCAACAGTACTGAGATGTGACAAAGTACGCGTAAGCATTTTTCCCACTCACAACGACCTTTAAATGATGCGTTTGCAAGTTGAAGAGATTTACCAACCATTAACGTAACACATACGTAATTGTCAAAACAAAATCTGTATAGCGTAAATCTTTTAACCACATATTCATGCACTCGTGGCTAAGTGGTTAGCGTACATGCTTCTAACGTGGAAGGCTCTGGTTCAATCCTCGGTGGGGTTTGCTTTCCCACATCGGATCGCTGTCAAGCCTTTTCTGAAATTTAATATTCTCATGCGTTATCATACATTCTTTTCAAAACTAAGCTAAATGGTTGACGTACACACCTCTGGCCCATGTTCAATCCCAGGTGATTGCTTGAATATCACGTTAAGCTGAAGGGGCCGCTAATGCTTTCAAAGGAATCGAACCATATTATTCTCAGGCATAGTTTCTGAAATTTTGTAATGCATTCTTTTCAAAACTAAGCACACACATTTTTCTGGCCATGGTTCAATTCCCGACGGGTGCTCGCTGAAGGGACGCTAAACCATATCATTTCTCGTGCTTACTTCTAATGTGTGGGGGTTCCTGATTCGTACTCTCACTTTCCCATTCCACTAATTCCTCATAGTCTAAATATTTCGTACTAAAAGTAAAACACTGTATTCGTGATCCGCCCACAAATGATTTTCGAATCTTGTGTGACAAATAAAATCTCACTGAACTTACCTCAAATTCAATGAACACAAAGTCGGTGCAATGAAGCTTAAATGAAGACACTTTTAAAAGGAGATCTTCTTCACTCGCTAGTTGAGAGCGATGTAGGATTTGAAAAATGAAATTTAGATTTTTATTTAGGTCGCTGTGAAAACGATGTCACCGTCAGCCAATCAGAAACGAGGAAATTTATAAAATGACATCACAACGAACCAATCAAAACGCTCGCTGCTTTTGTCATGAATCACGAACGAAAACGATGTGTAACAATCGATCGTGACGTCATTCAAGTTTCTCAATAGTTACATCATATAGTATCGCAGTTCTGAACCCAAATGCTTTCTGTCAGGATCATGTCACTACCTGTCGTAACTGTGACGACATTTCATTTTCCTCATATTCCATACGAGAATGTCAATGTTTGCTTTTTTCATGAATCATGCTGACACGTTCGTAGTAAAACAAAAAGTAATGCGATCCGCTGACGTTTGCATTTTTTCAATCATATGTGCTTCTATGTCGTCACACAAAGAAGTCTATCAGCATTTTATTTTAATCCACGAACGGAAGCGTTACACTGTCAGATTTATTTTCTTAAAGTATAAGTGTATCCTTTTCAAGGACCATGGTTCGAAACCCTCCAAGCATGATTAAATCCGAATTCATTCATAGCTAAGCGGTTAGCATACACATCTTTGGTTTGAAAGACCTGAGTTCGATTCCTGGAGAAACATTTCTTAGGATTTTTCTAAAACTTGTTTCAATTTCTAGTTCGAAAATTTTAAAAGTTTAGTTCGATAAAAAGTTTGATTTGAGAAGCGTTACACTGTCAGATTTATTTTCTTAAAGTATATGTGTATCCTTTTCAAGGACCATGGTTCGAAACCCACCAAGATCGATTAAAACCGAATTCATTTAAGCGGTTAGCATACACATCTTTGGTTTGAAAGACCTGAGCTCGATTCCTGGAGAAACATTTCTTAGGATTTTTCTAAAACTTGGTTTAAATTTCTAGTTCGAAAATTTTAAAAGTTTAGTTCGATAAAAAGTTTGATTTGAGAAGCGTTACACTGTCAGATTTATTTTCTTAAAGTATATGTGTATCCTTTTCAAGGACCATGGTTCGAAACCCACCAAGCATGATTAAAACCGAATTCATTCATAGCTAATCGGTTAGGATACACGTCTTTGGTTTGAAAGACCTGAGTTCGATTCCTGGAGAAACATTTCTTAGGATTTTTCTAAAACTTGGTTTAAATTTCTAGTTCGAAAATTTTAAAAGTTTAGTTCGAAAAAAAAAGTTTGATTTGAAAATTTTTAGATGTGATTTACATCTTTAGTTCGAAACTTTTGTTTTTAAAAAATGTTTTACTTCGACAAAATTTTGTTTCAATTTTTTTAGTTCGAAATTTTTTTGAAATTTTTTAGTTCGAAAATTTTTTGGGTTCGAAAATTTTAGTTCGAAAGTTTTTAGTTTAAAATATTTTTCGAAAAATTTGTGTTTAAATTTTTTAGTTCGATTTTTTTTTTGAAATTTTTGTTTCAAAATTTTTAGTTCGAAAATTTTTTGTTTCAATTTTTTTAGTTCGAAAATTTTTTGTTTGAAAATTTTTGTTTAAAATTTTTTAGTTCGAAAAAATTTTAGTTTAAAATTTCTTGCACTCTGCGGAACCGTTTCGAAAAGAATCGGAACAGTTTAGGTAAGAAAAATCTGGCAACACTGTTTCCATTAATGAAGCGCTTACTGAGCGTTTAAAAAATCGCTTAAACTCACAACAATGTGTTATAAGAAATCTACAAGCGACACCCCTCTTTCACCATTGTTACTTCCAGAGACATAGGCTACTAATTCAAGGACAGGATCTCCATCAAGGTAAGAATCATCTTATCTGCCAAAGAGAACGATAATATTTAATGTAAACTTCAGTACAATATCATGATACCAAAAAAGGGTTATTTAAGGAGGAGGTTGAACCCTTCATGGGAACTTTACGCATAACCATAAAAAGGGAACTAAATTCTAAGATCCCGGTCTAGGATGGATCGTCGTCATAGCACTCTGAATGTCTAGCATTGGGGGTGGGGCTAAGATTATGCGATTTCTATCCACCAATCAACATCGCGGTACCAAAACACGCATCTTACACATAAAATGGAAACAAATGAATGAGGGGTTTTCCCACGTATTCTGTTCACCGTGTGGCGGGTCTAAGATCATGTGACCTCTGTCGACCAATCAGAATCGAGGTACCAAAGCACTCATCTTACTCGTAAAAAGGGAACAAATTTCAAAAGTCACAGGGGCTTAAGATCACGTGACCTCTATCAACCAATCAAATTCAAGGTACCAAACCACTCATCTTACCCATAAAAGGGAACGAATTTTAAAAAATCCCTGGGCCTAAGATCACGTGACCTCTATCAGCCAATCATAAACACTCATCTTACCCGTAAAAGGGAACGAATTTCAAATATCGCAGGGTCTAAAATCACGTGACAGCTATCAACCAATCAGAAACACACATCTTACCCGTAAAAGGGAACAAATTTCAAAAACCCCTGGTGAGGGATTTCCCCGCAGGGTGACTCATGACGTCATACCACGTGACCTGGAAAGTTTGAATTTCCCGCGTGGGCGGGGCCTAACGTCACGTGACTTCTCTCAGCCAATCAGAATCGAGGTACCAAAGCATTCATCTTAGCCGTAAAAGGGAACGAAGTTCAAAAATCCCGGTCATAAAAGAGAGTGAGGATGAGTCATTCGGGCATACGCGGGGGCCTACTACTCACGTTTGATGTTCTAGAATTTTATAAGAATGAAGTCTAAGAACGGATGACAGATGGCACCACGTTCACAAAATTTATGTGATATATAATTTTTCTTACTTATTGTAAGCATGTTTCACCATTAATTAAAATTTGAACTATATTTTAAATGCCTCACTGCATGGAATATTTAATTATTCCAGATACAAACTGTAAAGATGCTGAATGAAATTTACTACGAACGAACTGTAAACAAATTAGCTCTGCACTATTACAGCCAGTGGCGTACTTACGATTTTGTTTCCGGGAGGGCTTTGCTAACTTTATTCCTGGAAATGTGAAAATTCTGCAAGATATTTCATTTAATTTAAAATATTTGGTCTAGGAATTAATTCGTGCGGGTGGACAAGAGATGGCGCAACGAACGGAGCGTCCCACAGTTCCGTGTATCCACACATGTGTTGCAAACCCCTGTCATCGCGTATCGTTCGTAGTATAGGGCAGTGGATTAAAGCGTCAACAACACCAGTTTGTAGTTAAGTGAACATGGCGCAATTTGTGCCTGATAAAGTGTTTTTGCGGGGTGTCCTGCTGCATTACTTTAACATGCAGAAAAGTGCGACTTAAAGTCATCGTATTTTGGTGGAAGTGTATGGTGACCATGCTCTAGCTGAGCGAACGTGTCAGAAGTGGTTTGCACGGTTTAGAAGTGGTGATTTCGGCTTGGCAGACCAAGAGCGAGCTGGACAGCCAAAAAAATTTCAAGACGAAGAATTGACAGCATTGCTCGAGCAGGATTCGTGTCAAACGCAGCAACAACTTGCAGCAGCATTAGGCGTTGATCAAACAACAGTCTCCAAACGCTTGAAAGCCATGGGAATGATTCAAAAGATGTTACATTGGGTTCCACATGAATTGAAAGACAGAGACGTTGAAAGACGAAAAACCATTTGCGAATTGCTGCTTCAACGACAGAGCAGAAAGGAGTTTCTGCATCGAATTATTACGGGTGATGAGAAGTGGATCCATTACGAGAACCCTAAACGAAAAAAGGCCTGGGTGAAACCAGGTGAACCAGGTCAGTAGTAACAGACAAAGCTCTACACAGCAGAGGACTTGCCGCCGCTGTGTATATTTTATTACGTGTCTCTGTGATCTTTTGCGCTGGCGCCATTACTGTCTGACCGTAGTGCGAGTTCCCTTTATACTTTTACCGCCTGCTTTATATATTTTATTACGTATGTGTGATTTTTTGCTGTAGCCATTATTGTTGGAATTAATTGCGACTTCCTTTTATACTTTTACAGTTTGTTTTGTATAGCTTATTACGTATGTGTGATTTTTCCGCTGGCGCCATTATTGTCTGACCGTAGTGCGAGTTCCCTTTATACTTTTACCGCTCGCTTTGTATATTTTATTACGTATGTGTGATTTTTCCGCTGGCGCCCTTACTGTCTGACCGTAGTGCGAGTTCCCTTTTATACTTTTACCGCTTGCTTTTTATATTTTATTACGTATGTGTAACCTTTGCGCTGGCGCCATTATTGTTGCGAGTTTTGCACACCCGATTTGTATATTTGCCGCTTGGTAGCCGTGGACGCTAATGGTATTTTTCGGCACGCTTTGTATATTTATTTAATATTGTGACCTAAGTAAGAAGAGAAAGTTTACTTACCTTTGATGACACGGCCGCTATTTTGCTGGCTATTTCCTGGTTGTTTGTTGTTGCAGTTGTATATAATTTATGTACATATTCTAGTGTTATCTGTAACGAGAATAATTACACTGATTTTTCCATAAATAGGTAAATTTTCCTTTTAGGGATGTTTTGTAGTGTTGCAGCGAAAACTAATTAGATTGTTGTTGACTTTAGTTTAGCGTTTCTTTTAGCAGTGAGGTTATATGAGACGTGGACATACTGATTAACGTGGAATCCGAACCACATGAGCTTCCGCCGGGAATAGAACCCGGGTTGACCACGCCAAAGTTGCGTACGTTAACCGATTAGCCAGGGAGGAGCTCTACAGTGATTAGACTACGTATAGTTACCTATAATATAATTTTTACGTAATGAGACCAAGCCCTAATTATGAATTATACTTTAATTTTTTACTAGATTAATTATGAATTTACCTTGAACATTCTTTTATTTATATAATTGGAAATGATCAATATTAATTAACCTATAATACTTATTATATGTATATACTTACGTATGAAGAATTGAGCGTTGCCGATTGTGGTGTTGATGGACGGATTTGTTTTTCCAATATGGCGGCGTTGCGTGATTGTTGAACAGAGGTTCCTCCATAGTAGGACTCTGAAATGCGAATGCGCGCGTTTTGCTTGCATTGTTTTTTTTTTTTTTTTTTTTTTTTTTTTTTTTTTTTTTTTTTAAGGCTAGCCGAAGGCTAGCATCCTTTTAGAGGGCTACACCCTCTTTTAGGGAAGGGAGTTTAGGAGAACCATTATGGGAAGAAGGTATGGGTGGTGGGCTATGGGTTATTATTTATTATTATAATCTTTATTTCTTAAACATGTTATTGGAAGGACTTTATGATCTTTACGATCATAAACATACTTGTAGGCTAACTGGAAACATAAATCATGGTTATACGTGAACACAAATATTACATATATAATATACGAAATATAGGATACATAATACTACATATAATATAGCAAGAATGGTAAAGAAACATACTTAATATGGCAAGCGTGAGAAATCAGACAACAAATGTGAAGTGAAGGTAGTGATAAGCGATATGTGGAAGTCAGGATGAAAATGAAAGATGAGATGAAGTGCACTTGACGCCACAACACGACACAAAGTGTTAGAAAGACGAATGTGGTTATCTTCTGCCTAGGGGCTGCTCTAGGCTAATGGAGACGTGGTGAACCCTGTTAGTGAGATGGAATTACTGTGCATATGATGGAAAGATATGCGGGAGATGAATATGCAAACGATAATCTTGGAGAATCTGTAGATCGAGATGGTCGGGAGGGACTGTGTAGCAATATAAAGTAAAGAGAAGGTGAAGTGGAGTATGATAGTACCGTGCAGGAGAGGAGTGGAGTGCAAGATGATGCATAGTTTCAAACAATAGAGGATGGTGATGTGTGTAGCGTTGAGTAATGAATTTTAAACGGAGAGTTTCGAGATGATAGGTAAGTGTAGGAAATGATATTAAAGAATAGAGGTCCCGAGTTGGACTCGGGAGAGAAATGCGGAAGGCGATGCGGAAAGCATGTCTCTCAAGAATGGCTAATTTCTGATAATGTGAGTAAGGAGCGAAAAACCAGGCTGGAAAACCGTAAGTAAGAACTGGGCGGAGGAAGGCCTTGTATGTGTTAAGAACTATGTGTGATGAGAGACCCCAGGTTGTACCAGTTAATCGTTTCAAGAGGTTGAGACGGTTGTAAGCTTTAGTTTTCACACGGTTGAGATGCGGTTTCCACGTTAAATGATGATCGAATAGTATGCCTAAGTATGTAACGGTTCGGGTTGGAACGATGGCTGCATTATGAACATGGAGTGACAAAAGAGATGGGTTTCGGTGGACCTTGGTACGTTTTCGGGGCGGTATGAAAACAATAGCTTGGGTTTTGGTGGCATTAATCTTAAGTTTCCACTTAGAACACCAGTGCGTGAAGCGATTGATGGCTATTTGTAATGAATGATTGATGTTGTGTATAGTTTTGCCAAGTGCGAGAAAAGCTGTATCATCAGCGTACTGGAAGAGATGGACGTCAGGAGGAAGATGTGGAAGGTCTGCAACGAAAAGAATATATAATAGTGGGGAAAGGGCGGAACCTTGAGGAACACCGCACATGGGAAAAATGGGATGTGAGAGTTGTTCGTTAATGGAAATATAAGATATACGACAGACAAGAAAATGATAAATGAGGCGAATGTATGCCATCGGAAACTGAAATTTTATGAGTTTATAAATTAGCGCCAGATGCCAAACCTTGTCAAAGGCTTTCTCAAGGTCGAAAAGGACGAGACACGAGGGTTGAATGGAGTTGTAATGGTTGGTTATGAGCGTGGTTAGTCGAAGGAGCTGATCATTAATGGAAAATGAGGGACGGAAACCTGCTTGATGAGTCGGAAGAAGTTGGCGGTCTTGTAAATATGGATGGAGGCGTTTCACCAGAATGCGCTCGAATATTTTGCTCAGTGTGGATGTCAACTGGATGGGTCGATATGAAGAAACATCTGACTGTGGTTTACCAGGTTTGGGAAACATGAGTGTTTTCGATACTTTCCACTCCGTTGGAAAAAACCCTGTGCGTAAGATAAACGTATAAATGAGTGCCAGAAGAGTGAGTAATATAACGGGGCTTTCTTTAATATGCCGATAGGTGATCGAATCAAAACCTGGTGAGGTGTTGCGTTTGCGCTGAATGACACTGGTGATTTCTGAGACTGTGATGGGATGGGTAAGAGCATGATTGGGAACTGTATGAGAGATATGAGGTTGAAGTGAATGACGGTTAAGATCGACTTGATTGACTGGATGAGGAATGTTGTCAGACTCTGAGGGTGTGAAGATAGTTTGGAGATAGTCAGAAAATGCATTTGCTTTCTCGCTGTCGGAATGTAGGGGTGTATCGTGTAAAAGAATCGGATATGGAGTCTTAGTGTGTTTGCCACAAAGAGCATTAAAGCGTTTCCAGTAGCGAGTAGGATGAGTTGTATCGGAGAGTTGATTACAAGTTTTAACCCATTGGCGTAATTTGTAAGCGGAAATGTAGTTGCGGACTGTTCGTTGAAGTTGATGATGAAGTCTTAGAGCTTCTGGATTTCTGGTGTGAAGAAACTCACGGTAAGATTGGCGTGATCGACGGACTAATGCTAGATATTGTGGGGGTAGTTTTGGACGGTATGGGATTGATTCAGATTGAGGGATATGAAGTGCAGATGCCTGTTGAATGGAAGTGGTTATGAGATTGACCTGATGTGAAAGTTCTTCTGGGGTAGTAGGAGCTTCGGAATCGGCCAAAGTGTTTTCGAGATACGTACGGTATTGTGGCCAGTTGGCTTTATCGTAACGGAGTGATATACGTGGTGAAAATGAGGACTTAACTGAAGCCAGACCTGAATGATAGATTAGTTTGATGGGTGCATGGTCACTGCCCATTAGGTCCAAAACATCAATAGTGCAGCGATTAATGATGGTATTTGACACTACTGCGATATCGGGAGTGGTGTTGCTGATGGGGCGAGTACAGCGAGGAAGATTGAGAAGACTACCTGTTGTATGAACTGTGATGTAGTCAGTAAAAGAGGATTGATCGGCATTTGAACGGCTATGAAAGTTAACATCGGCCAAAATAATGAAGTGTTTGTACGTATTTGAGATGTATGAGAAGAATGCATGAGGTATAGGAAGGCCGGGGCGCACATAGATAGTGGCAAGAGTGATGGCAATATTACGGAAATACAATGTGGTGATGAGGTATTCAGGGAGATGTAAGAGGGGACAGTTGTGAGAGCGGAACGGAATGGTATGACGGAAACCTATTGCAGCTCCACCATTGGCTCTGAGGGCTGGCATAGGGCTATCGTGGCGAAGTAATGTGTAACGTGATAGGGAGCAAGATGAAGTGGGTTTGAGAAAGGTTTCATTCAGGAGGAAAGCTGTGACTTTTTCTTCTAGTAAGAGTGTTTCGAAAACGACTTTGTGTTTAGGAAGAGATCGGATGTTGAGAAACAAAAAAACTATATCCATATTGGGTACGATTAGACTGATGTTTCGAGGCGAGTGGTGTGAAAATGAACGTAGTTATTAGAGTAGGTTGCGTATAATGATACGTGAAACGTAGATTTCGCTGCGGCAATAATTTGTTGTAAGATATGCTGGCGGTGAAAAGGGTGAATATTTTGCAAAGTAAGAGAAAGGAATTCTAGTAACTTACTAACTGTGACAGGATCGTCAACGGAGTGATCAGTGGAAGTGGATGATTCAGCGGTTCTCAGAGGAACAACAAGTTCGGGATGTGTTTCTTGAGCGGAAGGTTTGCCTTTACACTTATAACTATAAGCTGGATGGGGTTCGGTGCAAGTAGGGCATTTCGGGGGCTGAGTCATGTTTGTGCAAGCACGAGTTTGATGAGGTCCAGAACAAAAGCCGCAAACGGTAGGATTTTTACAGGCCGTTGTATGATGCGAATTGTATTGTTGGCATTTTTCACAGCGTAATGGTAAAGGTGAGGATGACCGGGAAGGCTCAACACGGTGTCTACGTTTATAAATATATGCTCCTTTAGATAGCAAATTGTTGATTGTGTCTTGAGAGGGCGTGAGTATACGCACCATATAGGTGGCACCAGCATTGTTGTTTATGCGGACGGCTTTATGAATAGTATGCCCTTCGAACTGGAGCTCTTCTTGAACCTCCTCATCGGTATACGTCGGGTCAACCCCACGAATTACAACAGAAAGGAGTGGAGGCCGTTTCGGTGGAGGCGCGTTTTTCCGTTTGACAGAGTTCAGGGATGTAAGGGTAGCTTGTTTTCCAAATATTTCAAAAGATGCTTTATTCCGAACTAAGATCGCGAAGTTAGGATCCGGTGATTTGAGTATCATGCCGTTGCGTGTTTTGATGACTTGAGACAGAGGAGCGTTTGGCAGATACTTTCGGAGCTGGATAGTTATGAATTTCTCGTTACTATATTTGGTATCAAAATTTTGAAGGAGAAAAGAATGAACTGCTGGAACAGTTGATGAGGAAGATGAGAGATGAGATGTCTCATTGATGACTGTTGGCTGGGCTTCCATGTCTGAAGTATCTGAAACATTTTCACGATGTTGTTTTTTCGCCGGCTGGCGAGACTGTTTAACAGAGTCAGCATAGAGTTGTTGACCGCGTGGAGATCTGGATCTCGTGGATACGTTAGAAGTGGTGGAGGCAGTAGAACTACCTGACTGTGTACGCTGTCTGTTGCTCATATCCTTCCGCTTGGTCACTTTCGTAGCCGAAGCAGAAGGAATGGCAAACACAGGAGGAAGGCCATGATGGCGTCCATCCACCGTGGATCCAGTAGTACTAGCAGAATCAGCCATAATGGAGAGCCGTGAGCCGTAACAATAAAGCAGTGATGTATGAAATGAGAGATGAATAATATGAGCAAGGTGGGACAACCCGTTTGGATAGTTGTCCAGGTGGGGCAACTCCCCTGGCTCGATCTGTAGATCCGGCTGCCCTTGGCTAGATAAGTCTGACAGACGGTTCGTAAGAAAGAGACAGAAGGTGAGGCCCAGGATGAGGAACAGGAAGGTTTTTCCAAAAATCGTCACCATACAATCAGCGACGCTTCAGAGCGGAGCTCTGGGAAAGTATGTGCTTGCATTGTCGTATAGATTGATGGTAATTAAAATTGTGAAGAATTTGGCTGGGCGAAGTTGCATAGTTTAACATATTATTGCATTATGTGATTAATTTATATTATTTTTTGTTTTAGCATGTACTTAATTATTATAAAATTGAAATAATAATAATAGATAACGAGACATTTTGATAAAGAAAGCGGAACCCCACAGTACTACGATATGTACAACTGTGCTGACATCTATTGGCAATAATTACAACTTTATTTAACAGCCACGTTATATGGGAGACTGATACAGAATGAAGGGGGAGACTTAAGGTGAATTACATGAGATTTAGATGTACAAGAAAGAGAAGAGAATAAAATAAATAGAGAAAGCTATTATTGTTTATTGAATTGAAGCACCATTTAAGCGTAATATATTAGTTTGTAATGAGGTTATTAAATTAGGTTTAACTGGATACGTATGCACTTTGTAGGGTTGTTTATTATTTATTTAGGATTTTTATTTAATAATATGGTTTGTAGAAGTATATTGAATTGCTATAAAATAGAACAAACTTATATTTTATTTGTATAGATGTATTTAAGATTATATTCGGGTGCAGTTTTAGTATTGGTTTGCGTTAACGTAGTAAATGTGCGGAACGGCACACGATGGATTTGGAATGGGTGGAGTATTACAATTTACACGTTGCTTGGGAATTGTTTAGTATTGGTTTGCATTGATGAATGTTGCACATATTGAGGAAATGCTGAAGATTGTATTTATGCTAATTGGCACTACGATTTCCATTTGAAAGAATTAAATAAATAATAGCTTGAAAATATTTTAAATTGGATTACGGTATGGAGCATAATATTTAAGTATATTGTATTTACTACGAACTAGAGTATTTATGTAGCTGCTATTATAGAATTAACAAGTACCAGAGATAATTATATTGTTTTTATTTACCATGTATTGAATTATAAGAATATATATTCCTTATAATATTTGATAACAGTTGGGAAGCTTTATATGGTGATTGATTTTTACGTGTGGAACTGATTTAATTTGAAGCAACAGCAAATACATTTGACAGATAATTGACGTATTTGCAACTATTGAAATGGGTATAAAATGCTTTATGTATGTAAAAATATTTAATATTTTTTGTTTGTAAAGTATGAGGCAATTTTAACTGCTAATGTATAACATTACAGATAGGGTTTTAAGCTATTTTAGAATGAGCTTAGGAGATAACAAAATTATTATGGAATGAGACTAGCATGATGCATAGGGAAGATGACATGTGGAATGTTTGGGAAAGTTTTATTATTTTAGGAAATAATATATTAATGAATACAACGGGTAATATTTTTAAGAGAAACCCATATTTTAGTATTGGTGTACTATTGAAAGCATGAATCAACAATTTTGAAGGCATAAGACATAGGCAAAGACTTGTATTTACTGGTGTTATTGTTTTACGTTTACCGGAGAGGATGTTGCTGCCATTATGTTAAAACAGTTTTGAATAGATTTGAATTATTGGAATATAGTATTTTTTATACTTAGGGACTTATTTATAAATACAACTTACGAAATTAGAATATTATCGATTGAATTATTTACAATGTATATAATTATTTATATTTTAATGTTATTGACTAGTTATTTAAAATTTAGACGAATTGTACTTTTAGTGCTGGAATGGTATATATCATGTACTAATACGGAACACATTGATTAGCATACAACTCTGCAGATTATATATTTGCGTAGACGAAATTATGAAAACTGTTGATTTTTAGTATTCAACGCACTTACACGAAAATAATTGTACAATTAGAAATTGTTGAAAGTTTTGAATGGGCAATTATGTATATGCGTGGTGTAGTACAAGTATTTGGAATATACGTATTGTATTGTGTTATCAACTATTGATACAAATAGGCTGAAGGATTTACGTAGTATCTGCGTTTGCGACAATATAAAATGTTATGAGAATGACATGATACCACGTGATTGTCAGACTTGCATTATATAGTAATTAGATTTATGTTTTATTAAGATATAGAGGTACATATTACGCATTAATATAGACACAGATTGATTTATTTTATTTTAGGCATGAAAGAGAAACTCCATATATTGGCGTTGACTGTGGAAAAACAGAGACGTGTATACATTACAATTTTCCATTAGTATCTGAAAAGTTACACAGAATATAAACCTTCATCCAGCCTATGAGGTGGGTGCTCTTTGACTTGGCTATGGAGACGATGCAATTTATGTTTTTTTTTTTTTTTTTTTTTTTTTTGCACAATGCTAGCATGCTGAAGGCATGCTAGCCCCTTACAAGGGTTACGCCCTTTTCTCGGGAAGAGAAGGAATAGTAATATGGAAAGTAGGCAGCAGGGATGGTCTAAGTGATTTAATAATTTATATTAACTTTATTGATAATAAATTAAAGAGTATGAAAGTAGCATAGCAGACATTATGGCCTTTAGCCATAATCATTAGGATCGGTGATGAGATGGAGATGAGACTGAGGTGCACTGAACGCCACAACACAGTAAAGGCAAGGGTTAGTTAGACGAATGCATGTTATCTTCCGATCCTGGGGCTGCTCAGGATCATGATGAGAGACACAATGAGCCCTGTTAGAAGAGATGGATTACTGTGCGTATGATGGAAAGATGTAGTGCGAATCTGAGTGAATGGCAAAGGCAGCTGCGATGTCTTGATCTGGATGATTTGGTGGGAGTGAATAACGGTATAAAGTAAAGAGGAGGGAGAGTGGCGGGTGGCGAACAGGATGTTGTGGAGCATAATCGATATCACTGTGTAGAATATCGAGGAAAAGGGGATGCTTCTGAGCCAGTCTATTGGTGATGTAGGAAAGTCGAAGTTTTTCAATGTGGTACAGGATGTGAGGAAAGGGGATGCGATCATACAGATCTTGTGTAGGACTGGGTAGCTTTATACGATATGCAATACGCAGGGCGTGTCGTTCTAGGATCTTCAGCTTGTTGTAAAAGGTTGAATGTACAGCGACCCAAGCTGTGAACCCATAGGTGAGGACGGGTCGTAGGAACACCTTATATGTTGTCAGAATGGTATCTGCTCGTAGGCCCCAAGTTGTGCCAGAAAGTCTGCGAAGAAGATTCAGTCTATTGTAGGCTTTAGTGATAATCTGAGCTAAATGAGGACGCCATGTGAGGTGAGTATCGAATATAACGCCTAGGTACTTGACGTTTTTGGTAGGTTTGATGGGAGTATCAAGAACAGTAAGGTTCAGGCGTGTTGGGTTTCTATGGACGCGGGACCGTCTCTTAGGGTCAAGAAAAACTATGGCTTGAGTTTTCTCAGAATTTAGGCGTAATCGCCATTTCGAGCACCAATTAACAAAGATATCGATGGCAGATTGGAGTGCTGTGTTCAATTGATGGATCGTTTTGCCGAGAGCAAGAAATGCCGTGTCGTCTGCAAACTGGAAGAGATGTACATTTGAAGGAAGTGGAGGAAGATCGGCAACGAAGAGCAGATACAAAAGTGGAGATAATGCTGAGCCCTGTGGAACTCCGGAATGAATAAAGACAGGGTGTGATAAGGAGTTGTTTACAGATATGTATGTTATGCGACATGATAGAAAGTTGAAAATGAATCGGATGTAGCACATTGGTAGTTTACAGGACAGAAGCTTAAAGAAAAGCGCAAGATGCCATACCTTATCGAAAGCTTTCTCAAGGTCGAATAGAAGTAAACATGATGGCTGTGAGCGATTAAAGTGATTCGTAATGATATTGGTAAGGCGTAAGAGCTGGTCATGAACACCAATGCGAGGACGGAAACCTGCCTGATGGAGTGGAATGATGCGATGGCGAGAGAAATGTGGATGAAGTCTGTTAACAAGAATGCGTTCGAGAATTTTGCAGAAAACAGTGGTTAATTGGATTGGACGGTAAGATGATACTGAGGTAGCTGGCTTGTTAGGTTTTAGAAACATTAAGGTCTTGGAGGTTTTCCAATTGACGGGAATGATACCGGTACGTAAAATGAAAGTGAAAATATGCGCTAACAGGAGCAGTAAACAGAAAGGACTCTCTTTAATGTGACGGTAAGTGATAAGGTCCATGCCTGGAGCAGTGTTACGTTTGCGAGCTGTGACTTCACGAATTTCTAGAACTGTGATAGGCGTGGTAAGTTCGTGATGAGCTGGA
Organism: Thermobia domestica; assembly: GCF_964235325.1. NCBI lineage: Eukaryota > Metazoa > Arthropoda > Insecta > Zygentoma > Lepismatidae > Thermobia > Thermobia domestica. Next base: position 25,211,057 of record NC_137462.1, read on the forward strand.
AAGGTATGCTCTGTACTGGGTTGAAGATGACGAGATTCAACATTAAACGTATATGCAGGATGGCGTCGTTCAGATCTTTCAGGAGGAAATGGCGTGAAGATGGTTTGGAGGTGATTCGCAAAGGCATCAGCTTTGGCACTATCTGAGGTGAGTGGATGATCACCGTCAATGAGAGGATAAGGTGTTCGAGTGAGTTTGCCAGTCAATGCATTAAATCTCTTCCAGTATTTGGTAGGATGTGAAGTTGCGTCCAGTGTATTGCACGTTTTGACCCAGTTTCGAAGTTTATAGGCTATAACATAGTTTCGAACCGTACGTTGGAGTTGTCGGTGATGGCGGAGAGCCTCCTCGTTCTTTGTACGTACGTAATCTCGGTAAAATTGTCGAGAACGTCTGATCATGTGAAGGTATTGAGGTGGTAATCGAGGACGCCATGGATGTACTTGCGAGGTAGGTATATTCTCGGCAGATGCTGTATGGATAGAAGAGGTGATAGTATCCAGCGCCGAGTATAGTTCATCCTCAGTATTTGGTGGCTCGAGATGTTCAATCTTAGAAGTGAGATGAACTCTGTAGTTATCCCAATTAGCTTTGTCAAATCTAGGGACCTCCCTCGGTGGAATGTTTACAGAACAGGGATGTCGAAAGGAACGTTTGATAGTTAACTTGACTGGAAGGTGGTCGCTGCCAAGAGGGTCTAAGACTTCGATATGGCATTTACCGGCAAGGGTAGTTGAGGTGATGACAACATCCGGTGTGGTATCTGAGACAGGGCGTGTTGATTTTGGAAGTTTATGCAGAATGCAAGGTATGCGTGTTGTAACGAAGTCCTGGAATTGAGCCTTCTGGTAAGCGGGTCTACTATGAATGTTAATATCGGCCATGATAATGAAGTGGCGAAAATTGTTTGCGATATACTGAAGAAAGGAGTATGGTATTGCATGGCCGGGCCGAACGTAGATGGTCGCCAAGGTGATGTATAAAGCTTTGAAGTAGACGGTTGTGATAAAATATTCTGGAAGGTTGGAAATAGGAGCTTGGAAAGTACGATAAGATAACTGAGAAGCAAATCCAATGAGTACGCCGCCATTGGCGCGGAGGGCTGGTGTTTGATTGTCGGCTCGAAAGATCTGGTATCCTGAGAACTTACAAGACATACGAGGTGTGAGATGCGTTTCGTTTAGTAGAAACGCTGATGCATGTTCTTCCAGAAGAAGTTGTTCGAAGAGACATTTATGTTGATTGAGAGAACTGATATTGAGAAAGATAATAACGATATCCATAAAGAAATTCATAATTTCAAACAGATGTTTCCAAGCGGGTGGTGTGAAAGTGAACTCGTTGACCTGTGTAGGTGGCATTGAAAGTAACGTTGAATATGCAGCGGGCAGCATACTGTACTTGTTGGAGTACATGCGGCCGTAGAAAAGGATGCACGTTTTGTAGCGTTAATGTGATGAACTGAAGAAGTTGAGATACTGTAACAGGCTGAGAATCAGGTGGTACATTGGAGGTAGGCGTGGAGTTGGTTGTTGGTTCACTTTGAGTGCGAAGTGGTGCCACTAAGTGAGGTTTATCCGGTGAAGGTGCGGGTCGAGCTTGACACTTAAAGCTATAAGTCGGGTGTTGTTCAGGACAAGCGGAGCACTGCGGTGGACGCAGCAGGTTAGGACAGGTACGTGTGGAATGAAGTCCAGCACAGTATCCACATTTCAAGTTATTCCTGCAGTTAGCGGTGGTGTGCGTGTTATATTCTTGACAACGCTCGCAACGGATTGGTACTGGTCGTGCAGTGCGTGATGGCTCGACACGATGCCGCTTGCGATAGATAAAAGCTCCGTTATCAAGTAGCTGGTTGATGGTGTCCTGCGTTTGAGATAACACTCGGACCATGTAAGTGGGACCTCGGTCGTTTCGAATGCGGATGCACTTGGAAACTTTGTACCCTTCTTCTGTGAGTTCTTGTAGAATCTCATCATCAGTAAGGTCAGGATTTACACCTCGTATGACCACGGAGAAGGCAGGCGTGCGAGGTGGAGGAGGCGGCTGTTTGATTCTCCGGTCAGTCAGTTTAGTGAGCTGTGCATTCTTGCCGAAAATTTCATAACTAAACTTGTTGCGAATAGTGGTAGCCAGATGTTGATCAGGAGATTTGATGATCATCCCATTTCTGGTGGCAACAATTTGTGAGATCTGAGCTCGCCGATAATATTTAGTGAGCTGAAGATAGATGTGCTTTTCGTTCTGATATTTCGTGTCAAAATTTGTAAGTAAGAACGAATAGATTGGTGGTTTTGTACTGTCAGATAGCGACGGAAACTCTGTGTCGTCGATTCTAAGTCGCTCACTATCAGAGTCTGAGATGCTATCTCGGCGATGACGTTTCGGAGATGGTGTGTGATGGTGACCTATAACTGGAGATCGTGATCTTTCCGGGCTATTGTCGGTACGGTGTGAATCTCGGTGCCTACGTCTGATATCCGAATCTACAGAGACGGTAGGACCAGCTATTACCGTAGGAAGTCCGACATGTTGTCCTCCAGTCGCCATATCGGGTCAACCAGTTATGGGCTCAAGGCCCACTGGTCGAAATGAGATGAATAGCAATGAGAAGTGAGATGAGAAAATACGATGAGTGTAATGAGTTTCAAAAGACAAGGAACCCTTCGAAAGCGATAACTTTCGTCTATCCTGTGAGTGCCGTATATGTGTTATGCTCTCAGGTACGTATTTCAATACCTGGTCCTCGCTGACACACTAACAAACACAAGACAGGCTAGGTTTCTTGATGAGGTAAGTATGCAATTTATGCTTAGAGCAGTTAAAATATGGGATTATATATGGGAACTTATATGCGAAAATTTGGTAGACAGAACATTTTTTTGTCATTTATTTAAAAAACTATTGTATAGTTACAAGAGAATTTTGAATCGATTTTAATTTATTTAGGAACTACCATATACAATATTATAATTATTTACGGTGAATGCGCTAGCAACACATGATTGCATGAAAATATGTGGAGCCATCTATTGTATAAATTGGAAAACACAATTATGACTGTACTCGATAGAGGCACACGATGATGAATTACACACTTGTAACATTTCTGATAACTACATAAAATGTTATGAGAACGAGATGATACCACACGAATGTCAGACCTGCATTATATACTAACTAGATTTGTTTTATTAAGATATAGGTGTACATATTATGCGTTAATACAGACACACAATGAATTATTTTATTTGTGCATGAAAGAGAGATACCACATATATGCGTTGACTGTGGAAATGCAGAAGCATGTGAACATTGCAACCTAGCATTGTTATGTGAACTAATACACAAAATATAAACTTTAATGTAGTTTATTGTAATATTTATCAAGAGTTTCATTCCCATCCAATGGATGGTAGGACCGTAGAAGGCAATACCTTTTTTTTTTTTTTTTTTTTTTTTTTTTTTTTTTGGCCAGAATTCTAGTTTATATTTATGACACTTAAAATATGAGAGTATATATATGAGAACGTATATGCGAAAAAATTTGTAGACAGAACTTTTTACTTATTTAAGAATGCTGTGTAGTTACAATAGAGAATTTTGAACCCGATTTTTAATTTATTTAGGAACTACCATATACAATATTATATTTATTTACGGTGAATGCGGTAGCAATAACAGATTGCGTGAAAATATGTGGAGCCATCTATTGCATAATATGGAAAACACGATTATGGGTGTATTTGATAGAACTACCCGGTGATGAATTACACACTTGTAATATGTGTGATAACTATATAAAATGTTATGAGAACGAGATGATGCCACACGAATGTCAGATTTGCATTATATACTAACTAGATTTGTTTATTAAGATATAGGTGTACATATTATGCGTTAATACAGACACACAATGAATTATTTATTTTGGCATGAAAGAGAGATACCACATATATGCGGTGGTTGTGGAAATGCAGAAGGATGTGAACATTGCAACCTAGCATTGTTATGTGAACAAATACACAAAATATAAACTTTTATTGGAACTTATACGTTTGTTGTTCGTTTGTTTGTTTATAGCTAGTTATATTGACTTGTACCATTTTAGAGGGTTATGCAGTTTTTAGGGAAGAGTGATGTATAATTGGAGGATTTAAGGATTGTGTGATGTTTCATAGAAGTTTTTATTACATTATAATAATTGCTAAGGTTTTAAGGATCTTTCCAATCCTTAACATTTGCTAGGAAATTAACGAGGAAATTGCAGTTAGTGTAGTATTGTATAGAACTGGAAGAGTAGAAATATGGAAAGAATAATGAATATGTACTGATAAAGTATATTATACCTGTATATTGTGAATGATGAGCATGAGGGATGAGGCGAGGTGTGCTAGTATATCACAGCACAGAAGTGTTAGGCAGATGAAGTTTTTTTTTTTTTTTTTTGCCTAGGGGCTGCTTAAGCTTTAATGTAGATAATGGGAACCCTGGTAGTGATAGATGGATTTAGTGTACAAATAATGGAAATATGAGTGGGAGATGATCATGAACTTGATAATTTGGGAGACCCTACTGGTCAAAGGGCTTAGGAGGTAGATTGTAGCAATAGAGAGTATAGACCATTGATAGCGTTGGAGGATAATATTAACATGGAGAAGGATGGAGAACTAAAAGGCACATAGTATTTTAAAGTAAGGGGTCGTGGGTTATAACGAGAGCATATGTATGCGAGACGCAAAGTTTTAAGATGAAAATGGAGTGTAGGAAACTGAATTTGGTTGCACAACTTTGCTGTAGGACTAATTAGTTTGACTCGATATGCAATGTGGAAAACACATTGTTCCATCATTAATAAGTTTTTGTAAACTGTGTGGATGGTTTTAACTCATGCAGCATTTTTGTAAGTTAGCACAGGCCGTAAAAGACGCCTTGTATGTATTTAGAATTGTGTTTGCTTTCAGTATTCAGGACGTTTGCCGACACTTTTTTTTTTTTTTTAATAAGTTAACTTTATTGTATGCTTTTTTTTGCGATTGTTTGAAGATGTTTTTAACTGAGATGTTTAGTGAATGTGACCATTAACTAAGTTACACTTGAATGTGCTTGGATGAGAGCTTGATTTAGTTTTAGGGAAAGGTAGTTAGGATTTTTTTTTTATGGATTTTTGATGTTTTACGGAGGAATGATGATGATAATTTGTGTTTTTTGTGGTGTTGATTGCTAGTTTTTATTTGCTGCACCACTGAAGAAAACTGTTAATTATTATCTGTAGAGCAATGTTGATGGATTGGATACTAGATTCTAACGCAAGAAAAGATAGTGTTGGTGGCATATTGAAAGACCTGAAGTTATCAGGAAGTGGATACATATTGGGAACATAGAGATCTGGTGACAGAGCAGATTTTTGAGGTACTCAACAGTGAAGGAAAATAGGATGGGAGAAGCAGTTATATATTGAAATATATGACAGGCGGTTGATTTAAAAACTTGTATATCAGTTTTATATACAAGATAGGAAATTGAAGATGAATTATTGTGTATGCAATTGTGTGGTGTTTACTTTGTTAAATATTTTTTGAGTTAAATAATACAAGACATGTTGGTTTGATCTAATTATAATGTTGTGTAACCATGGTAGTTAAGACCGGTAGTTGATTGTTGATCGAATATCCTGGGTGAAATTTTGTTTGATGTATGGGATGTATTTTGTGTTGTTATGTATGCATACAGACGTCTTACTATAATACGTTATAGGGTTTTACTAAAAGCAAACGTTAATTGAATTGTACGGTAGGATGATAAGATGGTATGAGTTTTTTCTTGGTCTGGAAACATTAACGTCTTAGAGGGTTTCCAGGTGACAGGAAAATATCCAGTGTGCAGAATGATAGTAAAAATTGTGGGTAACAAAGTAAGTAATATAAGAGGGCATAGTTTAATATGACGATAGTTTATTGAATTAAAGACAGGGGCACTATTCCTTTGTTACGAATAACTGTACGGATATTTGAACTATGAATGGTTTTGTTTGAGATTTATTTTTGCGGAAGAGTATGAAGGATATGAGGTTGTAATGAAACAGAAGATGAAATGAATGTGTTGGATGGATGTCTATATGAATATGTGGGACGGAGTGGTGTGAAGAAGTCTTGAAGGAAATTAGCAAAAGCAGCAGCTTTAAAAGAGTCTGTCTATATAGATAACGCATTATTTAATAATGGATATGGTGTTTTACTGCTTTTGCAAAGAGCATTGAAATGTTTTCAATACTTGTTAGGATGAGTGACCTCAGAGAGAGTATTACAGATTTTATACCAATACCATAGCTTGTAAGCACAGATATAATTTGATTAACCTTTGAACTTTTGGTGATGATGAAGTGTTTTGGATTTTTTTTTTATTTTTTTTATTTTTTATACGCTGATATTTATGATAAAACTGTTGAGAGCGAGTGATAAATGTGAGATATTTTGCTGACAATGCTGGTCGATAAGTGGATAATGTAGTTACCGGTATGTAAAGTGAACTAGTTTTTGATTGAAGTTGTGATGATATGATTGTTATGATACAGTTTTTTTTTTTTGATGTAGGAGCTTGCAAAGGGTTTATTGCTCCCGATAGATATGTTTTGTATTGTTTTCAGGTGAATTTATTAAAATGGTCTTTAGTTCTTTGAAATTTGTAGACTGAGACATATCTTGAGTACTATAATGTAATTTGATTGGAACATGATCACAGCAATTTTTAATGGATTGAGAACATTAATATAGATTTGTGAAATGTGATTAGCAGAAGTAATGACAATATTTGGTATGTTTTGTGATATAAACCTATTGGGTTTTTGGAAGATTATGAATGATATCAGTTATGTGACTTGTGACAAAGGTTTGAAAACTAGACCCCCCCCACCCCCTATTAGTTTTAAATACTATTTTTTTATTCAAATTAGCTTGAATATTTCATCTTTACATCAGTTTACAACCGACAAAGTCACCCAGACCGTTTACTGCGCGTGCTTGAATTTCTATATATTCACATTGAAAGCAATAATTAGAAATCACTATACCTGAACCCCAATAGCTCCTTTTGTATTTACTTGTCTTTTAATTAGCCTGTTGGATTTCAACGTATCAATAAATAATGCTTTTAAATCCATTTTTTAAAAAGTATACTTTTGGTTATTGTACATTTAAGACATGGTGGATTACTTCCTTTGTGACAACTTTTAGTAATGAGTGGTGCTATCTTATCTACAGAATACTCCACACTTGAAAAATTTATTACAGTTGTTATTATAAGACAATAGTTATTGAACTTTCGCTAATTATGTTTACAGATAAAGTATTGCGTACAATAAGGAGGAACAAATGCTATCGAAAACTCGTCAAATGTTAAGGATTCTTGTAGACAATCCATGTAGTAAGTTGTGAATATATGTTAAAACTGAAGCCTACATTATGTATTTGATCAGTGCTAAAAAATACCTGTGAATTTTCATTAGGTAGGCTATATGTTAAAAGCATAGGAAAGAAAAAAACTAACACCAACTTTGCAATGGGAAAGGAGAATAAACTGTTTCACAAACTTCTTCTTCTTATGTCTGAAGTTTCATGAAAGTAAAATTTATTTATTTGTACAAGTAATCACCGATTTATTTCCTATTTATCTGTATTCTTTTTTTCATGTCTATATGACATATATTCAAAGATCATTTACTTATTTAAACAGGTTTTTATGTCGATGCGCTAGGTTATATATTTCTATTGTATTGAATTAGATTCAATCTCCCAACATGACCCTCCTCCTCTTTGCTAAGCGGATAGCGTCCCTGCTTTCGGGGTTGGCAGACCACAGTCATAATTCATTATGGTCCCTTATCGATTTCGACCGTGCAATTTGACCTTGTATGTCCATATCAGATAACTCGCGGCCGATTGTGATTGTCGACATAGGTTGTGAGAGGTGCTGCTTCAGTTTTTCCGTCACTTGCACCACAGATGCACGTTGGTTCTGATTGATAATCCTCTTTAATGCTAGGCGGAACCTGTCACTGAGGATTTCCTTCAGACCAGTTCTTCTTCTTTATCCATGTGGTTTTGTTGTGAATTTTGTAGACTGTCATCAACTACATATCCAATAACACACCACTTCATCACGCTCACACCACATAAATAAGCATCAACTTAACCATTTTGGGAAATCAGAAAAAAATCGTACGCACATTTTACAGTATCAGTTTGCTCAGTTCGCTGCACACTGGCGTTTTACTGATCCTAACATATTACGGAAAAAAGTGTGATTTACCATATACGAAGTAGCGTGCACCTTTGGCGTACAGGGTTCCGGGTTCGATTTCTGGTGGGAAAGCCATAAAATATTTTTAAACCCATTATTGTGATTCGGATTCCATGTGTAGATGCATATAATTTCTAAGTTTCGGAAGTCCTGTTTGATAGAGTGTACGAATGAGAGAAAAAATAAAGTAAGAAGAATGGACGGTCGTGTGTAACTGTCATACATGTATACATTTAAAATGACTGATCGTTACAAGCGATTGTACCCATATGGCAGAAATCTGGTAGTATACATTTTCTGGTAGAGAAACGAATAATGACACGTCCGTGGTATTGAGATCATTTGTTATTGATCACTTCGCTCTACAGAAAGTTTGTCATATGGGTTAGATGATGGGTTTACGTTTGTGCTTTGGAGGAAAGTAATATGATGTTTTGTATTTGTTAACGTATTAGATAATTAGAAGAATGTTTAGGTGCTTGGCATGTGACAACAGTGAGTGATAGTATTGGCAAAATGGCTTTGGATCATTTCATATTTGTTTCTATCTTGCCTCGACGAAGACTAAGGGGGAAGGATGGAAAAAGCATACCAATTATAAGTGAGATGTTTGTACCTGTAGATGTGTTCTAGCCATACCTTTGATACTGTGCGTGAACTTCCATTCTTGTAATGCTGTATATGTGTACATGGCGATATTCATTTGTGAAGGATAGTTTATTAATTAACTGTTCAATTTGGTTGACATAAATCTCATCATTGGGGAGGGAAAAAGTAAAAAATGCAAAATGGGACATTGCCTTATCGTTATTTCTTTCAAAGATTGGATTTTCGAATCTGGGAAGATGGCATTTTCCTGAACTGAATATTTCTCAGCCATTGGATTGACAAAGTTAAGACTTTTTTTCGCATATACGTTCTCATATATATACTCTCATATTTTAAGTGTCATAAATATAAACTAGAATTCTGGCCACAAAAAAAAAAAAAAAAAAAGGTATTGCCTTCTACGGTCCTACCATCCATTGGATGGGAATGAAACTCTTGATAAATATTACAATAAACTACATTAAAGTTTATATTTTGTGTATTAGTTCACATAACAATGCTAGGTTGCAATGTTCACATGCTTCTGCATTTCCACAGTCAACGCATATATGTGGTATCTCTCTTTCATGCACAAATAAAATAATTCATTGTGTGTCTGTATTAACGCATAATATGTACACCTATATCTTAATAAAACAAATCTAGTTAGTATATAATGCAGGTCTGACATTCGTGTGGTATCATCTCGTTCTCATAACATTTTATGTAGTTATCAGAAATGTTACAAGTGTGTAATTCATCATCGTGTGCCTCTATCGAGTACAGTCATAATTGTGTTTTCCAATTTATACAATAGATGGCTCCACATATTTTCATGCAATCATGTGTTGCTAGCGCATTCACCGTAAATAATTATAATATTGTATATGGTAGTTCCTAAATAAATTAAAATCGATTCAAAATTCTCTTGTAACTATACAATAGTTTTTTAAATAAATGACAAAAAAATGTTCTGTCTACCAAATTTTCGCATATAAGTTCCCATATATAATCCCATATTTTAACTGCTCTAAGCATAAATTGCACTGAATCAAGAGGCCTAACCTCTCTTGTGTGAGTTAATGTGCGAGCGAGGATCAAGTGTAGCAATACGCATTTGTGAGCATAGCACACGTACTGCACTCAGAGGATTGACGAAAGTTTTCACTTTCGGAGGGCAGCTTGCTTTTTGAAACTCAGCTTATCATACTTTCTTTCACCTTCATCCTCATTTGGGCTTCGGCCCTAGGCTACATTCTTACGATGACTGACTCTGGCAAAACCACTGGACAAATGAATCTTGGCAGACATTCTGGCTTACCACCTTTATCTCCTTCCATCCCCAGCACATCAGTAGTACAACCATCCACTCGAACTCGGCATTTTTCTTGGGGTCATGAACCGATCAGTACATCTCGAGATAGACACCCATCAAGCGAATCTACTCAATCAGCGAAACGCATCCGATCTCGCTCACCAATAACACAAATGGATATCGAGGTTGAACGACAAAATACATGTATACCTTCTGCAACGTCTCCAAATATGTCACCAAGTCACACTCCTCTGTTTCATTTCATACTTACTGATTTTGACGCGAAGTACACGAACCCTAAAATGATTTTTCTTCAAATTGCCAAGTATGTTCCTCGGGTGCGAGACACCCTAGTTCAAATCGTAAAAACCAAAAATGGCTATATTTTAAAATCTAACGATCCAAATTTTGGTATCACCGTCCGTAATAAAGCTTCTTACGAAATTTTTGGTAAGAACGCTAAACTCACGAAACTCACGGACAAGCGAACGAAACAACAGCCACCTCCTAGAAAACTACCATTTCTGTCGGTTGTCATTAGGGGTGTTTCCCCCGAACTAACTGACGCAGAAATCCAAGAGGAATTAACGCAAGAAGGCATTTCAGTGGAAAAGTGTATTCGCATTCGCAATAATAATGGTCCGACATATATGGTACGCATTCTATCACAGCGGCAAGATACCATTGACTATCTTCTTAGATTTGGGGCACCCATCTATAAGAAAATTCATCGCGTCGAACCATCTAAAACGCAGGGTCCGCTTCCAATTCGTTGCGAAAAGTGCCAGTTATACAACGACCACACTACAGCCAATTGTCGTAATCAACCTAAATGCGGTTACTGCTCCGGACTCCATGACACCAAAACATGCCCCAACTTGAAAGGACCACCTAAATGCAATACATGTGGTAGTGGGCTTCACCCTACATATAGCTATCGTTGTAAGGCAAAACCAGCACCCACTCCTGAGCATCCGGAACTAACTGTTCCATTAAAAACAGCAGATAAAACTACACCACCTACACAATCGCTATTGCCTCCGTTAACAGTCGAAGATCTCATACGCTATGTTAGTCTGGTGTTACAAAACATTTTCCCTTTTCAACGAGCTCACATCATTCAACATATCATTTCTGCCGCCAAATCTATTTTTAATATTAATCTTCATGCAACTTATTCTAATAATTATGTACATTTTCACATTGGAATCCTGGAAACCGCTGTTTAAAACAATCTACACCGTCTTCTTCATAATGGGGATTAATTTTCTTTTCGTCAATATCCGATCCTTTCCTCAACATAGACTGTTACTTGAATCTTTATTAATGGAAGAACATATTAGTGTTTTCGCTTTAAATGAAACCGCCTTAAAGCCAAGTATGCTTGCTCGTATTCCTGGATACCAACTGCAACGCTGCGACTTCCAAGATCAAGCTCAACGGGCCCAAGGGGGAGTAGCAATAGGATATTTCCCAAAGTACCCAGTTCGAGCGTATACTCCACAAGCTTTAAGTAATCTCCCGGAATACCTATTATTCACTATATACTTTCCATCGATCATTATCAACTTCAGTACAATCTATATTAGACCACGTCAACGTATCCCATTCGAATATTTCCGATATATTGCCACCAACTTCCGAAATATTATCATCATGGCGGACATAAATATCCACAGTCGTACTGATCGCGAAAAAGCCGACTTTGAGGACTACTTAAGTAACAATCTTCAGCTTCATCTTCATGTTCTTCCTGCACACACTAGGCCTATCAGTCAAACTACACCGGATGTCGTCATCACCTCTATGAATTTCCTTAATGACTGTCAGCTTACAGTACTGGACTCTATTGGCAGCGATCATCATCCAATAAAATTAACGTTTACTCGGGGACAACCTCAACGCCCTGTACTAGTACCTCGTCGAGTTCCGAGGTTTGATAAGGCGAATTGGCCTCATTTCCGGGAAGATCTAGAGCACTCTCTTTCTACCATAACACCTCCAACTACTGAAAGTGAACTTGATTCCTGTCTTACTGCTATTACTGCGGCAATGCAAACCAGTGCTGAGCAGTACATTCCGATGCAGCAAGTCCATCCACACAAACCGGCCCTACCACCGACATATCTTCCGCTCATACAGAAAGCCCGACATCATCTTCGGGAATATTATCGGACCGGGAATGACGCATGTCTTCGTCAGCATCGCCAATGGCAACGAGCTGTTCATAGCTCCTTGTTGCCTATAAACGCCGCAATTGGATTAAAACTTGCAACACCTTATCCGAGGAAGCGCATCCATCTCGCTACTGGAAGCGTTTTAATCAACTTACGGGCAAGAGCACCACAATAACCTACCCGCTAGTTGCAGATGGCATTCCTCTGTTCTCCAACGAAGAAAAAGCAAACGCCTTTGCTACACAGCTCCAGACCGTTTTTACACCAACAGCGGCTTCTAAACGCTCTGAACGGAAAGACCTATATAGCATTCCTGCTTTACAACCTTCAACAAATCATGTCATTGATCCGGAGCATCCACTTACCACACCCATTACTACCAATGAAATCCATTCTACACTAAAACGGAAGAAAAATACAGCACCTGGGATTGACAACATTTCTTATCGACACATAAAAGAAGCTCCACACTCATTCCTGCTAACCCTGGCAACAATATATACTTTCATACTTCAAACTGGTTTCTATCCTCCTGATTGGAAAATCTCAAAAATTTGTATGTTTCATAAACCGAATATACCTGTCCATTCAGTTTGTTCATACAGACCAATCCAACTCACATCTGTTCTCAGCAAGATCCTGGAAAAAATCCTTGTCTGCCGCCTTCATAAATACCTTGAAAATACTGGTCTATTACCTATTCATCAAGCAGGTTTTCGACCTAGATTCTCCATCAATGACCAACTGCTTCGTCTCAGTACCATAGTTACAAATCAATTTAACAAAGGCTTGCCATCCTGTCTCATTCTAATGGATTTAGAAAAGGCATTTGATAAAGTGTGGCACTATGGGCTGATTCAAAAACTGCAGTCATTCAAACTTCCCGTCTGCTATTTAAGAGTAATTTACTCTTTCATTACAAATCGCATTGCGTATGTGGCAGTTGGTAACACACTCTCTTGGCCTATATTTCCGTTTACTGGAGTACCCCAGGGGTCTGCTCTCAGCCCATTATTATATATTCTTTACGCTTCAGACATTCCGTCAGTGCCACGAAATGTTTTCACCTTCCAATATGCTGACGATACAGCATTTCTTGCACTTGGCAACACTGTCCAGCAAATTAGTCTTGCTCTACGAACAACTCTAGACAATTTCATCAAGTGGTGTCAGAGATGGCATCTGACTATTAACAATGACAAAACGCAAGCGCTGGTTTTCCTACCACCTAACAGGCGTTCTAGGGTTCACCGAAACCTCACACTCTTACGAGTAACTGTTGATGGCTACATTGTACGCCCTACCAACACTGCTACCTACTTGGGCGTCGTCTTCGATTCCAAACTGACTTGGAATGCACATTTGCAAAAATTAAGAGCAAAGGCTACTATTCGCTTAAATCTTTTGCGTCGTCTCACAGGCACCACTTGGGGCCTCAAAGCAGATGTTTTACTCCACACCTATAAGATGTTTCTCCGACCTATACTCACTTTTGGACATACTGCCTGGTGCAATGCTTCTGCTTCCTTCTACGAAAAACTTTGCATATTGGAGCGTCATGCTATTCGACTAGCTCACCGACTGAAACTGCCATATCCTACGTGGCTCACGTATGAGTACATCAACTTTCCAAAGCTCACAGAACATCTTGCACAACTCCGTATTCGGTACATCACTTCTCGCATTGAAACGGGCCATCCGCTATTCCTGGACATACTTCAGGCTGATGCTGTCACTGATGCCGCATACCGCTACAAGCATTCTCCTTTAAATGTACTCATTTCCTTATATGTCCAACATGCAAACCTTACAGAGGACGAACGTGACATCTATGCCATTTATATCATTCATGATCATATTCCTCATGTTTTTCCATCTTAGCACCGACATCCTCACAACTAACAAGGGCTTCCCCTTGTGATCATTAGTCCCGAGTCGCCCCGGGACAGAAGATTTAACCTGCATCTGTCTAACTAATTTCTATTTGTTTGTGATGTGCTGGCACTTCACCTCATCTTTCATTTACATTATCTTGCATTTTCAATCAGTTAAAATATCTCGCATTATATCTATATATATACACTTTTATATATATATTCTTGCACATTTGCACCTATGTATTCTTCACTTTATTTTCGCTATTCACATAACTTTTTATCATTTTCTTGCCTTATTTAAGTTATGTATTTTGTTATATATATTTACATTTGGCACCTTGATTGCACTGTTCCGTTTGGTGTACCATATAATAAAGATGAAAAATGAAATAAATAAAGAATAATAAAATGATGATATTAACTCCCTTCCAAAACTGATGCACAAATACCACTGTTAATAATCAAGCTTCCCTTAGACCATCGCATTCTTTTCAATAATATATATTTCTGTAGAAAATCACTTGCCAAAGAGAGGGCGTAACCCTCTGAGAGGCTGGAGAAATATATATTTTTTTTTTCAAGAAACACATGATTTATATAATTAGTAAATTTTCTTTTCTCCTTTCCGTAAAAAAAAAAAAAAAAAAAAAAACATAAATTGCATCGTCTCCATAGCCAAGTCAAAGAGCACCCACCTCATAGGCTGGATGAAGGTTTATATTCTGTGTAACTTTTCAGATACTAATGGAAAATTGTAATGTATACACGTCTCTGTTTTTCCACAGTCAACGCCAATATATGGAGTTTCTCTTTCATGCCTAAAATAAAATAAATCAATCTGTGTCTATATTAATGCGTAATATGTACCTCTATATCTTAATAAAACATAAATCTAATTACTATATAATGCAAGTCTGACAATCACGTGGTATCATGTCATTCTCATAACATTTTATATTGTCGCAAACGCAGATACTACGTAAATCCTTCAGCCTATTTGTATCAATAGTTGATAACACAATACAATACGTATATTCCAAATACTTGTACTACACCACGCATATACATAATTGCCCATTCAAAACTTTCAACAATTTCTAATTGTACAATTATTTTCGTGTAAGTGCGTTGAATACTAAAAATCAACAGTTTTCATAATTTCGTCTACGCAAATATATAATCTGCAGAGTTGTATGCTAATCAATGTGTTCCGTATTAGTACATGATATATACCATTCCAGCACTAAAAGTACAATTCGTCTAAATTTTAAATAACTAGTCAATAACATTAAAATATAAATAATTATATACATTGTAAATAATTCAATCGATAATATTCTAATTTCGTAAGTTGTATTTATAAATAAGTCCCTAAGTATAAAAAATACTATATTCCAATAATTCAAATCTATTCAAAACTGTTTTAACATAATGGCAGCAACATCCTCTCCGGTAAACGTAAAACAATAACACCAGTAAATACAAGTCTTTGCCTATGTCTTATGCCTTCAAAATTGTTGATTCATGCTTTCAATAGTACACCAATACTAAAATATGGGTTTCTCTTAAAAATATTACCCGTTGTATTCATTAATATATTATTTCCTAAAATAATAAAACTTTCCCAAACATTCCACATGTCATCTTCCCTATGCATCATGCTAGTCTCATTCCATAATAATTTTGTTATCTCCTAAGCTCATTCTAAAATAGCTTAAAACCCTATCTGTAATGTTATACATTAGCAGTTAAAATTGCCTCATACTTTACAAACAAAAAATATTAAATATTTTTACATACATAAAGCATTTTATACCCATTTCAATAGTTGCAAATACGTCAATTATCTGTCAAATGTATTTGCTGTTGCTTCAAATTAAATCAGTTCCACACGTAAAAATCAATCACCATATAAAGCTTCCCAACTGTTATCAAATATTATAAGGAATATATATTCTTATAATTCAATACATGGTAAATAAAAACAATATAATTATCTCTGGTACTTGTTAATTCTATAATAGCAGCTACATAAATACTCTAGTTCGTAGTAAATACAATATACTTAAATATTATGCTCCATACCGTAATCCAATTTAAAATATTTTCAAGCTATTATTTATTTAATTCTTTCAAATGGAAATCGTAGTGCCAATTAGCATAAATACAATCTTCAGCATTTCCTCAATATGTGCAACATTCATCAATGCAAACCAATACTAAACAATTCCCAAGCAACGTGTAAATTGTAATACTCCACCCATTCCAAATCCATCGTGTGCCGTTCCGCACATTCACTACGTTAACGCAAACCAATACTAAAACTGCACCCGAATATAATCTTAAATACATCTATACAAATAAAATATAAGTTTGTTCTATTTTATAGCAATTCAATATACTTCTACAAACCATATTATTAAATAAAAATCCTAAATAAATAATAAACAACCCTACAAAGTGCATACGTATCCAGTTAAACCTAATTTAATAACCTCATTACAAACTAATATATTACGCTTAAATGGTGCTTCAATTCAATAAACAATAATAGCTTTCTCTATTTATTTTATTCTCTTCTCTTTCTTGTACATCTAAATCTCATGTAATTCACCTTAAGTCTCCCCCTTCATTCTGTATCAGTCTCCCATATAACGTGGCTGTTAAATAAAGTTGTAATTATTGCCAATAGATGTCAGCACAGTTGTACATATCGTAGTACTGTGGGGTTCCGCTTTCTTTATCAAAATGTCTCGTTATCTATTATTATTATTTCAATTTTATAATAATTAAGTACATGCTAAAACAAAAAATAATATAAATTAATCACATAATGCAATAATATGTTAAACTATGCAACTTCGCCCAGCCAAATTCTTCACAATTTTAATTACCATCAATCTATACGACAATGCAAGCATCTTCTGGGTCGATAGCAATATCGACCGTATCAACTGTGACGTACCAAACGTCAGAACAGTTGTCTTTTGAGAATCCTTTCCAAATTCCTGGTCGAAGAAGCTTCATACTGTGTGTAACTGCTGAGAGACTCATCAAGCCCACCTCAGCTGATACCTACGCAGTTGCTAAGCGTCTTCAGGCCCATCTAGACCACTATCCGAACGGGTGGTCTTCATATACCCTTACCTTACCTACTTCATCTGGCGGCTTTTTAAGCTTGCGTAATGGATCCCGGACCAGGTCCAGGGCATCACGGATTACCACACCAAGTAGTTCAGGGCCCCTCTATTCCATCAGCGAAAGGGGATAAGCGGAAGGATCGGCAAGAAGTCATTTCAGGAACTTCACATTTGCCATCCAATGCATCCGCTCCTATCAGTACGAACCAAGTCACGCATGCTTCAAAACGACCTCATACATTGAGTGAATCATCAAACTCTTCTAATGAACTCATGGACGCAGACTTTCCGCCGCTCAAAGCATCTTCTAAACCACCGATTTATGACTTTCTTCTCACAAACTATGCCCCTACATACCAGGATCTTCGTCAACTTTATTTACGAATTTTGAAATATGTTCCTAGAACTACCGTCAAACAACTCATCCATACTAAAAATGGTATCATTATCCGCTCACCAGATCCGAACCTAGCCTCTACCATACGTAATACTTACTCCTATGAAATTTTTGGACCATCAGCTGATCTCAAGAAACTAACCACCAAACAAGTAAAGCAACCTCCACCTCCCCGTAAAGCACCGGCACTTTCTGTTGTCATACGAGGCGTGGACCCACAATTCAGCGATGAGGAAATCGCCAAAGAACTACAGCTGGAAGGACACTCAATAATAAAGTGCATTCGTATTAAGAACGCTAATGGTCCTACTTATATGGTGCGGGTTCTTACGAATTCCCAAGACACCATAGACAATCTTCTTAGCGACGGTGCTTATATTTACCTAAAACGTCACCGAGTTGAACCCTCTCGCTCCTCGCCACCTCTGCCTGTTCGATGTGAGCGCTGTCAGTCTTATAATTCACATACTACGTCTGAGTGTAAAAATCAATTAAAGTGTGGCTTCTGTTCAGGACCTCACGCAACGAAGGCCTGTACGAATCTCCAAAGCCCTCCTAAATGCTCGACTTGTAACGCGCCACATCCCACCTACAGCTATAAGTGTAAGGCGAAACCGGGAGCAGAACCTCTTAAACCCGAACTTATTGTACCTATTCGTCCGCATGAATCGCCAGAAAATACCCCTGTTCCAGCTTCAGCTTCTCACCCTCTCACGATTAATCAATTTCTCACATTTCTCACAGTCTCTTTACAAAACATCCATCCCTTTCTCAGGCAACATATCCTTCAACAAATTCATCTCGCTGCCAAAAGCATCTTCCACATTAATTTCACTGGCACATACTCTGGGAACTATGTTCATTTTCATTCAACTCCTTATGAGACTGCCGTTTAACATCTTGCTACACCCACTGCTTATCACTGTGATTATGGCCATTAATTTCTTATTTCTAAATATTCGATCATTATCTAAACATAAACCCTTGTTTGAACAACTGCTTTTGGAGGAACACATTCACTGCTTCTTACTAAATGAAACCTATCTTACTACTGCCTCGCTCTGCAAAATTCCCTCATACCATCTACTCCGTCACGATTGCCTCCTGCCCTCACGTCGCGCCAACGGTGGGGTAGCTATCGGATTTCCTCCTTCAATTCCCCATAGACTCCATAGCTCTGGGATACAATCTTTGCCTGAACATCTGATCACTACTTTATATTTTCCACAATGCTATGTAACAGTGGCCACCATATACATCAGACCTGGACGTCCCATTCCTTTGCAGTTCTTCCAGTTTATTTCCGACTCCTTTCGCAACTATGTTATCATGGCTGACATCAACTTCCACAGTCGCTCTGACAGACAAAAATCTGACTTTCGCACATATATCCAAACCCATACTACTGGCTTTATCCATCACCTTCCAAAACCTACCCGACCTACCAGTAACACTACACCCGATATCGTTATTACTTCATCCAGCTTACTCTCCCAGATACAAGTGGCTGTCCTTGATCCCATGGGCAGCGACCACGTGCCCATAACACTTACCATAACTCCACACGGCCAGCATCATCTAGTTCCTTCCGCCATACCTCCCAGACTCATACCTCGTTACGACAGGGCGGATTGGCCGAACTATCGATCTTATCTCACCACTCACTTAGAAAACATCCCTGCTCCCACCACTGAACAAGATCTATACGACACTCTTCACACCATCACCCAAAGCATCCATCAAGCCTCCTCTAAATATATACCGCAGACGTCTCTTCATCCATACAAACCGACACTACCGCCTCAATATTTGCCTCTGATTCGTCGCTCGCGACAATTCTATAGGGACTACAAACGTACCGGTAATCTGGAATCGCTTCGATTATCTCGTCAATACCAACGAACTGTTCATAATTACATTGTCGCATACAAGAAACGAACCTGGATCAAAACCTGTAATAACTTAGCAGAAAACACGCATCCCACAAAATTCTGGAAGAGATTTAACCGACTAACTGGTAAATCTTCTAGCACTACTTATCCGCTACTTGAGAATAACACTCCTATCCATACTGATACCGAGAAAGCCGATGCATTTGCACATTATCTTCAGGATGTTTTCACCCCACTCCCACCTGCCGCACCGAATCGTCTCCATCCTGCTGATCATCTTAATCTTCACGCCCCTGCCTTGCAACCTAATCTCAATCACACTCTCCCACGCAATTCACCTCTTACCGTTCCCATCACAGTTGTTGAAATTCAGAATACCATTGCTCGTAAACGCAATACAGCTCCCGGAATCGATACTATCACCTATCGCCATATTAAAGAGGGTCCTTATGTTCTTCTTTATTTACTCTCCCTCATTTTCACTTTTGTTCTCCGCACAGGATTTATTCCTGCCGACTGGAAGACATCTAAAACCTTAATGTTTCTGAAACCCGGTAAGACAGCATCATCTGTTTCATCCTACCGCCCTATACAACTCACTTTAGTCTTCAGCAAAATCCTTGAACGGATACTGGTCTCCCGCCTTCATGTTCATCTCACTACTCATGACTCCATCCCCATTCATCAAGCAGGCTTTAGACCATCCTTCAGTATTAATGATCAACTTCTTCGTCTCACTACACATATCACTAATCATTACAATCTCTCGAAACCTTCTTGTCTTGTGCTCTTTGATTTAGAAAAAGCATTCGACAAAGTTTGGCACATAGGCCTCCTATATAAACTTTCTTTCTTTCGCCTTCCCTATTGCTATATTCGCTTCATCTTTCATTTCCTTTTTTGCCGCTTGACATATGTCTCCATTAACAATCATCTCTCGCATCCTGTCTTCATTAACTCAGGTGTTCCACAAGGTTCCGCCCTTTCACCTTTACTTTATCTTTTATACGTGGCGGACTTTCCTCGCCTTCCCTCAAATGTTAGTCTCTTCCAATACGCTGATGACACAGCATTCCTAGCCACTGGTAACACCATTCATCAGCTCAACCATACTCTCCAACAGGCCATAAATTCTTTCTACTCCTGGTGTGAACACTGGCGTCTCAAAATCAATGCAGATAAGACTCAGGCACTTGTTTTTCTTCCTCCACGTACTCGCAGTCGTATTCATCGTAACCCCACCAGGCTCCACATCCAAGTCGATAATTCACCTATATCCGTAAGCAAAACAGTTACATATCTCGGCATAACCTTCGATTCACATCTCAAATGGAATGCTCATCTTAAACGTATTACAACCAAAGCCACAAACCGCCTTAACCTCCTCCGCCGCCTCATAGGTACCACTTGGGGTCTCCAAGCAACCACCGTATTAAACACCTACAAAGTCTTCATGCGTCCCGTCTTGACGTATGGGTATACAGCTTGGGTCGATGCACCAACTTCCTTTTACAAACGCTTACTCATTTTAGAACGCCATGCCCTACGTCTTGCTTACCGCATCAGCCTTCCTAGTCCTACACGAGACCTATATGCTCGGACCCCCTTCGCCAACCTTCTGTACCACCTTGAAGACTTGCGACTTCGCTATATAACGAAGCGATTCCAGACACACCATCCTATGCTATTCGACACCATGCATCGTGATGCTACTTTCCGCAAGACCTCTGCTCTCTTACGCCATACACCGTTATCTATATTATTCACTCTTTACCGTTACACTCTCCCGCCCAATAGTCCATTTCTACCCCTCATCGAAGATTACATCACTGACTTACACTCACCTTACATTCTTCCATCATATGTCGCACAGTAATCCTTCCGTACTAACAGGGCTCCCCATGTCTCCATTATATCCAGAGCAGCCCCTGGATAAGAAGATAACCTGCATTCGTCAGACTAACCTTTCCCACGTGTTGTGTCGTCAATAGCACCTCACTCTCATCTCATCACATGATCGTCATTTTTTATAATATCGCTGTTACTTTGTATTGTATATATTAATTTGTATTGCATATCTGTGTATTGTAATAGTTGTACTCCAATCCTGTCTCACTTTCCACTCCTAATGATTATGGCCAAAAGGCCATAATGACCATTATTTGGATTTATTGAAATAAAGATAAACAAATAAATACAACCCTCTATTAACCAACTCTATGTTCTGTAACATCCCCCACTTCCTTTACTCCCTCATCCCGAATAAAGGGCGTAACCCTTTGGGCGGGTGCTAGCCTCGGCTAGCAAAAAAAAAAAAAAAAAAAAAAAAAAAAAACAATGCAAGCAAAACGCGCGCATTCGCATTTCAGAGTCCTACTATGGAGGAACCTCTGTTCAACAATCACGCAACGCCGCCATATTGGAAAAACAAATCCGTCCATCAAAACCACAATCGGCAACGCTCAATTCTTCATACGTAAGTATATACATATAATAAGTATTATAGGTTAATTAATATTGATCATTTCCAATTATATAAATAAAAGAATGTTCAAGGTAAATTCATAATTAATCTAGTAAAAAATTAAAGTATAATTCATAATTAGGGCTTGGTCTCATTACGTAAAAATTATATTATAGGTAACTATACGTAGTCTAATCACTGTAGAGCTCCTCCCTGGCTAATCGGTTAACGTACGCAACTTTGGCGTGGTCAACCCGGGTTCTATTCCCGGCGGAAGCTCATGTGGTTCGGATTCCACGTTAATCAGTATGTCCACGTCTCATATAACCTCACTGCTAAAAGAAACGCTAAACTAAAGTCAACAACAATCTAATTAGTTTTCGCTGCAACACTACAAAACATCCCTAAAAGGAAAATTTACCTATTTATGGAAAAATCAGTGTAATTATTCTCGTTACAGATAACACTAGAATATGTACATAAATTATATACAACTGCAACAACAAACAACCAGGAAATAGCCAGCAAAATAGCGGCCGTGTCATCAAAGGTAAGTAAACTTTCTCTTCTTACTTAGGTCACAATATTAAATAAATATACAAAGCGTGCCGAAAAATACCATTAGCGTCCACGGCTACCAAGCGGCAAATATACAAATCGGGTGTGCAAAACTCGCAACAATAATGGCGCCAGCGCAAAGGTTACACATACGTAATAAAATATAAAAAGCAAGCGGTAAAAGTATAAAAGGGAACTCGCACTACGGTCAGACAGTAAGGGCGCCAGCGGAAAAATCACACATACGTAATAAAATATACAAAGCGAGCGGTAAAAGTATAAAGGGAACTCGCACTACGGTCAGACAATAATGGCGCCAGCGGAAAAATCACACATACGTAATAAGCTATACAAAACAAACTGTAAAAGTATAAAAGGAAGTCGCAATTAATTCCAACAATAATGGCTACAGCAAAAAATCACACATACGTAATAAAATATATAAAGCAGGCGGTAAAAGTATAAAGGGAACTCGCACTACGGTCAGACAGTAATGGCGCCAGCGCAAAAGATCACAGAGACACGTAATAAAATATACACAGCGGCGGCAAGTCCTCTGCTGTGTAGAGCTTTGTCTGTTACTACTCAGGTCCATCACAACCAAAACGAGATATTCACTGTGCAAAGGTTATGCTGTGCATATGGTGGCATATGAAAGGTGTGGTGTACTATGAGCTGCTGCAACCGGGTGAAACTATGAATGGAGAACGTTATCGACGACAATTAATGCGTTTGAAGCAAGCTCTGGCCAGAACACGACCAGAATGGGAGAACAGACATGATAAACTTATTGTTCAACATGATAACGCTCGCCCACATGTCGCAAAACCGGTCAAAACCTATTTAGAAAATGTCGGATGGGAAGTTTTACCCCACCCGCCGTATTCACCAGACGTTGCTCCTTCGGACTACTACTTGTTCGATTGCATGAACAACGATTTGATTGGACAGCGGTTTACTTCTTCCGAAGATATCGAAACATGGGTCTCTGACTGGATCGCTTCCAAGGATGAGGACTTCTTTCGCCACGGAATCCGTACATTGCCTGACAGATGGGCAAAAGTGGCGGCTAGCGATGGACAATATTTTTCTTAAGGTATTTATGTATTTTGTGTTTGTACTACAGCTTCAATGTGTGCGTACCAACCGCACGAATTAATTCCTAGACCAAATACTAAATAAAATTTGGGGGGCTTAAGCCCGAAAGCCCTTCCTAAATATGCCATTGATCACAGCTAATTTATACTGATTATCATTTTTAAGTTTTTATTTCATCAAATATAATTTAAATCATAAACACCCACGTCATAATTGCTGAGCATTCAAAGTCCTGCCGTTATACGAATAAACGGCATTCTCGTATATTTTGAAAATAAAATAACTGATAGCTAACTTAGTAGCAATTTGCAGACACCATCTCGCTCACTTTGTAAATATTTGATGCCCTTCATTGTGTTTAATTCACTCACTAAACATTTTTTTTTAAGTGAGCTAGCTTTATATTTTACGAAAGCGTAACACTTGCGGTATCAACATTGCGGTACAGTCCGCAGCAAAAAACCTGCAACATAAGCATGTAAGTTTATTGTGAAGCTACGCCTAACACCGCAGGGAACCAACATAACGTCTAAGTGGCACGAATCACGCCTGGAGAAACTTCGGCGTCCTCTCCTGCACACTTATGTTGGACTAAAAGACTTCGTCGTTTCACAATAAACTTACATGCTCATGTTGCCGGGTTTTTTGCTGCGGATTGTACAAGTATCAACATTTGTGTTACTGCGACATTTGCGGTACTATTCAAAATAACTTATTCTCCAAGCTGAGAGAAAATATTTTCGGGTGTTCAGTTGGAGGATCAACATTTGTGTTACTGCGACATTTGCGGTACTATTCAAAATAATTTATTCTCCAAGCTGAGAGAAAATATTTTCGGGTGTTCAGTTGGAGGATCAACATTTGTGTTACTGCGACATTTGCGGTACTATTCAAAATAACTTATTCTCCAAGCTGAGAGAAAATATTTTCGGGTGTTCAGTTGCAGGATCAACATTTGTGTTACTGCGATTTTTGCGGTACTATTCAAAATAACTTATTCTCCAAGCTGAGAGAAAATATTTTCGGGTGTTCAGTTGGAGGACAGGCAAACAGTATCAACTGCTACGAAAAGACCAAGTTGGTGTAAGCAACAAGTTGTTCTAGAGGGGAATAACATGACTTCCAGGGGACCTGGACTTTCTGCACACTAAAAGCAGATTTAAAATCATCTTTCAGAATATAAACCATTATTAACTCACCATACATATATACAAACCTTTCTCACAGCACCTACAAACATACGTAAATGCAAATATACGGATCAATTATGCAGAAAATAAATAAATAAAAAAAAAACAGTTACTAGGACATATGGTAAATATATCTGAAAGACATAAACAAATGCTTGTTTATTATTGGCTAAAAATAGAAAAAGTAAAAGTAAATAAATACTTATATCTGATTGGTCGAACGCCTGACTGATATTTAAAGGGAACTTCTCCGAATATTTAGTGTATATATATATATATATATATATATATATATATGTTTTCTTTTATAGTTTCCTTAACCGTTTGCTCATAACTATTTGTCAATGGTTACTCAAAGTTGAAATACAATATTCTTCTTTCTTCATTTTTAACATAGTAAGATATTTGTAATTACGCGTAAGTATTACGGGATTATCCGAAGAACAAGTTACTAGCGGAATGATTTGTCACAACATTGTCCATTGTTATGAGCATTGTTCCTTCCTCTGTGGTATCATCTGAAAACAGGAAGTTTGTCTCATCATCTATCGTCAGAATATACATACACATTCAACGATGTGTACCGCAAATGTCCTACTCTCTAAGGGAAGTTTTGAACAGTACCGCAAATGTCCAAGAAAAATTGTTTTTCATTGTACCGCAAGTGTCCAGTACCGCAAATGTCCTGATACCATATTTTACATACACAAAAATTTCATTTATTTCACGTCATTTATAATGAAATAAGACAACAACACTTTATTGTAATCGGAATATCAGGAGACTTTGAATAACACTAGATAACTTTCACTGTCAGAATTAATACTCTATATAACTTTCACACTTTCGTTGTGACGAACATTTGTTCTGCGAGGTGACCCCTTGTAATGTCACTCATTGGATTGATATTTCAAGCGATGTTCCAACAATGTATTACCTCCTGGCTGTGTGGGCAGTCCAGCCTGTTTGCAGGATATGTACAAAAGTTTGTAACGTTCGCCATTTGCTGAGGTGAAACCAGGGACGTACGCAGGAATTTATTTCGGGAGGGGTCTAAAGCGTTTTCGGCGGGGGGGGGTCCAAATACAATTTGAGGCTAAATTATATGAAAATTTCTAAAATTGCCCCTAAAAATAGACTACATTTACAAAAAAGTCGAGATTTCGGGGGGGTCCGGACCCCCAGGACTCACCCCCTGCGTACGCCCCTCGGTGAAGCCATAACTGAACTTTTCTGTACACTCTCGTTAAGCTCTTTATTATAACCCTAGAAAAATAGTTCAGTTTATCTAACAATATTGTCTAAAGGTAAGACATATGTCAATCTCGATATATCTCATCAACCTCAACAAAATCACATATTTGGGGATAAATTCTAATGGGCAGTTTCTGGGAAAATCGAAAAAAGGGAACTTTTTGTTGCTAAAAAGTGTGTAGTTCGTA
Source organism: Thermobia domestica (assembly GCF_964235325.1). Taxonomy (NCBI): domain Eukaryota; kingdom Metazoa; phylum Arthropoda; class Insecta; order Zygentoma; family Lepismatidae; genus Thermobia; species Thermobia domestica. The sequence goes on from NC_137462.1 coordinate 25,237,493, forward strand.
GCTAATAATTGGCAATTTTAATTTTGCTAGAAGAAACTGTTATTCATGTGCTGTACCTAGGCATATGCAGCAAATTACACTGTTAACTAACAGACTGTAACTATAAGTCGTCTCTTGTCTAATCTGTTCCAGCAGAGTAAACACCATTAATTACTATTGGCAACGACTGACATTACTTTTAGCGCCATACAAAAAGTCAATATACTCGAGCTTCTGGCAAATTACATAAAAAGTTACCCTCAAACACATATATATGTTGTCCAATTTAGAAGAGATGGCAAACGAGCGACAAAGAAAACAGCATTTACAGAACAATAACAAGAAAACTAATTATTATTCGAAATAAACAACAATAATAATAGCAAAAATATAAAACAATGAATAAACAATAAATAATACGAGAATGGGCGACAGTCCAACAGCACTATACCCTTAGGAGATGTTCTCCGTATAGCGCAAGAGACAACAATGATAAAAATTTTATGGATGGGGTTGATGATCGGAACACACCCTTGCGCTCTATTGGGTGGTAAAGTTAATAGATCTAAGTCAAGTTTCACAAGTCCGTGTGATTACTATAGACATATTTGTAAAATTTATTTTGCTTTTCGCAACTTTCCGTTGTTGCGAACCTTGATATATATATGTGTTCTGCCCCCAGACCCCCATGTTTGCTCGGCTTACGGCCTCGCATCTTTTAAACCCACAATTGTACCAAATTTCAAGTTTCTTTTAGTATTTCAACTATCTTAGATTAGATTTTGTATCCCAAGAAAACGCCCATTTAAATAACATTGGAATTTCTTCATCCCCCCCCTTTAGACCCTTAAAAACCAAACATATTCACTTTTTTGTGTGTGATTTCAAAAGTAACAGTTCTGTAATTACAGTGCAAAGAGCTTTTTGCTTAAAATGTGCTCTTCCACGTAATGAAAATGTTCGTGATCGGAAGATTATAATGTGGTTGGTCGAAAATTTCCGAAATTTCAGCGAAAAAAAAAAAAAAAAAAGTGGCCGACCTAAATGTGTTCTTACGCCTGAGATTATATGCTGGTGAAGTAAACGTCATTTCCGCTTCTTGTTCAGCTAGCTGGTTACAAACAAACCAGCTTTAAGCGGGTTATATGAAGAAACTTACACGGAACTCGCCTATGAAAATGATTTGTTTCGTTTTCGGATATGACCATAACAGTTTAAGAGGTACATGCATTTTCTTTCTTTTTTTTCTCTTTCTTTTTTTCTTTTTTTTTTGTTTGTTTTCCCAAAAATGACATTAGAAATACTGTACTATATAACATATTAAAGAGAAGCAAAAACAAAGCCACATTGTACAAGCGATATAATGATTAATTACTTATTAGGCGAACAGATATATCTCAATCTCTTTGAAGAACACTTTCTCTCCTTGCATATTCTGCCAGAAAGAAATTAAAATACACATATTTTTAGCAAAAGCTCCCTTGCTCTTTTTTTTTTTTTTTTTTTTTTTTGTTCGTTTGTTTGTGATATTTTTAGGCTAATTTCGCTGTTTAATATATATTAATACTCAGAACACTGTAAAATCGTTTCTTAGTAAACTGATAATTGAATCACACCTTTAAAGGCATACTATAATCTTCGACAATGCCTGCCCCAGCATGGAGTGTGATTCTCACCTGCCTCCGCTCTTTCCGATTCTCACCAGCGTAAGTTCGATAACAATTTTACCTTTGTGGTTATATATATGTGTAAAAATTTGAAACTCTTGATACAATTGAGATTTACAGGCAATGGATGATTTTAAAATTGGTAAATGGCGTTACACATATATGTAAGACAACCGCATTTAAGCAATCACAAGTTAACCTAACCTTACCATATGAATGTTGGTACAGGTAATATAGTAAAGTTTAAACCGAACTTGTTACTTTGTCTCATCCCGTTTGACATAAAATATAATTGCTCGATCCTATCGATCTGCGCTAAGTATGCATGAAAAATACAGGATCATTTTTTGAAAAAGTATATGTAAAACTTGTCTAATCTACGAAAATACTTCTGTTCAAGAAAATTATATATGTAGAGGGAGAACATAGAGACAGCGTTAAAAATGTACCATAGTTACTACGAAATTGAAATACAAATCCACTTGTAGTGATTACAAGCCCTGGCTAGTGTACACTTTTCATACCTGTCTTTCTTTCACGCATACCCAACTTCACTGATCTACCTGATCCCTACAGATGCATCCTTATATCGCTTGAGCTTCAAGCTGCTCTTAATTATCATAGATGTAGTGTTACGTGAAGTGACCACCCAGTGTAAGTTGGTACGTATTCCCCTTATGAATTTTAATACATGTATAGTCTGGAATGTTACAAATCTGTACGCCGTTTGTAGTAGACGCAAAAAACAGATAACATTAGGACATTATATAGGAGAGTTATATAGGTATATAGGACATTATATACCTTTTAAATTATTTAATTATTTCTGGTGACGCATTTCAACTTTAACAGTGCCAAACAAAGAATGGACACCCGCTAACAAAAGGATGAAGAATAAATTAGGCGAAGATACTAAGTTTCTGAGATTATCTATTCGTAATTGTATATTTTAAAATGCATTGGTTATTCTAGCGCTACATTCCTTTGTCCGAATATCTGATCACTAATATTATAAAAAACAAGTTTCTTCCATATTAAACATTTTCACTAAAGCTAAACAAACAATATGACAGAAGTATATAGCATAACAATTTTCAATAATGTTAAGTGAACTCAATCTAAAATTATTATTAAGGGGCGCTCATATACATGCGTGGGATTCTCACTCACTTCTTGTCCAGCAAGTTATTGGCGATTGAAGGAATTAAAATTTAGAGCAATTTCGTTTCATATTATGATAAATATGGCCTTTCTGTAAGTATAAAGTAAATATATTCACTGCTATTCGTTAAATATGTATCCTCATATTCAAAATTTTAAGTTCGTCTTTCACAAGACTCACAACTGCCACAACAACGCCATTGAAACTGCCTTAACAACCACCTTAGCAACGGATTGTTTGTAACCAATATGGCTGCGCCCAGTAAAATTCACAGCAGACGACTTCAGCAGCGTATTGAGGCGTGAGACTGTTCTGTAGTCCCAAAAACGTTCGGTAAGGAAGTATGATGCAGCTATTGGGCTTCCTAGGGAGGATGTAAGAAGATATTTGCAAGAAGATCTGCAGTAACTATAAACTATTTTCAATATTATCCTATATTTTTTCAATAAACAACTTTTTATCTGCAATACTTTTTTTTTGTTTTATTAGCCTTTAAAATACAAGAAGTATTATTGGATCACTTTGTATACGGCTCGATATCATCTATTAATTGATACATCTTTCAGCTTTACACAATATTAGAGTTAAACTAAAATTAAGAGTTAATTTTAAACTTTGGGTATTTCTCATTAACTATACTGTTTTCTGTCTTCTTGCTAGTGTCATAATAAAAAGGTCGATCAGAGTATATTTCATTATCATGTTGACTTTAATAGATGAGGTAGTGATCATAAAGCATTTTGTTTTCTTTTAGGTTTACAAAAAATAGCTTTTTCGCGATTTTCTCGAAAACTACTCATGAGGATTCACGCGTATCGTTTTGTTCAGCTTAATGAAATCTATCAATCGGTGTGTGTGTTATCTTTGAACATTTTTTGTCACTAAATGTTAATAATATTGTAATTTTTTTTTTTTTTTTTTTTTTTACTTCATAGTCCGATATCTCTTCATCTACGAGGAGTAATCGAAAAATAGGTTATGTTACAAAGCCTATTATGGCTTACGTGTGAGACATAGCTGCAAGATCAACACACCTAATGATAGAGGGCGCTCAACACTACTCCTCGATGTAATCACAATTCTTGTTCAACCATTTACCACAACTGCAGATAAAGTTTTCTATACTATTTGCATAGAAATCCGCGTCAATTTCTCGTAGCCAAGGGCGCCGATCCTGGGGGGCGGGGACCCCAAAGCTCATGTGGGCCTCCCTATTGTATTAATGAATATACAATGTTTGGCATAATTTGAATGTAATTTGTCTTAAATCCTCTTTTATATATATATATATATATATATACAGTGGCGGATCCAGGATATGATCAAGGGAGGGGCTAAACCATTATTTGCTGTTTTATCCAGTGTAAAGCAGAATTGAAGCCATTTTATCCAGTGTAAACCTGAGCGTCAAGGGGGGGGCTATAGCCCCGTAGCCCCCCCTTAGATCCGCCCTTGTATATATATATATATATATATATATATATATATATATATATATATATATATATATATATATATATACACATTCTGCATCTGAATGCCCCCGCCCCCCAAATGTACGGAGAAATCAGCGCCCTTGCTCGTAGTCACCGTGAGGCAGCGGTTTTGACATAGGCCTAATCACATGTCAGATTCTGTTTGCTTTAGAATAGGGTAAATAGTGAAAGTCACTGAGGCTAGGTCAGGGCTGTAGATGGGGTGTTCTAGGCTTTCCAAGCGTAACGTCAGTGGTTGAAGTACTGTGTCTACCGTTGTGTCCAGGTTGTCATTAACGGTATTGGTCCATCTTTCTTTGAAGGCACGACACCACTTCCCTACATGTTGCTTTGAAATTTAGTTCTCCCCATACTCTTCTACAATCTGCCTATGAATGTCAGGAGGTGTAATGTTTTTGGCCCACAGGAACCGCACCACTGATCTCAGTTCTACCCTTGACCAATTTTTCAGGCGAGTCGTCACTTCTAATGTCCGCTTCGCGGGTATACATAATCAGAATCGGAAGTCTTAAAACCTGCACCAAGATAAAAGCAGCCCATACACGTAAACACATGCCTGAAGAAACAGCCCGACTTGTATGAAAAATGATAAAACCACAGGCAAGTTGATCGTGTATGGCCTCGTTCATTCATGTTAAAAGTTTTCAAAATCTTCTGAAAACATGTTTGATGTTTTTGCCGTTCTGCGTGCATGTTTACCGTCTATGGGCTCGTTCATGCAAGGTGGCTGTTTTATATTTAGGTCCGCCAATCACGACAGCAGAAGAAATCACGTGAGTCTCTCCTCCGTCGCATGCCAAGGTCGTGCAGTTGCAGAAAGAAAAAGCACGCGTTTCCTCGTCCTCCACATTTCTCAAACTATTTTCAGTATGTTGGACAGCACGTTGGTACGTGTGTGGGCAAAAAATTATTTCAAGATGCTTGATGAAAGAAACCTTTCATACATGTTGGTAATGCAAGTGCGTGCGTCTATGGCGCGCTAAACACGTCATTAATCCACAAATAAATTTTCCTTAAAGTTATAGTGAATATCATAAAAACTTCTATGCTTTGTAACTATTTTTCGATCATCTCTCATATGTCCAATTACTACAAGATGTTACGAGAACACAATGAATCCCTACGACGAATCGAACTTAGTAACCACTCTCATCAAAGGCAGGCCCGCCAACTGTGCGACAATACGATTCAGATGTTAAATTATAATCTCCGAAACACAAGAATAAAGAAAAAACGAAAACCTGTTTGGAATTTTTCTTAGAAATCTTTCTTTTTGCCTCCACAACCTGCACGAACTAAATACAAAGGTATTATTATCGCATAATGGTGGGCTACTTTGTTCTCTTGTCAGAAGTTAGGAACCACACATGTTGACCCTAACATGTTGACATAATCACACACACACACACACATAGCTCTTTTACGGAAGATAAAAAAAAATCCCTTCTGTGTTACGCTGGTAATTGCTCTAAGAATGATGAATGGTGACATCAAATGAAGTTTATCCAACTCAGAATTAAGAAAAGAAAAAAAAACGCATTTTTTCCCCTTTCACTGTTGTATGAGTGTATGTGTGTGGGCGGACAAAGAGCACATTTCTGGAAGATAAGTCTCACCGCCTCTCTGCTTAGTTGAGTTGCCCATCCCTACCTTATGTGACGGTCGCTTGCTCAACCGAACCGACTTGGGAAGGAACAGAATGGAACGTAGTGTCTGTATACTGTACGCGACGCGACGCCCCAGCCGTGTTCTTAGCTATCTATGCCTTGTGTTGCCGTGACTGCTGGGAGGCTGCCTAATTTATAGTCTTCTTCTCGGCAAGGCGGCCTAACTTTTAATGAAAACTTTGGGAACGGAAAAGGGCGAGAAAAACGTGATGTTATACCCAGAACCCTTCCCTTCTTTCTTTCTTTCTCTCTCTCTCTCTCTTTTTCTCTCATGACTGGGTTCCTTCCTACATTTTATATATCTCTCTCCTTTCTTCTGAAGAGAAAATATCCCACCCACTAGGTTCATGGCTTATATAATAATGTACAACCTTGTCTTCTTTCAGGAAAAGGATAGGCTTCACGGGATATAAATATTTTTTTAAAAAAAGGAAGGAACAAGGTGTTAGCATAAGCTACACTAGAAGTGGATCAAAATTTTAATTGTAATAGTACATTAACTTACTTTTCCATAAAAGGATAAAACAATTATGGATACTCCATCCAACATACTACCACACAACGAATAACTATTTATCTATCATCAACCACAGTAAAATATTGAATAATATAAATAAAGTAAGGAACACAGAGTGCTGCCTTGTGGAACCCTAAAAAATACTTCAAAACTTGGATGATGTTGCGAATCATTGGTAATTTAGCTACATATTTTCCGTGTTTTTTTTTAAACATTTGATATAAATTTACTTACTTATTAAATTTTATCATATATTTCTGACCTAATACATCTTCTATCTAATAATCTCTTTTTCTGTTTCTCTATTTGCCTCTTTATTTATCGTAAATCTTGGTCTACTTACTATTCCATAGGAAGGGAAGCAAGTACGTAGGACTTGCTGTCTACATCAATCACGGCGTAAAGAGGGGGGGAATGAAAGAATTCGAGGAGGAGGAAATGCATCCTGCAAGGAATGTGGGTAGCGCACATATAAACTATTGCTACCAGTTACAGACAGACAAAATGAAGGATGCACTCAGCCAAAATTCTACTACATACATACATGAACCCATACACACTCACAAAACTGTATATTATATATATATATATATATATATATATATATATATATATATATATATATATATATATATATATATATATATATATATATATATATACTTTTCCATTGTCTGGTAACTTTTTTTTTTTTTTACCGAATTCTATTCTCCGTCGCCAAAATCAATATTTTTTTGTTAGTTGCTTCCTGTTGGAATTCCTTATTTTTGTAGTCAAATCACACTTTAAAAAAATCAGGCAAACACCTTCCGGTCAATGATGAATGGAATACTGCAACGTTAGCCAAAATACACACTACAATTATGAATGAATAACAAGTGAGATTCTTCATTCTTCACTTGGCATAACATTCATTGAGATATTATTATTATAAGCACATTGCTCGGACCAAGAAATTTACATCACGCATACCTTCTCCCACAATTAAATTGTGGAATTAATGCGTATTCGTCTACTTAACAAGAGATTATATCGATAACTAAGTGATTTATCTTCTTCTCAATCTTTAATCATAAATTTCATGCTATCATTGGTGAATCCATTATGCAAATTAAGTTTCCAGATACTCCATGCTATACGATAACATCTTCATCACAATATGGTGAGGTATCCGGGATGAAATTATTACTGAAGATTTTAAATATGAATGGGAAACTAAAGTAAGGATATGAACGACACAAAGAGCCATTAGGAAAAACAAAATCATTATTAGTGAAAATTTGCAATATGAGCGAAGAAAAACCATGGATAGCAATGGCAAAAGAAGCTTTTAGGAAGGAAAAAAACTCATTAGTGATAATCTGAAATGTGAATGGGAAATAAATGTAAGGATAGGAATGGCGAGAAGAAGCTTTTATAAAGAAGAAAAGCATTATTAGTGAAGATCTGAAATTGTGTATCTATAATAAAATAAAGTGTGTGTGTGTCTGTCTGTCATCAGCTTCTCGCATAGAAAGGAGTGACCTAGGACCACAAAATTCCACAAGATCTATTCCTATAGGAAGCCTTTTTTTTCGATTTTCTGCTCAAGGGAGTCAGATTTGGGGGATATATATATATATATATATATATATATATATATATATATATATATATGTCTCTCGCGGTTTTTGTAACCCCGTGTGTGTATGCAACTTCCCATCACCTCATGGTTGTGCGGGTTTATCTAACAACAGGACATTTTCCTCTCTTTTAATCGAAGTTTTGAATTAAGGGTCTTCACTACAGCGAAATTAAACTACAGCTAAGGTAAGTTAAGAGTTTTTCTGTAATATCGTCAAAACAAATAAAAATATTCAAAAAACGCAGTGAACTACATAATACGATTTGATATGTGATACCGTTATCACTACTCATCTATCTGCTTTTGATTTCCAACTGTCGACAGATTTAGCATTTTTTTGTGGGTTCTGTGAATAGTGGCATACCAAAAGCAGATAGATGAATTGTGATAAAGGTATCACATGCAAAATCGTATTGCCTACTTCATTACGTTTCTGCTTTTCGAATATTTTTTATTTGTTTTGAAGATATTACAGAAAAACTCTAAAATTAGCGGTAGTTTAATTTCGCTGTAGTGAAGACCCTTACGAGTCAGCAGCGATAGGTCTTTATTTTTTTTTCAGGTCAGCTAGTGGGGAATAAAACCAAGGATAGTAATGACGAAAAAAATCTTTAGAAGGAAAGTATGGATTATTCGTGAAGATCTGAAATATGAACGGGTAAAAAAGGTAAGAATAGGAATGGTGAAAGGAGGCTTAGGGAAGAACAAAATCATCATTAGCGAAAATCTGAAATTTGAACGGAAAATATAAGGATAGGAATGGCATTGCAGAAGAAGTCTTTAGGAAGAGCAAATGCATTATTAATGAAGATCTGAAATGTGAATGGGACACAAAAGAAACAGAGAAATGACAAAAAAGAAAAAAAAGAAAAGTCTTCAGAAAACTAAAAAAGAAGTGTATTTTGAGGGTTGTCCTATTTAAACGTTATGTCCCTATTTAAAAACTATCATGTTTAAATTACTATCGAAATTAATTGAATTAAATTTACAAACTCTTAATTTTTATATTTTGAAATTTTTTTCTTCCTTTCTTAAATTAGTACTAAAAATCAGTGGCGTAACTAAAGGCTTGGGGCCCTCCCGCAGACAGTGTGGATTGGGGGCTGTTCTCTATGTCTCACTTCACGATCTGTGGGCCCATTGATGGCTAGGCCCCCCCGCAATGCGGGGTCTACAGAGCCCTTATTTACGCCCCTGTTGAAAATAAGTTGGTGAAATTTGCAATTTAATTTTCATATTTTGTGAATTTTGATTCACATGTTTCGAAAAGAATAGAATGAGACTTTTTAAAAATAATTTTCATACTGTATTTTGTAAATTTTTAGTTCCTTTTAACTTACTATTAGAAACAATTACATTTGCAATCTTAATTTTCCTATTTCCCGAATTTTGATTGTCATTTTAAAATTAGTATTGTAAACAACTGAATTACGTTTGCAAGTTATTTTTCACATCTTCCGAATTTTGATCGTTAGTTTAAATTATTAGTGAAAACAATTGAGTGAATTTATGCAACATTTTTTCATATTTTGTGAATTTGATTGTAGTTTCTTTTTGGACCCTTCATTTACGAAACTGAACTGTTCTTTAAACAAGAATTTTAGGAATGATAAAAAAAAAAAAAAAAAGATCAAAAGATTGCGATCTAGGCCAAAAATTTTGAATACGCAACAAAACGTACCACCGACAAAACGTACCACTTACCCTGAGGGCTGCTTCTGAAGGGTTTTCTTAAAACACTTTAAATAATGACAAGCGACAACACGTACCACTTGCCTGAAGGGCTACTTGCAAAGAATCTTCCAATCAGCCATCAAATAATGTCAGGCGACAAAACGTACCACTTGATAGGACGGTATATAAGTATATATATATCGGCCAAAATAAGGTTAAAAGTTGAACAGATTGGTGGTGAGAAAAGTACCGATGTAAGACCAAAACTAAGACTAAGGGATGCAAGACCAAGACCATGCCTGCAAGATTCTCCCAACACCAAGACCATACCTGCAAGATTCTCGCCAGACCAAGACCAGCAAGAATCTTGCATATGCAATATTTGAATATTTGCTAATTTCCATCACACTTTATTCAGGCTTTGGACCAGAGACGGATAGACATTATTTGAGGGGCGCGGGCGCTTTCTCCCACAAGGGCGACCAGCATCTCAATGTCACAAATCAATTGCAGTTTTCTTTCTACAGTAAGTCAATAGTATTAACAATTGACAATTAAAATCTGATTTTCTTTCATCAGTATATTATTCTGAATTGTTCAAAAGATTATATGAAGTTCAAGGAGAAAGTATACTATATTACAAAATTAGCAGATGTTTTAGTGTACTAGTTTTTGATGCTACTGTATCTATCACTTTTGTATTCGAAATATTTTTAATAAATCTTTTTCAATAGACATCAACATAAATGTTTTCAAATGTTCCTGAGACATGGTACTCGTTATCCTATTTTTAATGTATTTCAGTTTATTTCAGTTTTGAAAAATTTCTTTTACATGTTACCTGAGTTACGGGCAAAGTCAATAAAAATTTGTATGCTGGAAACCTGGATAAGTATTACTGCAAAATTAAAAAGCAGCACATTGGACAATTTTGAAACACGTTTTGCATTCGCTTTCCTTGTAAACAAATGTATTTTCTCCTAATTCTGAATCACTTGCACCATCAGGGCAGTCATTTTTTTTCGGTTGTGCTCGTCATCAAGACTGACTTTCAAGGATATCCACGTCCTTCAAAAGTCCAAGAGAATACATTTATATTATCCTTGGAAACTTCTTTACTGAAGTTTTTCAGAAAATATGTAAGTTTATCGAAAGGCACGTCTGGAAGTTCTGTTACTTGGTTGAAGTGTCTAGGGTCCAAATAATCCATAAAGTACATTGCTTCTTGAATCTTGAAGAAATACTCGAAACTACCATGTCCAATATTGTGTTGAATGCTTCGATGCAGTACCTGGTCATTGGATAGAAGCAGCTTCATATTCATATTCACAGGAAAATCTTTATCCATCTCTGAAGGCGAATTGTCGACAGGTCAATAGAAAAAAAAAAAGAAAGAAATCACGTTCTAAGTCTTCAAATTTGTTATTGGCCCATTCCGCAAAGCTTAATGCTGCATTCTTAACGGATTCAAAATCATCTCTCTACTCTTTCACTTGGAACAGAGTAGTCTGCACCATCCGATAGGACTACACTAGCAGCACCCTGTATTTGGAGATAGTTTGACAGAGAGGTCGTCACTTGAAATATCTTAAGGAACATTTGTGCTGTCCGAGTTGTTTTGAACTTGAAAAGATCTTTTATATATCCTTTCGCTTTACACCTGGCTTTTGGTTTGATATTTTCTGTAGAAGCAATTTTCTTGATTATTATGGTCAACTCTATATACAAAGCACTTTCTGGGTTCGAAAAATGACCAAACTTTTTCTGAAAAACAGTGTGTTTTCTACCACCTTGTTTCCGGAATAACTGTAAGACGCCTTTGTTAACATTTGATCTTCCAAATGTCCATTCGCTGATAAGACTCACGCATAAATATCGCACAGTCATTCACCAGAACAATGACACAGAATCAATGCAATTTTTTGTCAGATCACGTATGACATGATCGAGTATATGAGCGTAACACCACACGTATAATTGAGTTTCTTAGTGGTTAAGCGGTTAGCGTATGCGCCTTTGTCGTGGGAGACCTGGGTTCGATTCCTGGCGGGAGCTCATGTGCTTCGGATTTCCCGTAAATCAGTATGTCCCGTCTCATATAGCCTCGCTGCTAAAAGGGCTGTTAAACTCAAAATTAACTGAATCACACGTGTAACTGATCATAGGTGAAATGAAAAAATCCGAATATTGTCCTTGCATGTTACTTGAGCCATCGGTTGAATCTCCAATACACTTCTTAATATCAAGGTTCAACTTCTGCAGAATTTCCAGCAGTAAACCGCAAGGACACTGGCCTGTGGTAGATATGCATTTTACAATGACAGTAATACTTTGTTTAACAACCATTTTAACAACATACCGTAAAACAACAGAGCACTGGCCTGAAACTACTATATCTTGAGAGTGTCTAATAGAACAGAAAATATTGAAGCTTGAGAGACTTCTTTCGAAGTATCTTCTCTGATAAGTGTGTTGATAGCATTCAAAACAAAATTCACCGTGTTTAGTAAAAGTTATGCGACCACTATCCTGCTTACTTCCTCGTATATGACTCTTCTCGGTGACCTTATCTAAATTACTTTTAAGTGGAAGATCAAATTTGCTTAAGAAAGGAATAATATCCAAAAAGTTTCCATGGTCTATAGCTGTGTCTTTCAGTTTATAGGCTGCTACATTTCCTCTGTAAATAAGCCTTCTTTTACCAATGAGTTTCTGCACTTTAACAACTCGATACATTACCTGTCTGTTCTTCTCAATCTTATACTGCCGTTGTTTTACCTGTTCATGAGGAAGTAGTTTCTTAACATTATATTCTCTTTTGTTAGATATGTAAGCACCCACATTGGTCTAATGTATTTTGGAAGACTCGTGTTCTCTTACTCGCTGATAAACGTGTTTAATGTTACGTTTGTCACGTATAGAACCTTTAAGAGAAGTTTGTTCGATCTGGAGAATAATCTGTTAACACGCTGAAAAAAAAAAAAAAATGCTTGAAGTGGTACGTTTTGTCGTGGATTAAATATCCGAAATGTTTTAATTAGTCCAAGACAGGTTGTAATTTATATAAGTGGTACGTTTTGTCGTGGAATAAATATCAGAAATGCTTTAATTAATCCATGACAGGTTGTCATTTATGACAGGTCGTCAAAAGTGGTACGTTTTGTCGCGAAAATTCAAGTGGTACGTTTTGTCGCTGGTACGTTTTGTCGGGACACCAAAATTTTAGGAATAATCAAAAATCCCGGCGGGAGCTCATGTGGTTCGGATTCCACGTTCGTGGATCAGTACATCCACGTCTCATATAGCCTCGCTGATGAAAGGGACGCTAAACTGTAATTTAAAAAATGCATCAAAAGATTGCGACCTTCGTCATAATTAGTTTTTGGATCAGGGGCCACAAAATTTTTGAACGGTTCCTGAACCGAGTTTTCGCATTTTTTTACGGAATAAGCATACCATAATGAGTTAAGTGATAGTTTGGGTTTGGCTACACAATATGCAGTTCTCCACATATAAGGTGTACAAGAAATGTTTTTTTGATTGAAACATATTGGATCTTGGAGCAGGGGCCACAAAATTTTGAACAGCCCCTAAATCAAGTTTTCGTTTTTTTTTTTTTTTTTTATATATATATATGCGGAATATGCATATTATACTGAGTTAAGTGATAGTTTGGGTTTGTCTACACTGTAAGTAGTTGTCCAGAAGGCCTACAAGGAAAATTTTAACTCAAATATAATGGATCTTTTGATCCAAAAAAGAAAAAAAAAGTTACCAATCATAAAATTAACATTATACATATGAACTGTTAGAACTTTTCTTATTCTTCGTAAATTCTTTAACCGCTTCCTTTTTCTTCTAGGCCAGACTGTTGATCATACTTTTATTAGCAATGGCGGGTAACAAAAATTCTTTATGTTGTCTCTCACCAAGGACCACAAGCCTACCGCCGCCAAAAGGGCTATGTATTATATCCGCTCCAACGCCGTCGCAGATTTACTTCATGATTGCATTCTCCGCCAGGAAGGAAGTGGGTGTAAAACAGCAATTACAGCTTGCACTTTACGACAGTCTTTTGTTTATGATCTGCATTAGGTTAGAGAGTGGAGGGGGAGGACAACATCAATCTAATTTGCTTTAACCACGACGAAATGTTTCTTTACTTTTTCCCTCCTGTATTTTTTTTATTTCAATTCTTTTGTGAACAAATGCAGAACGGACGGACACCTGTAAGTTGCTTGTATTTTTAGTTATATGAGCATGTGTGTGGTGTGCATGAGTCAGTTGGGCACGAATTATCTGATTTCGTATTGTAATAAAAACTAAGGGGAAAACGAATGAAAAAATACTAATTAAATGACAAAACTACTGACTGAATACTACTACCATAGGTGAAAGTCCGAACATAAGCAAACTATTATTTAAAAAAAAAAAAAAAAAAAAAGTATGACAACTTTGCATCAATAACCATTTCTCTACTTTTGCTGCTACTACTACTACTACTACTACTACTACTACTACTACTACTACTATTATTATTATTATTATTATTATTATTATTATTATTATTATTATTATTATTATTATTATTATTATTATTATTACTACTACTACTACTACTACTACTACTACTACTACTACTACTACTACTACTAATAATAATAATAATAATAATAATAATAATAATAATAATAATAATAATAATAATAAGGCTTTTCCTATGTCACAAACAGTTCTATGTTATACATGAACGCCAGAGGCAATCGACAATCTAAAAAGAATAAAATAAAGTAAAAATCTGTTTAGTTCATCGTATTCGTTTTGGAAATTCCGATGTTCAAGATGCTTTTCGAAGTGGGCAACCAATCACAGAAAAAGTTAATCATATTCTGGCAAAAGTCAAGCAAGACCGACATGAAAGCAGCTATGACATCAGAAAATATGAATGATATTCTGACAAAGGGTAGCAAACAGTCATGACATGAAAGCAGTTATGACATCAGAAAAAGTGGATGATATTCTGACAAAGGGTAGCAAGCAGTCATGACATGTAAGGAGTCATGACAATCGGAAAAATGGATGATATTCTGACAAAAATCAAGTAAGACCGACATGAAAGCAGTTATGACATCAGAAAAAGTGGATGATATTCTGACAAAGGGTAGCAAGCAGTCATTACATGTAAGCAGTCATAACATTCGAAAAAGTGGATGATATCTGACAAAAATGGGTCAGCTCTCCACCTTTTCGTACCCTGGGCTTTCAGCCTTTTGTAGCTTTTCTTCACTTTATTTTGTATTATTTTGTCCGTATATTTCCATCGCAAATTCCTTCTCTCATCCATTAAATCCAGAATTTCTTTGATGATCCATTCTTTCCTTGCTTTCTTTTCTTCGTAAAATAATACTTCCTTTGCGGTAGTAAGTAGTCCACTTTTTCTTTTTCTTTTTTCTTTTTTTTATATATATATACGAATGGTTACTCTCTGTTAATTTATTCTTTCGTTGGTTCTTGTGCTATCTTATCTACTGTCTCTCCCATGTAACGTCCTTGAATTTCTTTCTTCTGTAGCTTTCCTATATCAAGTTTTCCATTTTAAATATTTTTTCTAACTTCTTAAATTTCAACTCACTCTTCTCGCTGACTAAGATGTTGTCACTGTCCACATCCACTCCTGGGCAACTTCCATAGGGGAGCAGGAAAATTCGGTGTAGGAAATTTCGGTGGAGGAAAATTCGGTGTACGGAAAACTCGGTGTGGGGAATGTTAGGTGTAAAGAAAGATTCGTTGTAGTAGGCCGTAGGATTTATTAAAAACTCAACTTTGAAGATAAATGAGCGTATTAGTTTTAGGTTCAAATTTTGTGTAAAACGTAATTTTACTGTCTACTATCGTTTTTACTGTTTACTGTCTACTTTATATTGCTTTATATTGAATTGTGTTATTGAAATTATTTGAATTCTAGATTTCGATGGATTTTAACATTTTATGGCCCTCACATGACGAGAAATTTGTTTTTCGATGTCCGTTCGTATGATTTAGCGAAGTGACCATCGCTACCAATCGACATTTAATTTGAAACTTAAGTTTTTATGTTGTTTTGGAGGATGTCTCCTAGAATTTTCTACTTCCAAAAAAATGTAGGTTACTGGATGAGTAAAGTTGAAAATTGTAGATTTTTCAAAAATGTTTTGACGATTTTATGTCTATTTTATAAATAAATATTTAAATCTAAATTCTTCAAAAATGACATAGTTTAATTATGTTACTCAAAGGTGTAAAAATAAATGCCTCAACTAAAGTATCTACGCCTGATTGGAGGAGAAGTCAATAAGGAGTCAATAGGGTTGCAGTACTTGTTTACCTTAAGACAAACAAACTAAAGTGTCTGATTGGGGGAGAAGTCAACTGTTTGTACAACTATTATCTGATAAAATCATCCTGCTATATATTGCCCTTTCTACTAAGACTTTTTTGATCAATATATTTTTGCATCTTACATATGTATATACAGAGTGATTCTCTCAAAACTCACGGATTTCATTTGGCTCTAGAATTTCTAACTGAAGTCCGATTTTCATGCGGTTTGCTGCAAATCATCAAGGAAGGACGGGAGATTTACGGAACCATGTTTACTGGTTTAAATTCATCTGGGGTAATATAGAGCAGGCCGCAAGAAAAACAGCAAATATTCGCCATTGTACGTTACAGTTCGAATGAGATATTGGATATTTGAAGCGAAATTGAAGAATACAAATTAAGTGTTAGTGGTAACACACATAAATCACATGTTGAATATGTTGAATAGAGATTTGTTGGGTGACTTAGAGTTGGTAACTGTCATCTTCCACAACATCCTCCAGCGAGGTCCAATGCTTCCCTGTCTTCCTCAGAAGCGATCCTGTTTCCTGTAATTTATTCACTAACGACCATATTATGTTCCTGTCTGGGGCTGAACGTGAGACAAAGTTGCGTGTAAATGCCCTTTGCGTAGCAACAACAGATCCCGTTCTCCAAAAACTTTTAAACGATAAAATCACGTTGCTCCAAAGAGTAGATTATTGTAACTGTGTCCTGATCATATTGATACAGTAGCACAGCATAATTCTCAATACAACGGCGCAGTTTCCTGTTTCTTATTGACCGTCGCGAGGTTGCCATCTAACGAAGAAACTCTAATCTCCACACCGCACCTCACCTAATTCCAATGCGGTGCAGTGGCGAATATTTGCTGTTTTTCTAGAGGCGTGGCCGATATTGCCCCAAATGAATTTAAACCAGTGAACATAATTCCATAAATCTCCCAACGTTCCTTGATCATTTGCCACAAACCGCATGAAAATCGGACTTCAGTTAGAAATTCTAGACTCAAATGAATCCCATGAGTTTTAAAAGAATCACCTTGTATATGTTCTATGATGTACTATAGGAAAGTTGTTTTTAGTTGTTCCTATAACTATTCTCTGAACTTATAGTTGTAATTGTTTTGTTTCTGACAAAAAGTGTCAGCTTCATTGTGTGATGAAAAATAGTTTATAGTAATATTCCGCAAAAGATATGAAAGAGGCACTGGACTCAAGGCAAAAAAATAAATGTGCTTTTCTTGAAATAGGTAGTAACATTTTATTCGTTACATTTTATGGTTTTCGTTTTTACAATATAAAGTGCCGTAAATTATCGTAAGTGGTAATATTCAATATGTATTACACCGAATCTACCTTACACCTAAATTTCCCCACACCGAGTTTTCCGTACACCGAATTTTCCGTACACCGAGTTTTCTTACACTGAATTTTCCTACACCGAATTTTCCTAGACCCCTTCCATAGTTCTTAATTTGTTTTCTGAACCTTTCCTTAACAAGTATATAATCTCTTTGATACCTCTGTAAATTTCTTGATATTTTGCACGTACAAATATTGAGCTTACGATTTTGAACAAAGTACTTGCTACTACTAGTTTGTTCTTCGTGCAAAATTCAATCACTGTCTCCTTTTTCGTTGCGTTTTCCTGCCCATATTTTCTACTGTTTCCCTTTCTGTACCTTCTCCTACACTCGCATTTCAATCTCCTACCAGAATAAGATTTTCTTCTCCTTTTATGTCTTTCATGTCATTTTCAATAGCTTCATAAAAATAGCTCTACTTCATCATTGTGCACCGTCCTTGCCATATATTCCTGGATAATAGTTGTATTTCTTAGTTTCGTAGCTAGTTTTACTACTATGACTCTATCGTTTACTATGTTATAACTTCTTACTCGTCGTCCCATCTTCTTATTCATTATAAATTCAACTTTAGTGAGTCGTTTCTCGAAACCCAGTTAATTATTCTATACCGGTATTACTCTGACCAGAAATCATCTTGTTCATTTCATATTACTTCACTAATCCCCTCTATATCCACGTTCAGCCGCTGAATCTCTGTTCATATTTTCTAGATTACCTGCTACATTTAAACTCCTGACATTCCATCCTCTAATTAGTTTTTCCTCTCCCTAACTAAGCAACTTATTGCTCCCTCCGATATTCGTAGAGCTGATTACTTTTGTAGTTTGGGATTATGAGTTTATTGCTCTACCTATTTGGGGTATTTTAAACCGCCATTCTCATACTACGTGTTTTTTGGGAAAATACGGTGATGGTTTTGTGTTGCCATTCACTAGTTAGGAATCTATTTTTTTTTTCGATACTCTGCTATAGTGCTGCCAAAATGTCTTGAGCTGTGACAAAAATGCGAACTAAATCTCACACCCAAGCGTTGAGCCAATAACGGCTCAGCTCTTTCTAAGCGAGAAAGCTTTAGCGAAAGAGAGTGGAATTATTTCAGTTGATAGCAACACTTGGAACGGAAGACTAGGTGTCAAGTCAGTGTGGTGCGCTACTGTCGATATGTGTTTTCCTGTACCTCCTATAACAGAGGAGGGACAAGTTGTTGTGGTCGATATCCTCCAATGGTTGGATGCCGACAGGGTTGCCACATTGAATTACTTCATGGGCTTCGCTATGCACCGTCTTGTTAGCCATTCTAAGTAGCCTACTATCTGTTCACCTCTGGTGCTTGGGGTCCCGGGTTCGATCCCAGCCCCCGCCAAGTGAACTTTGTGGTGGACAAACACCGTGCTCGTGGGTTTTCTCGGGGTACTCCCGTTTCCTCCCACTTTCTTCATTCCACCATTTCACTCATCTCTCATTACCACCGTCTCCTTTAGCCTAACCGGCATAACCGTGGGACGTAAAACTCAAAGATTTCATTTCATTTTAGCCTACTATCTTCACTCCCCAAGACCAAACAACTGAAGAACAAATTGGCAACACAGCCGAGGTCATTCAGTTCTTTCCCCAAAGCAAAGGGAAGGTTTTCTCCGTAGGAAGGCGGCAAGGGTGGGGCCGAAGTATGTTTTACATATTTGCCGAGGGCACAGTTGAAATTGGAAGGCTCTAGTTTTCGCCGTTGCCCACTGCTACCGCAGGCACGCCTACACCTTTCCTGTAGAGCAGAATCTTAACTGTGAGGACCGCTCAACAGACCAAAGTATCGCTGCCCAGAACTCGCATCTAAAAGGCATGTGCAGTATCCTAACACACCCCAGCCTTGGTGAACTATCTGTGAACAAAATTTGATGGTTCCATGTGACTCGAAAATCTTATGCTCTAACACAAACACTCTCTCTCTTATTCACATACACATACATTCATATAAACACACTGTTAGTTCCTTATATTAGTACAGATACACATCATTAAATTTATCAAATGAAGAAATATCTGTAATATATAATATCTGATATTTCACGTGCATTGTAGCTTTAAGAAAATCCAAACTCAAAATTCCACTCTCAACATATTTGAGAACAAATCTGACTCATGCTATTCTATACAAAATAAACTACTCTGCCCCTCCTCTTTAGATTACCACTCTCCACCCCCACCCCCCAACTTTAGAAACGAGAACAAAAATGTAATTATTGACTTATACAGCAGAATCTATTTACATGATTGATTACCATTGCAGCTAATTATGATGGCATAATTTGTTGTCAAATGAAACGTTATTTGGCGTTTTAACTACAAATCAACAAGCAGCTTTTAGAACCTCCCCAGACCAAATGACATCACTGTTTTCACCGATCGCGAAAAAGCTCTTGATCTACTTTTATATATATAATCAAACAGTTCGAATAAAAAGGACATATGTTTATCCTTTGACCATCAATGCACACACATACATACCTCATACCTCTCATTCTCTCTCTATGTATATATATATATATATATATATATATATATATATATATATATATGTGGGGGGGGTGTTGACTGTCAAAGGATAAAAATACGTCCTTTAATTTTTTCCTCCATTTCGACCTGTTTAATTACAAGTAATTAGCGCAGAAAAGAGGAAAACGAGCGGCAATGCTTGAAAATCGTATTTGGTTTCACACATAATTACAGAAAATATAAACTTAAAAAAAAAGAAAGAAAAAGAAAAATGAAGTGGGATTCTACAAAAAGCAGTGTGAAGAATTCGATTCTATCTGGGTGGTTTTCGCAAGCAATTCTCCAGTGTTCCCAAAACTCTTGTTAATCTATGTATGTGATATCAAATTACCTCCTGTGTAATTGTACACGCTTTCATACAATAGACATGGAAATTACTGAAAAACCCTTCGGCCGACTGCAGGAAAGTGTAGTTAATAGAAGAATATACGCAGGCACTTCATTTACTTTTCTGACCTTATTAGCACAAATTTTAATTAAGATAGAGTTTCAAACTGCCTGCTAAAGAGTCTAAGGGATATTATATACTTCACACGCACATTAACGACCATTAGTTAACTGTAGAAAAGCGGAAGATAATGGTTCCGCCTCATTAGAAAATCGATATTTACACCTTTAAGAGTTTGAAACACCACGATATCTAATATAGTATGTGTAATAACATATTCTAAGCGAAACTCTCAGTCAGTTCAACAGCCTTTCCCAGTGTATACTATTTGGTTTTTGAGTCTTTCCAAATAAAAATTTAGGAGATTTCTCATGCTACTTGTATGGGATTTTGATTTGCTGCTTTTTTCGTATAACAAACACATATAAAGTTTCACATAGTAACGTAGAATAATTTTAATTGGATACGGGGGCAACTTTATCAAAAGTAATTGCAACATATAAAACACAAAAAGTATATTAGAATTCCCAATGGGACCTCATGTAGTTCGGATCACACGTTAAGTGTCTTAAGTGTCATGTAGCATCTGTTAAGGTTCTCGTGTCTTGTAGCCTTGGTGCTGAAAGAATGCTAAGCTCAAATCCAATCAACCAAGTATATTACACAAATCTTTATTTCCTTTTAATTGTGTTTTAATGAAGTCTCTCCATCTCTTAACAGTTCCATATTCTTTTTTTTTTTTTTTTATACGTTCAACATATACTGCTATTTAGGCATGTTTCACTTGTAAGACATCGGAATTCACAACTGTCTGGAGATCCACTTTTATTAGTTCACAGTAGCTTCTGTTCCTGACATCAGTATATTCTGCTTTTATTAGTTCACAGTAGCTTTTGTTCCTGATATCAGTATATTCTGTTTTAAATAGTTCACAGCAGCTTCTGTTCCTGATATCAGTATATTCTGTTTTTATTAGTTCACAGTAGCTTTTGTTCCTGACATCAGTATATTCTGTTTTTATTAGTTCACAGTAGCTTCTGTTCCTAACATTAGTATATTCTACTTTCATTAGTACACAGTAGCTTCTGTACCTGACATAAGCATATTCTGCTTTTATTAGTTCATAGCAGCTTCTGTTTCTGACGTCAGCATATTCTGCTTTTATTAGTTCACAGTAGTTTCTGTTCTTGACATCAGTATATTCTGCTGTTATTAGCTCCTAGTAGCTTCTGTTCCTGGCATCAGCACATCACAATCGATCAATATTGCGACGTGATCGAGATAATTACTGACAGATGAAGGTTAAGATGCTAAAATCAAATTACATTCTTAACCCTTTCACTGCGGAAGGCAACGGAACAAAATTTCCCTAACCTGCGAATGTCGATTATAGTCGACGTGTTAAAATTTGTCTGTATCTTGGGTTTGTCGATTGTAGTCGCCAAAGATTTTCTGTGTGATTTCTATTGTTTATTGAAAACAATAGAACACAAACAAAAATGAACGGTACAACTTTGGCGACTACTCTCGACAAAGCCAAGATATGGACAAACAAATTTTAACACGTCGACTATAGTCGACATTCGCATGTTAAGGAAATTTGGTTCTGTCGACAAAAGTCGACTTCCTCTGTGAAAGGGTTAAACATAAGGTTGAGATGTGACTTGATAGGTGATAAGAACAGAAACTGACACATTTTCTCTCTGAATACTGAGTTACATCGTTGAGTTGTCTTATCTATTAACATGTGTGAGAAATCAGTTCCGCTAATTAATTATTTCACACTAAGTTACAAAAAAAATATTCTTAAAATACCCAGTACTATCATTTTTATATATTAAAAAAAAAGAGAAGAAATCTTTTACGGGAAAAGTAAAAACGTATAACGTAAAACGTGCTAGAGAAACGTAAAACTTACAAGGAAAACATAAAATCCGGTAAACACAGCGAGGGCCTACCAGCAATCTTGTAACACTCGTATCTTTAGGGGTGATGTGTGGTCAGCATATCACACCTCCGCGCCGTTAATGCTGGCTTTCTAGATCGGAGCTCCCAACTTCTTTCTTTCAAGTAGCTTTCTGATTGTCATCACGACGCTGGATAGACGCTACAACGTAAACAACATCTATTGGGTGAGTACTAACGACCATTGATCCTTGAACAGGCCCGGTTCTGCCTGACTTAGTTCATCTCACGAAAAGTGGTATTGCAGTGCAGTAATGGCTAACACGTTGGCCATTACGTATATGCTCACTGTTTTATCATTTGGAAGTAAAAAAATCTGCATCGTTCTCGTACTTCATACCTTGCAACAGAATCTTCTTCTGTAACATTTGAAGCAATAGGACTGAGCTTATGCTTTTATTATTATTGTTCTTTCTTGTTTTTCGGCAAAGTCAGATGGATTCACGTTTATCAATATGACTAAAGCTTTTTTCCTCCTTCACGTTTGAGAATAGTTCTTAGAAAAGTGTCATTAGGGAAAGATGCGCTGAAGAAGTGTTAGAATTTGCACTGCTAATGACATGCTACGTTTCTGATGAGTTACGTAACGTCCAACAGGCTTTTATACAAGTAGAATATGAGACGAGAAGAGTATGAGGAAAAAGCGAACAGGAAAAAAAAATCTTATAATAAAGCAGTCAAGAAGATTATATGGTTGATCACTCGTATTGGAGATGATTCGAAGACGCCCAACGAAACGTCTCTTGACCTTGCAAGTACGACACACTTTGCAGATGACTTTCAAAAACACAGAACAAAAAGAGGAGAATGTTTTCCAAATGTCTTCTTCTTCTCCTTACATCATCTCGTAGAAGTCTTTCCCTGTGGATCTCATTAGAAAAGCTCTCAAGTTCTCTTGTATGTTCATTAAAGGGGGTTCCCTTCCCCCACCTCACGCGCACGTCACAGACATCTGTCGCCTTTGTTTATCTCACTATCTTCCTCATACCAAGAAGTTACGTCACTGTCATCAAGTCTTAAGACAGAATGAAGATATCCCTTTCTCTCTCTCTCTCTCTCTCTCTCCCTCTCCCTGTTGCTCTATTCAAAGTATCAAATTTCTTCATCCAATTAAGTCAGAACTTTCCTCCTCACTTATTTACGTGATGCTACTGAAAATATACTAATAAATTATTTTTTGAATTTGTACTGTCATGTGCTGAAACTTCAACACCATCTCTTTCTGTTAAAGTTCTGTATCTGCCCAGTTGGAGGCGTGTTTCGATCCGCTGGCTTAAAAAAAAAAAAAAAAAAAAAACCTATTTATCTCGTCTCGTCTCGTCCCGTCTCGAGGGCAATACTACAAGCAATGGATTTTGGCAAAGATTCATCCTGTTTTTGAGATATTACATTCATATTTAAAAGTTTCTCGCTATGTATCTACTGTACTCAGTGGGAACACTAGTCGAGAAGGTGTAACAGCTTTTACTTGCTTGGATCTTGGATTTTCCTCATTCACACCAGGCAAATGTCGGGATGGTACCCAACGAACAATTCCCAGCCCACAAGGGGATCAATATTGGAAACCAAAAGTTGCAGCACAGCAGTGTATTTCAACTTTACGGTTTCAGTGAAGTAATCAGGGTTCACAAGAGATTAGGAATGCGCACGAGACAAGATTCGTGGCTGTGTCGTCTCGAAAATGTGCTGTAAAAGTGATGTCTCGACTCGAAAAATATATATTTCTCTATTGGAAGAGCCGTGTCTCGACTCGTCTCGTATCCCTACAAGAGATCGTATATATATATATATATATATATATATATATATATATATATATATATATATATATATATATATATATATATATATATATATATATATATATATATATATATATATATACTGCTCCACACAACTTAAGCAACTCGAAGAAAGTGGCAGAAAATGAAACGACACGATCACTGCACCAAGTATAATGAACAAACAGACGGTTCAGATGCACAATGCAACACAAGTCAAGACGAACAATACAGTTAGGATGTACAGAGTGACCAAAAAGTTCAGCACAACGATACCTCAGCAGATAAAGCTGGATTGTGCGAGGGCATAGGCAGTCAATATGGCGTGTGACCACCACGAACGGCTATACAGGCACGACATCTGGCCTCCATGCTGCTAATCAGAGTGTTGATCAAGTCTTTCGGCAGATGGCGCCACTCCTCGAGGAGAGCTGTTTGCAAGTGAGGGAGAGTGCGTGCTAGTGGACTGCGCTGCGCTATTTGCCGCCCAAGAGCATCCCACACATACTCGATGGGATTCAAGTCCGACGAATATGCATGCCATGCAATACGTGTAATGTCTTCGCTCTCCAGATACTCGGACACAAGTTGTGCACGGTGTGGGCGGGCATTTTCATCCATGAACAGGAAGTCTGGGCCAAATGCTCCGCGGAAATGGCGCACATGTGTATTGAGAATTTCATCCCGGTACCGTTGTGCTTTCAAAGTGCCATGTTTCACAATATGGGTCCGTTTTCCCATCTAGCATAGTTCCACCCCACACCATAATGGAACCACCGCCATAGGACGACCGTTCAGCAATGAAGTTTGGATGATAGCGTGTTCCTGGCTCTCGTCACACTAAAGTTCGACCAGAATATGACGACAGGCTGAATCTCGACTTATTGGAGAACATGACACTCGCCCATTGGTGTTTCCCCCATGCAACATGTTCCTGACACCATGTGTAACGCGCACGTTTGTGCTCCAGTTTCAATGGCACACACAGCAAAGGCCTTCTTGCATACAGTCCTGCTCTATTGAGCCGCCGACGAACAGTTTCACGACTCACGCGTTGTCATGTACTCTGAAACAACTCATTGGCCAGTTGAGAGCATGAAGTTTGACGGTTACGTTTGGCAAAAATTGTGAGAAATCGGTCCTCGACGGTTGACGTCTTCTTCGGACGGCCTCCTCCATGACGTCTACTGACTTCAGCTCCATTTTGGAAGCGACTCCACAGCCTCGACACAACACTTTTGTTCATGTTGAATTCCTGCGCCACTTCCACTTGCGATCGGCCCAAATACAACCGCCGAATTATTTGTCCGCGGTCAAAGTCACTCAAATGTCGTCTACCAGACATTGCAAAGTGTGTACCCCACACAAGAACCACTAACTCAATGCTTGGAGCCTCGGACACTACTGGGCTGCGGTGTACGTCTCATGGTATAAGTTGTTCACCGCGCTTGCAACGGTGCTGCTTATGCGATAGAGCGGGTGCTCAACTTGCCTGTGTGTCTCTGTGTATGTGCATGCCACTAACCAGTGTTGAATGGGCCCCACACGTCACTTATACCACGTTCTCTCGGGTTGCTTAAGTTTTGTGGAGCAGTGTATATTTGTGTGTTTGTGTATGTGTGTGTGTTCGTATGAATTTCTGACTTTTTATTTATTTATTTTACCGTTTTTGCTCTCTTACGATTAACATCTCCACCGGAAATGACATTTTTTTTTATTCTTTAGGTGGGTATAGAGGGTTAAAGATGAAAATGGAACGTATTCTTCGAACTCTGAATACATATCTGAAAAACGTTTCTCCCTATCTCGCATCGTTCTTGTTCTGATGTTAATCTACAAGTAGAACAATATACACAGCCGTTTAGCCTTTCCACCATACTTATAGACGGCAAAGTTTAGAAATCTGAAACAGTGTACGAAATAATAATAATAAAAAAAAAACCCTGAGATGAATACTTCTCAATTCTCTCTGACCTTGTAAAAGTTCCCTGATTTGTACTCAATCTTATCCAAAAACCTTAACCGCATACAAACTCTGGTAATGTAATTTCCATATTACGAAGGTTAATCTCGGCAGTGAAAGTGTTAATGTAGTAAATCCCAGAGAACAGGGCTTTATAACTAACAGGGACGAGCTGACACAGGAGAATTCTTCGTTATAACTGAAGATCATTTGCTTAATGCAGTTCATTACTTAAACCCATGATGAACTAGATTTACATCTCTCTCTGGGTTAAGGGAATACCTTTGAAATTTCCCAAGCCAACAATTAAAATTAATTGAAAGCAATTTACAATAGAAGTACAAGGTATAGTCTGTGCACTCTATCGTACACACACATACATGTTCTACATATATAGATCTTCCCAGCATTTAGATTTTATAAAAGCAAACAAATAATTTCGTGATGCAGAGCTAATCTCTAAAGCGCAATGGACGACTCTTGAGTTTGGTTATTAATTGTGATGTTCACATTTCATGATGTTTTCGCTTTTTTTTTTTTTTTTTAATTGAAGATCTGAAAATAGAATTTTGGTTTCAAACACCGAAACGAGTTTTTCGGTTTCAAACACCGAAACCGATTTTCGGCTTTTGAAATCAAATATCAGTTATAAAAATAAAAATTCAATATAGTTATATTCAGTCATATTATAGTTATAATATAGTTATTATTGAAAACACAGTTCTGTAACGCAATAAAGATAACTTTAGTTGGGTTATAAATGTACGAGAGTAATCCCAATAGTACAGTCTTCAAAGCGCTGGGGACACAGGGAGACTGTTCGTGCGTTTATTGGCAACACTGTTGTGTTTGTTGTTTGCCCTACACCTAAACATGCATGTGCGCACCTCGTTGGGACGTTCAGGCTTTGCTTGATACCCGTTTGCAATGGCGATCCTGCTTGGCCCCATTACCGCCAAGTGTAAAGTTCGCGTAGTTATTCAGTTTTTTTTTTTTTAACGCAAAAGGCATTAACCGACTGAAATTGACGGAAGTATATGGCGAATCGATCCATGAATGTCAAAAATCTCCACAAACAGTGTAGGGAGCTTGCAGATGGTCGTACTAAAATTCAGTATAAAGAAAAAAGAACCGGGAGACCGTCAATTTCCAACAAGACAGTCGCGAAGCTTGAGCATACTAGTGACTAGCATCTGTTTCTTGAAAGAACATTTAGCCGGAACGCGCTTTGGCAGCAACGACGACGAGACAAAAGATCAGGTTCAACGCTTCCTCAAACTCATAGCGGCCAGCCTGCTGTAACATGAGCATACAATAACTACCACAGCGCCTACAAAAACGCATCGACTGAAATAGCAATTATGTAGAGAAGCAGATAAATGTACAAGCTTTAAAATGATGAAACCATTATTAAAATCGTACCTTTCTTCTTATTCCCACCAAAAAGATACATTACTTTTTGGATAGCCCTCGTAATAAAGATTTTTTTTTTTTTAAGTTCAGAGGATTATCTCAACTGTAGCAATGTTTGTTATCAAGTGATTTCAATTTTATTAATCACTTATAAAAGTACATATTGAGGCACATTTCCTGTGGATATATCATATTAGATTAGAAGACAATGAAAATTACAAGCATAACATTACTTATTAAGAAAGGAATGGGACACATATTTTGATATGCTTGAAAAGCCTGTGGGTTGCCTACGAAAGAAGAATCGAGGCTGTCTCGTATCGAAATGAGTCGTAAAAGTGATATCTCGTCTCGGAAAATATACCTGTTTATATTACAAAAACCTCTGTCTCATTTTGTCACGAAAAATCTGTCTCGTTTCGTTGTCAACCTCTCCATCAGAAGCTCGAAAACAAAAGTTGTCAATCTACTAACGAAACCCTCGTATAACCTTGTATTCATTTTAAGTTATTAACAGTTTCGGTGCGATGTTAAAAATATACTGTTTATTTTGAAAAGAAATGAAATCTTTCAGTTTAACGGCCCACGATCATGCCTTTTCGGATAATTAAAACAAGTGAATAATGATGGAAGAATTTGTGGAATGAGAAATTGGGAGGAAACGGGAGTACCCCAAGAAAATCCACGGACACGGTATGTTGTCCACCAAAAACTTACTTGGCCGGGGATCGACCAGGGACCCCATGCCTCAGAGATCTCCCCTTCACACGCTCAACCATTTTTTTTTAAAGTTAACTTATTTACCGAATGCTCGTCAGTAACTTATTTTTACCTGTGACAAACTTCTTGGCATTTCAGCTAAACGAATAAAACGCAAGCTCTGGCGGCGACGTTGCCAAGTGGTAAAGAGGTGTGGCTATGGCTAAGCAGACAAACTACAGCGCGATCAGATGACAGGGGATAGACGTGGATGTGTACAAAATAAACGTGGCAATACCGCTGGCCTCTTATTTGCTAGCAGCATTTAAAGGGAACTTGGAGTGCCGCCTTCAAATGCCACGATGTTTGTCACGCCGTTTAATTATCACTATGTTTTTACTACCTTTTACTCGTTTTTCCAGTAATCAATAACGGCAGGGACACGAACACACAAACATCGAGGACAAACAGAGAAAAAAGTCACTCCTGTTAAGTTCTAGATGAACCTGCCAAACGTATGGATATGGCAACTAAACATATTTAGTTAAATGTATGTTGTGAAGAGCTCAGTAAGCAGTGTACCAGACGTTATATTACCTGTCTTACTGGACACATATAGTCCAACAGTATAGCAGGAAGATGTTTACCAATCAATTTGGTTAAATACATGTAATGAAGTATGTTCAGTTGCCATGGCCATACGTTTGGCAGGTTCATCTGGAACTGAACAGCGGTGTATTTTTCTCTGTGCAGTTAAAATTCCAAAGCCTCTCCCAGTTGGACTCGAACCGGGGACCCCGTACACAAAAGGCAAATGTGCTAGCCACCGTGCCTCCCTGTTGTTTATTTTGTTTCACACGAAAGCTGTTTTGTCTCATCTGTATAAACAGTGAAAAACAAAAATACATAATCTCCAACTCAACTAAGTGAGAAAATAAGTTTGAATACACAAACTCTGGATTTGCCTTCTTTCGCTGAACAGTAGTCAATTTTTTTTACTTTATTCCTCCACCCCAAACAAACAAAAAAAAAAGTTTTCTTTCTATCTTCTCTCTTTTCCTTGCATTTTTCTACGGAGGAACATTCATTTCATCATCCTGCAATCGTCACTGAATGGTAGCCGAGGAAAGAACAATTTACCAAATTGCTTCTTCACGTGCAACGGAATTACGAATATCTTCCAAAAATAAAGAAGAAGAAGAAGAAATTGAAGAAACGAAAAATCTACTTTATCTTCTTCGTTTCAATCGATTTGTGTGCTATGGAGGATGATGATACGATTAGATAAAAATGGAATGAAGAGATCTACCACTAACAAATACAGCAAGAACTGTTCTGATTCTTCTTCATATTCTGAAAACTATCTTGCATTTTCTTCTTCTTCTTCTTCTTGAGACTTGATTGGTTGGAAGGAGTTTTCTACCTTTCCCAATCCTGAGCGAGACTTTTCATTTCCTGCTTATCTTCTCTATATCTTCTATTATTTGGCTCGTACATTTCTATTGTGGTCTTGTCGTAGATAGTTTCCTTTCTGCATTCCTTTCCTCAGCCAATAGCGTGATTCCTCCATGACTTATAATTGGTTGGTTGGAGATTAGCATCTCTTTTCAGCACCGAGGCTATATGGGACATCCCTCCAGTTTAAGTGGTCCCATCACGGCAAAATTAAAATACCGCTAATTTTACAGTAATTATGTGGATATCTTCAAACAGATAAAAGATAATCGAGAAGTGGAACAAGAGCTCCCTAGACAATATTATTTTACATTAGAAATCGTTATCACGACTCACTTATCTGCTCTCGATTTCCAGCCATTTAGACAATCGACATTTATTTTCGCGTTTATAAATGGATGCAAACGGAACGCTACTAGGTGACTCGTGATAACGGCATCTCATGCAAAATAATATTGTCTAGCGCGCTCTTGCTCCACGTTTCGATTACCTTTTATCTATTTGAAGATATCACATAATTACTGTAAATTTAGTGGTATTTTCATTTCGCAGTGATTAAGCCTTGTTTGTTTTTCAGGGTTCTCTCACACGGAATCATATCCAGAACCCCGTACACCAACGGTGCGCGCATTAGCCACTAGGTCAGCGGGCAGGACTCCATGTCTCATAATGTATCCAATCATTCTACCTCTTCTTTCCGAAACAGCCTTCAGTATACTTCCATTTTCTCTTACCATATTCATCACTCATTCGTTTGATACCTAATCCATCCACCTAATTTTTCTCTAGCATCTTAATTCAAACGCTCAAATTCTCCGCTTTTCTTCTTTCCCTAGAGTCCATGTCTCATATCCATACAACACGATACTCCATACATATGTTTTCATGAGCCGTTTCTTCAGTTCTTCGCCTGAGCAATTCTGGCTTACATATCTTGTCTGTGTCTTGTTATTTATTTATTTATTTATTTTATTAATTTAAACAGTTTTCTTTTAACCACTTTCTTACCATGGAACTATAACGTTTCTCGACTCTTAGGTATCATAACTAGCATCATCATACAAGTAAGTATTCTGTCTTCACTTTAAGGTCATTTACCGCAAATCGTAAGCAGCCAGAAACTACTGTTCCTCATTCCGTTTACATCTTTGTCTTGACTTAGAATCTATCGGTTTTTATACCGTTCATAAATTGAAATCTTGTTGTCTCTGTATTTTCTTTAACCATGCCTTCTATTACAAATTAAATTTATTTTCCGATCTTATCTTAACAAGTTCGTATCTTCTTTTTATACTTTCAACCCTGCTCTTTTCTTCCTATTTTTCTCCAATATTTCCTTACAGGTTTCCCGTTCCACCCATCCGACATCTTCCATTCTTCTTTGAACAATTCGAACAATTTTAGTCACTTTTCATTGATCTTCCACAGTGTTCACATTTTTGCTCCTTAGAAAATGAAAACAATGAAATCTTTAAGTTTTACATCCCACGATTATGGAGGCTAGGCTAAAGGAGACCGTGATGATGAGAAATAAATGAAATGGTGGAATGAAGAACGTGGGAGGAAACGGGAGAACCCCGACAAAACCCACGCACACAGTGCTTGTTCATCATGAAGTTCACTTGGAGCAAGTTGGGATCGAACCAAGGACCCTATGCACCAGAAGTGTACGCTCCACCACTGAGCCACCGTGGCCGTTTCGCTCCTTAGACTACAACATTCTGAATAATGAATATATTGTTAGATATGGCTGACCGCAGGTTTGTGCATGTGGGAGAGGGACAATTACGCCCCCCTG
Source organism: Thermobia domestica (assembly GCF_964235325.1). Taxonomy (NCBI): domain Eukaryota; kingdom Metazoa; phylum Arthropoda; class Insecta; order Zygentoma; family Lepismatidae; genus Thermobia; species Thermobia domestica. The sequence goes on from NC_137462.1 coordinate 25,269,020, forward strand.
GATTTTCGAACGCAGTTTATTACTTCTAAATATATTACAAAACGTATTAAGTTTGTTTACTAACACAGTATTGTATTTAATTTCATATTATTACACTTAATCTCATATTAAGATATATTTACTGTACCTAGTTAACGATGTAACGAAATGTGTGTAAATAATCACTCTTTTGCACGAAGTATTGTGTATATGGTACACCAAGATTTGTGTATTTGTGACTTGTTTGTGTGTTAATAATTTACCTCCTCCCCTCAAAAAAATCATGATGACGTCCATGTTGTTATATTATTTCAAGTTGCATTGCAAAGATCCATATATCCTCGCGTAGTATAAGCTACATATTTTCACTATAAACACGTGTTTTTAGGGTTATAAACAAACAGTACCAGACGACAGAAGGAAACTGCACCCTTTCAAACAAAAAGAAACGGAGCACACGGAAAGCCACGAAGAAATCCGACTACACCTCCACAGGTCCTTCCTCCAAAAGGATGGCTATAAAAGTGAATGATGGGAGCAAGAAGTTATCAGTGCCAGTGCTGATCGCTCACCTGCAATACCTACTCCCGATGCTGCCATGGGTTTCGGAGTGTAAACCTCTCATATTCGCTCCTGAGACCGCTATGGGTTACGGAGCGTAAACCTATCCCTCCTGGGGAATTTTACCCAAGATAGCATCGTGTGCCGAAAGGAATTATTATTCCCATTTTACACTAAGAACATTTTAGAGCATTTAAAGAGAAAACTAATAGAAACGTTTGCACAAAATTTTATAATAAAATGGTGAAGGGTTAAAATTTTCGTGTACGTTATTGACTCTACCTACAGAATATTGAAATATGATTCTAATATTGAATGCGAATCTATGGAATCATTCAAATTTTAACAGCAGTAATTTGTGATCCCAGGTTCGATTCCCAATGCATGTGGGCAGGAATCGTACGCTAAACTGTAAATGTACTCTCATATAATAGTCTTGGTACTTAAAAATGAGTAAATAAAGTCGTAAAAATACAGACTGAATAGAAATAACTTCCCAAGAAGTCACTACATTTCTAAGAAGACCCAAAAGAAATAGAAAAAATACCAATAAGAACGTAAACTCATTTGTCAAGACCATAATAGACAAATGAATATAATCATCCATTATATCATGTCAGTTTATCGAACAATATTCTCCACCCTGTTTATTTGAAGTTTTCTTTAGTAGGTCGGCATCGGTGTCCATATAAATGTAAAAAAGGCACTGAATTTGGTATAACACGTCTTTTCTGGAGAAAAAAACAACAGAAAACGAAAGCGAAGGAAGTATGGATTTCCGATAGCGACTGGACACACGAAGGAAGCTTGTTACGTATGCATAAGAACGGTAGACAACCATCTGACCCCAACAACCACGAGGTCATATATTATTTAGAATTCTAGAGCATTTTCACGTCTCAATCGAGGGATAAAATAAAACCCACAGAGAAAGAGAAAGAGAGAGAGAGAGACAGAGACACATACACAGAAAGAGCAAATTCATCCGCTTTGCAAGAAAAATTTCATCTCATATATTTACAATGTATACATGGACCTTATATTAAGATATACACACATATATATAGGACACATGTGTGTTTGTCTGTGTACACATATGTCCACATAAAACATATATTGTATATGTTTCGTGTGTGTGTTTCGTTACAAACACCTCAATATCCCGGCACTTTTGCCCTGTCTAAAGGACATCTACAGAATATACATATATTTATACAAGAGGAAATGTGAGCTGTACTCATATTAACTTTTATTCATGTATATATATATATATATATATATATATATATATATATATATATATATATATGTTTACATACTTCCACAATTCTATCATCTTACATTTCTTGTTGTCATTTATTAAAAATATCAGGATAACCTACAGTCCCCCCATACACACATCTCACAGAGAAAACGTTTCAGCAAGTTCTCATAGGTATCCATTAATAATACTTTTTATGTCAACGGAATAGTTTATTATTTACTGAACGATATCTTTTTTAAAAAGTAGTTATAAGAATGTATCATTATTACTTTCTGTAAATATTGTTCTTCAGGATGATGGCTTGTAAGTATGCACACGCAATTTTACGCTATTCAAATTAAAATCTCTAAAACATATATATTTTTAAAAGTTTTCTCACAATGTCAGTTCAGTTTGTAATTGACTTTACTTATTTCAGTATAACATTCTCGCGTGTGTAAGCTGCACTTTTTAATTTTAAAAAAATACGCATATAATAAAAATTCCTTATACTCGCGGATAATAAGAAATACATACATTCAGCAACATAGCAGCATTTCTTTGTACTTGAAGCATGAATCATGCTTCTTATTGCAAACTCCTTAGTGGCTATATTGTTAGTGTCATCGCCTTAGACCCCGGAACTCTAGGGTTCGATTTCCGATGGAAGCTCATTCAGTTGGATTTGAGTGTAGCGTTCCTTTCAGTAATGATGTTACATGAAACGTGAACTTACAGATTAACTTGGGACCGGAACCACATGAGCTTCCACGAATCGAACCCGAGTCTCCCTTGCCAAAGGTACGTACTTTAACCATACAGCCACGAGGGAGATCCCTCATACTGTTGTATTAGATGCAGGCCAATAACTAGGGTTTCCACAACCTTCAGCTTCCCCTGAAACTTCCAATAGTTTGTTTAGATAAATAGATGTTTAACAGAACAAAGTCAAGATATTCTTATAGAGTACTGGTATATCGTTGCAAATAATAATAATAATAATAATAATAATAATAATAATAATAATAATAATAATAATAATAATAATAATAATAATAATAATAATAATAATAATTGCGATTTTGGCCAATAATTAGTTTTTGGATCAGGGGCGACAAAATTTTTGAACGATCCCTAAATCGAGCTTTTGTATTTTTCACGGAATAAGCACATTGTACTGAGTTAAGTGATATTTTGGGTTTGGCTACACTATATATAATTCTCCAGATATAAGGCGTACAAGAAAATTTTTGATTGAAATATATTGGACCTTTTGGGACAATTGGTTCAGGTTGATCAACGCCAATGTGATCTCTATATAACTTATGGGTCCTTAAATTTCCCGAAATTGGACATTTTTGGCCAATATCTCGGGAACGGTAAGAGTGACTGGAAAAATACCATCACTTCCTCAGATAGGTTTTAATGCTCTATCGAATAGAGGGCTCAACATTGAAAAATTCGCAAATAACACACACACACACACACACAGACATAGATAATTCAGTGACGAACCTTGTAAGTACGTTGATTAAATGTGCAATTTATACACACACAAAATAATATAGTATATTATGATTTTACGTACTGATTATCTTCCAGGTTCAAATCCAACATACGTCACATGGTTTTCATAGAAAATTGCTTAAAAAAGAAAGACATATATCTACTACCTGTTCGATAGCGCAGGTGTTTCGAACTGCTGCCTACATTAATATAAATAAGTGACTGAATTTGTTCTCATATATTGGAAAAAGAATTCTACTGCAAAAGAATAACAAATGGTTCTTTCGGTAGTTCAGTTACAAAATACAGTAGACGACGAATGGTAGTCTTCCATCTTTCAGAAGTAAATGATGGTGCAATGATGTAATACTTGTTTTGAAATCATTGATAGTAGCTTCGTATTCGATTATGGCAGCAATCACAGTGTTCTTTTACTTTTAGAGTATTTTCTTTTCTTTTTTTAAAAAAGATTATTTTCTTTTACAGTAGTTATCCACTTACACAGTCACGGTAGTTTATTCTATAGGACATACCAACTGGACAACCTGGATTCGATCCCCGTCACATCCTCGTCTCTTACGAAGTATTTTAGGCAGTAGAAGAGCTCCTTGTAAAATAACAAATGATATCATGTGTAGGGGGGCACGATGGCCTAGTGGTAGAGCTCACCTCTGGTGCGAGGGGTACCGGGTTAGATCCCAAGTCATGTGAGTTTGTGGTGTACAAATCATATCCGTGGGTTTCCTTGAGAAATGCTCCCGGTTCCTCCCACATTTTCCAACTTTTATATCATAAAAACTATGACCCTGGAACGTTAAACTAGAATTTTATTTCATTTATAACTAGAGACCGGATGTTAGGCAAAATGCCTATTATTTAATATTAAAGATACGATGAAAAATAGCGTTTTAAAGTTTATAGGGGGCTTATAGTTTCAATTTAACCCAATTTTATTTTTGACTATTTCGCTCCTTCCTCCCTAAGTAATTGCTTCAGTGTCTAATGTTGCCTATTCTATGCATTTTCTTCAAAATAAGACTTAATTGGGAAAAATATATAATTTAGTACTTCAAGAAAGAATTCTGCCTCTTGCGACAAATATAAGTGCTGTTTGTAGTGAAAAGATGCCGTAAAACTTTGTACTTAGGGATGCGCACGAGACAAGATTTGTGGATGTCTCGTCTCGAAAATGTGCTGTAAAAGTGATGTCTCGACTCGAAAAATGTATATTTCTCTATTGGAAGAGCCATGTCTAGACTCGAATTTTTTCAGGAAAATCCTGTCTCGACTCGTCTCGTGCGCATCCCTATTTGTTCTGCTATTTGCATTGACTTTGGACTGATAAAGTGTATAAAATTTGGACTGTTATGTGTAGTGATAAAGTGTTGTATAGAATGTATTTACCAAATATACATAGAATATAGAGATGCGCACGAGACAAGATTTGAGACTGTCTCGTCTCGAAAATGTGCTGTAAAAGTGGTCTCGACTCGAAAAATATATATTTTTCTATTGGAAGAGCTGTGTCTCGACTCGAATTTTGTCAGGAAAATTCTGTCTCGACTCGACTCGAGCGCATCCCTAATGGAATACATGTTAAGCTTCGTTTTTAAATATACAGTAAAATAAGATATTAACAAACAGGTATGTTTCTTTGAACATTATCTATGACTTTTTATTTAATTTTTATTTGTATTGATTATTGAGTATTTAACTTCATTATTTCGAGTTACATTTTAGTGCCTATTTTACTACCTATTTCTTAAATTTTAAGTGCCTATTTGCCTGCGTATTTTCCAGATTTTTAATGCCTAAACATCCGGTCGCTATTTATAACTATAAGAGATGCAAACAAGAATTAAAAATCCACAATATCTCAGGCGAAGAAGGTATTCGAAGAAAAACTGGTAACCTGAAAAGCGACATAAAGCTAAAGAAAAGGCTGATGAAAACATATTTACGAAGTGAGGCATGAACTCTAGGATAAGAAAAGCGGATGTGACGCTATAGAAAAAATGTGGGGGAAGTCAGCAAATGAAATTGTTGGAAACAGCCGAAGAAAAGGGTATTATAGTGCAGAATATTTCGAAACGAAGAGATGGGATTATTTGACACATTACGACATGGAGGAATCGCGCTATTGTCTATTAAGGAAATCGCAGAAGGAGGATTACTCGGCGAAATACTGCGGCTGAAATATATAAACCAAATTAAACAAGATGTACAGACGAAAACCTACAAGTGAGAGAGAAGTCTGGCTTAGGTTAGGGATAGGGAAAAATGAAAAGCTATGGAAACGAATCGTCGACCCAAGAAGAAGAAAAACAAAAGTCGCACAATGTACTTCAAATAAATAAATAAATGAATATAAATGTATTTATAAATAAAAGTGTTATCTTCATTGCATTTACTTATTTATTTTTAAATGGGGGTCAGATACTAACAATAAAGGTTTTCTTGCCATACTACCTAGGTACAAATGGAATAATAGTCACTTTTAGTCCAGATTTCCCTATTATAAATACAACAGAGTCAATATACTGGCTGGCTTATAACTAAATTGTCGCTTCTTAACTAGACATAGAAACAAAGAAACTATTGACAGTAGGAAGAACATTCAGCCTATATGTTACAAATTTTACGTGAAGGCTTCTGCAAAGGACAGGGTTTATCATTTCACGTGCTGATTTAAAGAAAAACGAACCAACAGAGGTAATGGAGCCTATCCATAGAGATGCTTCGTATAGGACTGGAGGTAGTTTTGCGGCAAACACGTACATGTTCTATAAGCCTAGCCAATCTTCGAGTTTCATCCCAGTGAGAGTGCTACGCTGAGACGAAAATTAGTGTAACGGTGTTGATCTCACTTTAATTGTGCTCATCAATCTTGCCTCCATTTTTCAGGTATTTCAAAATATTACAGAAATCAAAGGGAAATACAAAGGTTCGATCAAAAAGTAACACATAATCCAGTGTAGCTCGATAATGTTGAGAATGAGCGGTCCCGGGTTCGATTCCCGATAGGGACACTCGGTCGAAAAAGTGTAAAAGCTCTTTCAGAGCACCCATCCTGAGTGAGGTTTTCCTGGGTTTTCCCTCATTTACAACAGGTCAATATCGGGATAGTACCTAACTTACGTCCTTCCCAATCTCCGGGTGGCGTAATCACTGAGGGATGTTATCCTCATATGTGACGGGCTAACATGACCATAGATGCCGAAGGTCCAAAGCTCTAATTCCTAATCCTATTCGATAATGGTGAGCACTAGACAAGTGTAATTTTGTAGGTAGAACCATTGGTCCATATTGAATTCCTTTATAAACCCGAAGATGATTCGGCAATATCCATTAACATGAAGCTGTTGCCATGCGCGTCGACTACGTGGGTGCTCCGGGACTCCAGCACCCACACAAATAATAAACAATTAAAACATTGAGATGGAGGTTAACATTTCTAACCTGTAAAACATAATTGTTTCAAATGTATGCAAAGGCAGCGAAGAAAAACACTCTCCCTTCCTTGCCTGCCTCTCTTCTAGTCAAAGGGTCCCCACAATAATAATAAAAAATGGTACTACAGTATATTGTGAATAGAATCGAGCACAGCCCTTTATAACAGTGTTCATAAAATATTTTAACTACAAGGAAATTAATCAAAAAATATTGATACTCCCCTGAAAACATATAACACGTCCCGCCATTGATATGCACCCACATAAATTTCGGAATGTCGGCGTCGTTGGCTGTTGCCAGGCTATGGGTGATAATACAATTCATCAAATTAAAATGTGCTGATGGTTTCAGAGGTTTCGACACGGTGATCGCAACATGCACGACCAGCCGCAATTAGGTAGTCTGTCAAGCGTCATAACCGATTAAAAAAAAAAAAAGCATCGCCACAAGACAGATAGTGGAACAGACAGATTTGGCAAAAGGATCTGTGAGTAGTATAGATTTAGTGAGGTATCCATAAAAGAGATGCGACAGTTGATAAGAGATAGCACATATCTACTGTTTAACTATGGATAAGGGGACTATCGAAGGAGGTGATGAAATAGGGTCAGGTTTTTTTTTTTTTTCCTGGAGATAGATGACGAAAGGAAAGGTTGAATGACCACTACGAAGGTCACAGTGGATGGTCCCTGTGCAGGACCACAATGGATGACCCCTGGAAACGGCCCCCAGGACCCATAGCCCCTATGCAGGACCCATGGCCCCTATGCAGGACCCATGGCCCCTACGCTTCATTAGAAGCTACCTGTTAAAAAGATGTGAGAAGTGAAAAATATAGCAAGCCATACTCATTGCTAAAAAGGTGGGAGCAGATAAAAGGAAATGGTTCCCTTCCCTGCCTTGCAGGGCCCCTGGAAATGACTCCCAGGACCCATAGCCCCTATGCAGGACCTATACGAACAGTATGTGAGCATATATAATTGATTAGAAGCTACCTGTTAAAAAGATGTGAGAATGTTTCGTATGGCAAGCCATACTTATTGCTAAAAAGGTGGGAGTAGATAAAAGGAAATGGACACTTCCCTGCCTTGCAGGGCCCCTGGAAATGACTCCCAGGACCCATTGCCCCTATGCAGCACCCATACGAACAGAATGTGAGAAGTGAAAAATATAGCAAGCCATACTCATTGCTAAAAAGGTGGGAGCAGATAAAAGGAAATGGTTCCCTTCCCTGAATGCATGACCCCTGGAAATGAGCCCAGGACCCATAGCCCCTATGCAGGACCCATGGCCCCTACGCTTCAATAGAAGCTACCTATTAAAAAAGATGTGAGAATGTTTCGTATGGCAAGCCATACTCATTGCTAAAAAGGTAGGAGCAGATAAAAGGAAATGGACACTTCCCTGCCTTGCAGGGCCCCTGGAAATGACTCCCAGGACCCATTGCCCCTATGCAGGACCTATACGAACAGTATGTGAGCATATATAATTGATTAGAAGCTACCTGTTAAAAAGATGTGAGCATCCCTTGACTTGAACAACGTGAAAAGTTAAAAATAAGCCCCTCCCCCTCCTACAAGTATACTATGAAAAGGGTAATATTTATTAAAAATTATTTTTTACTTATGAGCTGAAGACTAAATGCCACAGACGTCCTTCCTTGAGAGCCGTTGAAATTGAAATGAACGAGCGAGAAGGTGTTTGGCGTGGCTTTAGTGACGTCAAGATTAACTTTGTACCGTATCAGAATGATAAAAGTGATTATAGACTTTATTTATTGACACGAATCACAGATTACTGGCAATCATCTACAAACATTTGTATGATTTGAACTTAATCAGAACTTTGAATAACAATCACGTGCAAGGTTAAAAACCTTTATTATTGACAACCATGAGTGATATCTAACAGAGTTAATCACAGATGGATCACGAGTTTATGTGTCTAAGTTTAAATGATATTGACGATAGAGAAACCGATAATCACGAGAACTGATGGGTTATTGAACGCTTGCTTGCAATCATTTACAAACATTTGTATGATTTGAACTTAATGAGAACTCTGAATAACAATCACGTGCAAGGTTAAAAACCTTTATTATTGACAAGCATGAGTGATATCTAACAGAGTTAATCACAGATGGATCACGAGTTTATGTGTCTAAGTTTAAATGATATTGACGATAGAAAAAAATAAACCGATAATCACGAGAACTGATGGGTTATTGAACGCTTGCCCTATTACAAACTGAACTTGTATTTGTAAATATATATATAAACAATTTGGAAACGTTATTACTTAGAGATAAACAGAGAACGTCGAAAACATTTATTTTGTTATTACAATCTAATACGAGAAAATAAACTGTAACTTTAGAGATTAATGCCCCGAACTGAACAATTATTATTGTACGGATTCAATGTTCACAGTGAGAACATTGACCATGCCCCGCCTATATGCAATAAAGTACATGGACTTATGGGTAAAAAAAAAATGGTTCCGCCTATACTAAATAAAGTACTTATATATAAATCCCTTTGCTCCCTTTTTCTATATATTATAATTGTTGCTACTGAGAGTGCCTTTTATAATAATTAATTGTGTGATTTTACGTGTGTGTGTTTGCGATTTTTAAAAAGTTTGGACGACCAGCGAAAACTGTAAGTTATTATTGTAGTTGATATATATATTTACACATATTCACTGACGCGCCTTTTGTACATTAATATTTAAACCTAGGGCTAACGAACAAATGTAAAATTGTAATTCACTTTAAAAGTATAACACATAATCGTTAACGTGCCACCACAGGCATTTACATTGAAACGTGAGAAAAAAGTGATTAATTGTAAAATATTTTTAGCATTAATGCCGCACCTATGTTTAAAATGCTATTAATGTTGCGCGCTTACACAAAGATTTATTTTTTAATTATAGCAAGCATTTACGGAAATAATTTTAAAATGCAATTGCACCTAACACATATTGGTTACGCCTTTGTTATAATTGCACTTACGCGAAAGCGAAATAAAAATTAGTGTGTTCACCTAACACATATCGGTTGCACTTTTTAAAATTGCACTAACGCGAACATAAAATAAAAATTAATGTGTGCACCTAACACATGTTGGTTGTACTTTTTAAAATTGCACGAACGCGAACATGAAATAAAAATCACTGTGTTCACCTAACACATCTTGGCTGTACTTTTTAAAATAGCATGTACGCGAACATAAAATAAAAATCAGTGTGTTCACCTAGCACATACTGGTTGTACTTTTTACAATTGCACGTACGCGAACATAAAATAAAAATTAATGTGTTCACCTAGCACATACTGGTTGCACTTTTAAAATTGTATGTACGCCCACCAACTTACATTTGAGAACGCGTTATAAAATAGTTTGTGTTATATAACTTTTGCGGACAAATTAGTTGCCTAGCACAAAATTTTAAATTGCCTATTTATTATTAAGCTAAGCTAAGATGGCTATACTTCCTAATGCGCCTTTACTTGAAAACCACATTTTTTACTATGCTATTGTAACGTAACCGTTGCTAACGCGCCTTTACTTGAAAACCATATGGTTCCTTAATAAACTAACCTAAGCTGGATATACCTGCTAACGCCACCTATGGTATCGTGACCGTCGGTAACGCGCCTTTATTTTAATGGAGCATTATTCACTTTTGATAATAATGTATAAAATAATTATTATTTTGTTTTAACTTATTGCTACGCGTTTGCTAATACTGAATAATTGCTTGGAAATGCACACCGGCTTTGCCCTCCCCCTGAACCACTTGGTTGCGCGTATGCTTTACCCTGCCCCGCCCACATAAATGCACGCACGCACGTTTTTTTTTCACGAATGGACTTTTACTGCTACACGTTTAAAACTAATAATTGTAATTATTGTACGCATGCTTCCGTATAAATGTAGACACGCATGGAAATCGAATGTTACGCATTAACATTAATAATAAATATAAGCATACTTCCGTATAAATGCACGCACGCATGGGCACTAATTGTTACGCTTTTAAAATTAATCACTGCTATATTTTTATGCATCTACAATAACAAATACGCAATATAATTGATTTTAAAACACGGAAAACAACATTAGCTTGCGATCGGCTAACATTCATATGTGGAAATACTGTAGGCCACCATCATTTGCTTAACGCACATAAGAACGAATATATTTTCATAAGTATTCATAAAATAAATGTATAAAAAAAGATTATCAATTTGAAATATTTGATTTTTAGTACATACTAAATAATTTAATGCTAAAAATGATATTAAACTTACCTTTATATATAATCTTCTTTTGAATTCCATCTCGAAACCACATTTTGAACTTTACGTATTCTAAGAAGCGCGTGGACAGGAAGTGACTCAACTTCCTGTAGCAGTGTTGGTAAATCTTAATACTTGGTGTTTAGTTAGAGAATGGTAATGGAAGATTTTTGATTTAAAGAGATTAATAAATAAGAAATTATTATGAAATGGGGAATTGTTTTTTGGTATACTTTATTTACAAGCGCAGAAAAAGTATTTGTATTGCCTAGTTTGTAAAATAAAAATAAATGAAAATGCTTTAGGTCATTTTGTATTGTAGCCTATAGGAATATGAGCCGATTCACTACCCTTTATGATATTTAGACTGCAAAACACAGATTATAATGTAGCACATTTGCTTATTTTATGGATTTTGCGATGGATTATTTACGCAAACTAGAATGCGAAGACAATTTAGTAAGACATATTGTGTTAGTAACAGACAACTTACTAAGACACATTGTATTAGTCAAAGACTATGCAGTAAGACACAATGTGTTAATGAAAGACTATTTAGGTGGTAATCAGGGGTTAGTTACGGAAGACTAAAGATAATCAAGGGGTAGCTACGGAATACTAAAGATGGTCAGCGACTATTTAGGGGCTAATTAGGGTATACTAAAGATAATCAAGGGGTAGTTACGGAATACTAAATATGGTCAGCGACTATTTAGGGGATAATTAAAGGCTAGTTAGCCCATAGTAAGGATAATCACGGAATAATCAGGGGATATTAAGAATGCTTAAAGGGTAAGTAGCCCATAGTAAGAATATTAAAGGAATAATTAGGGGATAATTAAAGGGTAGTTAGCCCTTACTAAAGATATTGAAGGACTATTAGGGGATACTTAAAGGGTAGCTAGCCCATACTAAGGATATTTAAGGACTATTAGGGGATACTAAAGGTAATCAAGGGGGTATACTAAGAATATTCACGGACTATTTAGGGGAAAGCTTAATTATAGAGTGTGGAATGAGGACTTTTTTTTTGCGATACTTAGTTTGAGAATAAATATTGCGGTGGGGGCGCTGTACAGAATGAGGGCCTTTTGTTTTGGTATAGTTAGATTGAGAATAAATATTGCGGTGGGGCGCAGTACAGAATGAGGGCCTTTTCTTTTGGTATATTTAGTTTGAGAATGAATATTGCTGTAGGCTGCAGTACAGAATGAGGGCCTTTTGTTTTGGTATAGTTAGATTGAGAATAAATATTGCGGTGGGGCGCAGTACAGAATGAGGACCTTTTCTATTGGTATATTTAGTTTGAGAATGAATATTGCTGTAGACTGCAGTACAGAATGAGGGCCTTTTGTTTTGCTATATTTAGTTTGAGAATAAATATTGCGATGGGCTTTAGGATATTTTACAATTGGAACAAGGCTACATACAGGTTTACTGTTATTGGAAACACGTATAGAATGTGAATCGGAAAAAAATGCACAGAGACGTGTTATTTTATGAACCCAATTGCAGATGACTTAATACTATACTGAATGCTTTTGAATAAGACCGCTAGGTGGCAATACTTACCACATGATTGCGTCAAAACATGCGTAAACTTGTTTAATGTAATGACATATATATATAATAATATCTATTCCGTTTTAATATCATTTTATTGTACGCCGTTGGACGTAACGTGTTGTTTACCCCTGACTTATTACTAGTGCTAATAGTAGTACTGAATTGAAAATTATAACATTTAGTAAAAAATATTATTACTGTTTTACAGTGTGTGTGTGGACCCTGCAGTTGCAGAATAAACATTAGCGAGGCCATTTTTAACAGTTTTGAAGAACAACTAAGAATTAGAAGGTGAGTGTATTTCATAATTATTATTATTAATATATTTATTGAAAACACTTGGTAAACAAGACTTTTTTAAAACCAATTTAATGAACATTTGTTTAGCTGAGCTTGTTTTTAACCATTAATTATTTAACCAACAGTTAGTAAACAAGACTTTTTAAAACCAAGTTCTTGAACATTTCTTTAGCTGACCTTGTTTTTTTAACCAGTAATTAATAAACAAATTTCTTTTATAGTTTTTTCAAAGCAAGTTATTGATTATTGCCTGTTTTGCTAGATTTTTTTTTATTACATAGAACTCAAAATCTTTTCTTTTTTTGTTTTAGATGGATTTCCTGTGTTCAACTGGTGAGTTCAATATGATTGATGAACTTTTCCTGCATGAAGTTTTACGCGGGCTTGATGACTATTCTCGTGTCTTCAGTACGTGGAAGGCGATAATGGAGCTGCAGCGATTAGGTCATCGAGCCAGTGTAAGATGTGATGCTTTACTACACGCTCTTCGTGCTTTAGAAGGTAATGACCTTATACTTTTAAATCATTGCGTTTCAGCCGCCGATGTGCTTGAGTTATTTGTACATGGATTTTTTCGTAATAAGGAGTTTTACAATTATGCTCAAGACAGATTTATGTATTTAATGGCGTGCGGAGAAGGGCAAATAGATAGAATAAATAATACAGAGTTATCCAACTTTTTTGATTTTGGTTCGCGATTTGTTTTGGATGAATCTTTAATTCCATCTGAATCACCCATAACTGTGACCCCTCAAGAAAATTGTAACTTGAGTGATGAAGACTTGGCATTTTTAGATGGAGTAAATCTAAATTTCGATGAAGAACAAGAAGTGAGGAGATTGGTTAAAAATGTGGACGATGCTGTGGTTAAACCCACGCAACAAGTCCAGGGACAAAATCCTGTATACAATCAGCCTTGTGTACAGGATAATCATGGTTATGGGGACCAATCTGATCCTGAACCTGGACCCTCACATGCTCCTGACCCCGTGTTTGTTGGATATGGAAGCAATAATAAGAAAAGTACAAATAGTACTGATTGTAGTGCTAGTGGTAGTACTAGTAGTAGTGGTAGTGGAAATAATAATGAGGGGGAAAATCAGAGTAATAATAACTTCGAAGTAGTAAGAGAGAGCAGAAAACGGTTTCGTAAGTTTCACCTTACGGGCCATGAAATCGCGGTTAGACCTGTGGATAATGAAAGACGTATTGATAATCCACAGGCCTATATTGAAAGCTTATTTAATTTCGCATTAGAACATGTGTTATCTAATGCTCGCCCCACTGATTATATTGGACTATACATTGATAGTAGCAATAGTAGAAATAACAAGTCTGTATATGTTCCATTTAGAAGAAAACCCGATTTTTCTGCTCAAACTGTCCTTTCCTCAGTTGAACGAGTTTTAAATTCAAATGAGGATTTCCTTTTGGGGCATGAGGTATTGTTTCGCTTCCATGTAGCGGAGAGTATGCATGGAAACGGAAGAAATGCAGCAAGTGCTGTTGAAAAGTATTCCAAACATCAAGATTATTTAGAAAAGCGATTAATACGCATAGAAAACAATAATATGTATTGCTTACCCATGGCAATTGTTTGGGGAATTACAAAGCACACCGCAAGTAAGCAAAGTTTATATAAATTAAAAACAAGAGATTATGATACATGGGTTCTTAAAGCAGAAGTTCTCTGCGAGATGGCAGGAGTTGACGTTAAAGCAAAGGGTGGATGTGATTTTAAAGACCTGGATTTGATACAATCATATTTAAGTGGTGAGTATCAAATTGTGGTGTATGAGGAAGATGAAAATAATGACCGGGAATATATAGTACGTTACCCGGGAGAGTATGCAGAGAATAAAATCTTTATTTTCTATAAGAGAGGTGACACTGTTGGCCATTTTGAACCCATTCCATACATTAAAAAATTACTTGGTAAATTGAAGTATTGCTATTATTGTTTGCAAGCATATAATGGGTTAGCATATAAACATAAGTGTGAAACTCACTGTTCTCTTTGTGAATGCAAACACGAACGAAATTATGATAGTGATAAAATTAAATGTAATGCGTGCAATAGAGAGTTTGCTGAGGGTACATGTTTTCAGAATCATAAGAAATGTAATAAAGGCGGGAAATCTGTGTGTGATAATGTTAAGATCTGCAATAATTGTGGTATCATCTTTGATAACAGGCGTCGAAAATCAAACCATGTGTGTGGTGAACATTTTTGCACGACTTGTCGTAAGCATGTTGATATTACTCACACATGTTTTGTACAACGACAAAAGCCTGTACATACTGATAGGTTTATGTACATTGCATATGATATAGAAACGATGTTAAAGGCACCAAATGCGCGCGGTGAAAGGGAACATGTGGTAGTACTTGTATGCTGTAAGCATATTTGCCACAACTGTATGAATAAAGGTATCGATGAGTCCTGTAAAACATGTGGTGATAATAATGGAAATCGTTCGTTTTCTTTTAAGACAATGACGGACTTTATTAACCATGTTTTGGCAGACCGACCTGACTTTAGACGTATAATTTGTATTGCACATAATGGTAGCAGATACGATGGTCTTTTCTGCCTTAGAAATCTAATAGAAGAGCAGCATCTTATTCCTAATGTGGTAATTCAGGGTCAGAAAATTTTTAATATTAATATTGGTAATCGAATTTTCTTTAAAGATTTTTATTTATTTATTGGTTGTAAATTATCTAGACTTCCCAAAACTTTAGGCCTGCGCGGAAATTTAAGAAAGGGAGATTTCCCCTATTTATTTAACACCGAGGAAAATCAAAATTATGTTGGTCCCTATCCCCCACTTGAATTCTATGACCCTGAAGGACGAAGCACTGAAGAAAAACAAGAATTAATAGCCTGGCACCAAGAACGTGCGGCAAGTGGCGAGGAGTTTAACCTCGAAAAGGAAATGCTGTCTTATTGCGAAAACGATGTTAGAATTCTAGCAGAAGCGATCATCAAATTTAGTGACATTATCGAGGAGAAAACGAATGGTTTGCAATGTTTCATGACATCATCCACCATTGCAGGTCTTGCAATGCGTACATATCGTACTTTGTACTTACCTGAAAATACTATTCCCGTAATTCCCGCGTTGGGTTTCCATCATAAGACAAAGTATAGTACTAAAGCTATGCAATGGCTTATGTATATGGAAAAACAATTAGGGATAGAAATCCAGCATGCTAGGAGAGGTGGGGAAAAGTATATTGGTAGGTACCAAGTTGATGGATGGCATGAGGGACTCAACGCTGCCTTTGAATTTTATGGTTGTTACTGGCACTCGTGCCCGCGTTGTTACCCTTTCAACCGTAACGACATTTTACATGACGCTCAAGACTCATGCAATACAATGGAAAAAAGATATGAACAAACAATGCTCCGCCGGAAGTACCTAAAACGTTTAGGTATAAACCTATACGAAATCTGGGAATGTTCTTGGGATGAAAAGGTAAAGACGGATAAGGACGTACAAAGGTTTATTAAAGAACGTTGTACTAGCCTGCCTGATTTCCTTATTCCCAAGAATTGTTACAACGGCGGACGCACTGAAGTGTTCAAATCTTTTGTGAATTGTACGGGTAATGAGAAGTTATGTTACGCCGATATTACCTCGTTATATCCATATGTGATGTCACGTAAGCCTATGCCCGTTAAATCACCTAAGATACATACGGGGCCGGACTTTCCAGATGTGGAAAGTATTCATGGTGTAGTAAAATGCACTATTTTGCCCCCGAAAAACTTGTATTTTCCAATTATTCCGTATGTGGCTGGAGGCCGATTACTTTTTGGTTTATGCCGGACATGTATGGAAGAGGAAAACACTGATGATTGTACTCATAGTGACAATGAGTGTGCTATTACAGGTACGTTTTGTACTCCAGAGTTACACCTGGCTCTTCAAAAAGGGTACAAAATACTCGATATACATGAAATATGGGAATTCGAACTCATGGATCCTGAAGAGGGGAATTCAGGTGGTTTGTTCGGAACTTATGTGAATTCCTTTCTTCAGATGAAGCAGGAAGCCTCTGGTTTTCCTGCTTATTGTAAAAATGAAGGAGACAAGCAAAAATATATCGAGGACTATTATGCCCATGAAGGCATACAGTTAAATTATGATAACATTAGGACGAACCCGGGATTGAGGCAATGTGCAAAACTTTACCTCAATTCATTATATGGCAAATGGGGACAGCGCACTGATATGTCACATAGTGTAATCGTTAGTGACGAAGTTACGTTCCTTAGGTATTTAACGTCGGCAAGGTATGAAATTCAAAGTGTGGTCCCAATTAATGATGATCATTTAATTATCACATATAGAGATAATGAAACTGAAAATGTCCCACTGGAATTTTCAAACGTTATATTAGCTGCCTTTATTACTTCGTGGGCTAGACTTGAACTATATAAATTACTAACGACTGTAGGACCAGACAGAGCCATTTACTGTGACACTGACAGTATTATGTATATACAGAAAAAAGATGAGGAACCTTTGTTACCACTTGGAAACTATCTGGGTGATCTAACAGATGAAATTCCAGAAGGTTGGGAATTTACAACCTTCTACGGTCTAGGTGCGAAAAATTATTGTTATAGGCTAATTAATGCCAATGGGGATGTTCGGCACATACTCAAAATTAGGGGGATAACACTAAACGATAGGACCTCTCAAAAAATTAACTTTGAGAGTTTCTATAAATTAGTGTCTGGACAATTAGAGTCCACAGTAATAGAAAACCCAAATAGTATTGTGCGTAAACCAGGGTTCCGTATCTTTAGTCGTACAGAGACTAAGACACACCGTGAGGTAAATAAAAAACGTAAACGTGTTGACGAAGATGACGTGACTGACGATATACCAATAACAAAACGTGCGACTTTACCTTACGGATATAGGCCCACGAACGAGTAAATGTGACTTGTGTGAATGTTTTTTTTTCTTTTTTAACCAGTTCGTTTTTTTATGGAAACTCTGCTTTTATATTCTTTTGTTTCTTTGGAAACTGCCTGTTAAAATTTCCAGTGGAAAGTCGTTAATTATTTGTTGGACTACTTCTTATAGAAGTGCATTGTTAATTATTTTTTTCCTTCGCTTCTTATAGAAGCTCGTTGTTAATTATTTTATTGTTCTTTCGCTTCATTAGAAGCTTATTGTTAATTATTTATTTGTTTGCTTCTTATAGAAGTTCAGGACAATCGTTGATTGTTTTCTTACAAACCTCTATCTCTTTTCTTTTTAAATGTGTGAGTGTATATAAAGCAAAAGCTCTATTGCATGCATTCATTTGAGTACAACATGTTAAAGTTTCAACATCCCTCTACCATTTTAATTGCGGGTCCATCAAGGGCAGGAAAAACATGTTTTGTAAATCGATTACTTAATGAACGTGATCAAATGTTTAGTATAAAATTTAATGATATTGTTTGGTGTTATGGTGCAGTAATACCAAACCTGGATGCACATGCAAAAATACGTTTTGTAGAAGGGATACCTGACATGAATAATTTTGAAATTAAAGAAAATTCATTATTAATACTTGATGATTTAATGTCAGAAACTAATGGCGATGTTGCTAATTTATTTACAAAGTATGCACATCATAAAAAGTTGACTGTTATATTTATTATTCAAAATTTATTTCCAAAAGGAAAACATGCACGTGATATTAGTTTAAATGCACATTATATTATAGTATTTAAAAATCCTCGTGATAAATTACAAATACAATATTTAGCAAGGCAAATTATGCCTCGATATAGTAAGGAAATTGTGAATGTATTCGAAGAAGTAACACGTGAGCCTCACACTTATTTGTTATTTGACCTAACCCAAAAAACAAACGATGCATTGCGAATACGTACAAATATTTTTCCTAATGAAATTATGCATGTATACGCCAACATAAAAGACATGCATACAAAAATTTTTATTTAGTTGCTATCAAGATGTTGAAGGTAAAACAACACTACAACACGCTCCGTGCTCTGTGCAAATGCAAAAATACAAAACGGAAACAAATTTTACAAAATGCTTCAGGGGATTTAATAAGAACAATTTCTCAAGTAGCTAAAAACACAATAAAAGGAAACATCCCTTTAAATCCTCGTCAGAAGCAACGATTACGTAGACATAAAAAGATCTTGCGCGCTTTATCTCAGCAGCGTACTGCATTAAAGAAAAAAAAGAGGTTGTTACTACAGAAAGGTGGTGCACTTTTACCACTAATTTTGGGACCACTTCTAGCAGCAGTAGGCAGTAGTATTTTTAGTCGATAATTATGTCAGAATTACGTAAAATGATTTTAGTTCCTGAAAATGCAATACATGAAATTCAGTCCAATCTTAAATCAATAGATTCACATCAATCACGTTTAGATGAAGAAATGAATAATATTTTAAAACGTCATGATATTAGTGTACAACAAAAATGGAAATTATATCAACAAGCTTTGCATCGTTACTTACAGTATACATCTTCTTCTTCTTCACATAAACCTATTACATTACCTGTTATTCAAGATGAACAAAAAGAAGAAGAAAAATTATCATCACTTGCTTTGCAACAGGATAACAATACTTCTATTTTACCATTTGTATCAGACATTTTACATTCAGTACCAAAAACACTACGTAGGAAAACAGATCTATTATTAAAGCAGTTAACAAATTCTGATAAAATTCAGTGGGATAAGTCTGGCATAGTCCGTATCCAAGGAAAAACAATACCTGGTTCAAATATTATAGATTTAGTAAATGATGTTGTTCGTACAAGAAAATATTCAAGAAATCCTATAGGTATTTATGAATTTAAAAATTTATTAGAAGATCTTAATGTTCCTAAAGAATTTATTGGTACACCAGCATCAAAACTGAATACTAGTAGTAGTAGACAACGTATTCGTAAAATAAGAAAATCATCCAGTCCTAAAGCAGTATCTAATTTATTTAAACATTGGAAAGAGTATAGTATGTAAAAAAAATGACAAAATTATCAAAAATATATTATGATTATTCAAATCCTAATTCTTTATCAAGTATACAAACATTACATCGTAAAACAAAATTATCTAAAAAGAAAATTAAAAATTGGTTAGCTTCTCAAGATGCATATACATTGCATGCACCAATTCGTAAAGTTTTTCAACGGAAAAAGTATTATGTTAGTGCACCAAATGAAACATTACAAATGGATTTGGCAGATATGCAAAACATTGCAAAGTATAATAATAATTATAAGTATATATTATGTTGTATTGATATTTTTTCACGTTATGCATATTGTGTCCCCTTAAAAACAAAGAAAGGTCCTGAAATGGTAAAAGCAATAAGAAAAATTTTAAAAAATTTCAAGTTACCCGTGTTTAATGTCCAAACCGATTTAGGTACAGAATTTTATAATCGTCATGTAAAACAATTGTTTAAAGAATATGAAATTAATCATTATAGTGTTCATTCTGAAATTAAATGTGCTTTAGCAGAACGTTTTATAAGAACGATAAAAGAAAAATTGTATCGTTATTTTACTGCAAAAAATACTTATCGTTATATTAATGTCTTAGATCAAATTGTCAATAATTATAACCATTCATATCATTCAAGTATTAAAATGGCGCCTGCAGAAGTAAATGATTCCAATGTGAATCAAGTGTGGAAAACATTATACGGAAATACAATAAATAAAAAGAATACAAGATGTAAATTTAGTCCGGGTGATTATGTTCGTGTTAGTAAGTATAAAC
Source organism: Thermobia domestica (assembly GCF_964235325.1). NCBI lineage: Eukaryota > Metazoa > Arthropoda > Insecta > Zygentoma > Lepismatidae > Thermobia > Thermobia domestica. Next base: position 25,289,716 of record NC_137462.1, read on the forward strand.
ATGTATTGGAAAAAGGATATTTACCTAAATGGTCACAAGAAATATTTATTGTCGATAAATGTATTAAATCTAATCCTGTGACTTATAAATTAAAAGATTGGAATGGTGAAGAAATTAAAGGGATATTTTATGCACAAGAATTACAAAAAGTAATTATAAATTCAAAAAAAACTTATCTTATTGAAAAAGTATTAAAACGTAAAAATGGGTGGATGTATGTAAAATGGTTGGGATATCCGTCAAGTATGAATTCATGGATTAGATCCGATTCTATTCAGTCTTCAAAATGAATTCAAACCTTACACATGACTTTTACGTTACTCTTCCTTCAAATGCCAGTAGTAGACTTTTTAATAATAATACAACAGCTTCATTTCGCGTTAAATTAGCACAACCTATTGATTTAAGTGATGGGGAATGGGGTGTTGCATTAACACAAATTAATATTCCGTGGAGTTTTTATAATGTTGGTGAAAATGAAGAAATAATAATTACTACTGTTATCAATGATAAAGTTGAACGCCATCATGTTCGTGTAACACCGGGATATTATTCGTCTATCGAATCTATTCTTGAGTTAATTCCTGAAAATGTTCGTATGTTACAATATTTACAAAATAAAAATCAAATTGTAATTAAACATTCTTTAAAATTAGAAGATCAGTGTATGATTGGTATTACACCAGGATTACAACATATTTTTGGATTTATTAATGAAAATACACACGATATTAAAAATGTAGTATACACAAAAATTAGAAATGTTGATTTATTATTATCACGGGGTAAATTTCCATGTAATTTAGATTATAATATTCCCAATTCAATTAATGTATGTGTTGATATTGTAAAACATCAACAAAATATTGGACCGTTAATTCGAAAACTTAGTGTATATAATGTACAACACGGTAATGTAAAATCTTTTGTGTTTCATACACCCCATTATGTTAAAGTTGAAAAGAAATATTTTGATACAATTGAAGTAAACTTAAAAGATGAACACGGTTTAAAATTACCATTTCGTTTCGGGACTTCAAACTTGACACTTCACTTTAAACGAAAATGATTTCTGAAAGTATTGATGATAGTTTTTACATTACATTAGTTTCAAATGCTAGTACAAATGTATATCCTACAAATAATCCAACACATTTTATTAATCAGTTGAAAAATAATATACGATTATCAGAATCCGATTGGTACGTAGGGTTAAGTGAAGTACATATTCCATTAACATGTTATAACGTCACCGAAGGCGAAAATGTTGTATGGTACAAATTTAAAAATGCAGACCCTATGAAAAGTAAAGTTGTTGTTGGATATTATCCATCCATTCATCATTTAATAGATGAATTAAATACAATATCAAGATTTATACGGTTTAGCTTTTCAAATATTGTACGTGTTGAATGCGATGAACGTGTAGAATCTGTTACATTGTCACCTACATTAGCTTTACAATTAGGTTTTTCTGAAAAATCAGATCTTGTAAAAGAACGCCGTGGATTCAAACAGCCATACGTAGATATTGGATATCCACATCAAATTTTTATTTATACCGACATTATACAATATCAATTTTTAGGTGATACAAAAGCTCCGTTACTACGTATAGCAACAATTTCAGATATTAAATATGGAAAAGTTCAAACAATTACCTTTGAAGATATTCATTATATGCCACTTGCAAAATTTTGTTTTAATACAATTGAAATACTATTAAAAGATCATGCAGGGCGAAATTTGCCATTCCGATCTGGGACACTGACCGTAACACTTCATTTTAAACGCTCTCCTGTTAAATAATAATAATAAAATGAGATCTAGACGTGTTACTTTACATCGTGGACGTGGAATACCATATTTTTCAGGACCTGTATATCAAAGGGGACATGGTATCGGGAGTTTCTTTAAAGGGTTATTTCGTTTTGCATTACCATTTCTTAAACAAGGTGCAAAAACTGTAGGACGTCAAGCATTGCAAACCGGTATACAAGTTGCGGGTGATGTATTGGAAAATAAACCATTTAAAGAAGCGGTTCGTGCACGTGTAAAAGAAGCTGGTAATAATTTAAAGACAAAAGCTATTAATAAAGTTGGACAGTTGCTAACTGGTAGTGGTAAGAGACGGTCACGCAAAAGAAAGGCTCCTACAATTGTAAATTTTGGACCACCAACAAAACGTAAACATATAAACGATATCTTTTCATAATGTCGCTCCTAAATTCCAATAGTTCTGAATGCTGTACCAATGAATTTGATTTCTTTTCAATACCAATGACACAAACAGCTATTGAAGCAACTATAAATGCTGAATATCGACCTATTTCTACATTAACATCAGAAGGACCAATTGAATTTGTTATTCCTGGAGAAACAGGAGAATTTATTCATCCCGCATATCTATATCTTTATGTACGTTGTAAAATTACAAAAGATGATGGTAAAAATTTAGTTAACGATGATGTTGTAGCACCAGTAAATAATTTCCTACATTCATTATTTAGTCAAATTGATATTTCGTTAAATGATAAATTAATTAGTTCTTCATCAGGATCTTATCCTTATCGTGCATACATTGAAACTTTATTAAATTATTCTCATGATGCTTCTCAAACACATTTAACATGTGCTATGTGGCATAAAGATACTGCAAAAAATTTTAATAAATTAGACAATACAAATTATGGTTTTCAAAAGCGTGCTAATAAAATAAAAAATAGTAAATCTTTTGAAATGTACGGACGTCTTCATACTGATATTGTAAGTTTAGATCGTATGCTTCCTAATAAAGTAAGTTTACGTGTAAAATTACATCGTAGTAAAGATAACTTTTGTTTAATGTCTCCTGAAAATACAAGTTACAAAGTTGCACTTGAGGAAGTTATTCTACATGTACGTCGTATTGATGTTGCTGCAGATTTAGCTATGCAATTAAATACACGAATGGTTTCAGAAACGGCCAAGTTACCTCTCACAAGAGTAGAAACAAGATCTTATACTATTCCTGCACAAGTCAAGTCATATAACCTTGATAATCTCTTTCTGGGTAATGTTCCTAAAGGTCTGGTTATTGGTTTCATTTCCAACACAGCCTTCAATGGTAAATCACATCTTAATCCATATGAGTTCCAAAACTTTAACGTTAACAAACTGCAATTACATGTTGGATCAAAATCATTCCCTCCCAATCCCCTTACGCCTGATTTTAATAATGATTTATACCTTCTAAGTTACTATACTCTGATATCAGGTACTGGTATATATTATCAAAATTATTCACATACTGTTACTCTTGAAGAATATCCTAATGGATATACTCTGTATGCATTTATTCTATCTCCAACTGGAACTTTAGATGACAACACTTGGGATGTAGTTCGTGATTCTCCTGTAAATTTAAAAGTATCATTTTCAGAAACTTTAACTGAACCAATTACATGTATTGTCTATGCGCAATTTGATTCGTTAGCACAAATAGACAAAGATAGAAATATTTATACTGATAACACCTTTTAATTTATTCAGTTGAGTAGAATGAGGGTTGTTGTACACTTCTCCGCATTCCATAATAATGATGAGGAATTTATTGTAAAGGAACTAGCAATTGTAAATCCTGACGTTCCGTTTTTACAAAATTGGATATTTAAACCACCATATCCATTAAATAAGCTGTCTGAGCCAATCATAAATACAAACAAATATCTAAGTGAAAATGTATATGGCATTACCTGGCACGAGGGCGATGTAGAGTATTCACTTCTTAAGGAAATAATTCAATCATATTGTTCAAATACCACCAGTATTTACACGTATGGATTAACTAGAAAGTGTTTTCTTGAAGAAATTCTGCAAAGAAATGTTACAAATTTGGAAGAAATAGACTGTCCAAAGTATACTGCATTAAGTTTTCACGTTCACAAGTGTGCACATAATAAACATCGTTTTGGACAATATAGGTGCAGTATTCATGAAGCATTACTGTATAGTGAATATGTAAAAGTGTATGATTATGTTTTACATGTAAAAAACAGTGATAATTACATACCTACTATAATTAAGAAAAATAATAATCATGTATAGTGACGAATTGTTAAAAGTGTTAGTGACTGATAAAGTGACTGGTGCAAGTGTTACCGGGATTTATCCTATTGATAAACTTCCTGTAATGGTAGAACCACCTGCAGCACTTGTTATTAATCTTGATACATCCAATTCAAGTGGATCACACTGGGTCGCAGTGTACATTAATGGGAAAAAACATGGATTCTATTTTGACAGTCTTGCTATGGACATTCCCAAGGAAATAAAAAAATTTTTATCCAAAAATACTAAATTATATTTTACAAACAGTGAACAATATCAGCACGATGATTCTGTGTTATGCGGATACTTTGTATTATATTTTTTGCATCATATTATTCGCACTCAATCATTTGAAAAGTGTTTAAAATTGTTTAACAACAAAAATTTAAAAAAGAATGATGATATTGTTTATAAACATGTAAACAACATTTTAAAAAGAAAACACAAGTAATTTTTTTATTTTTTTTATTATTGTATATATTTTTTACAATAAAAATTTTTAAACTATATTCATGCATTTAATTTACAAATCCTCGTTACAATCTTGATAATGCATTAGTTAATGCTGTTGATCTTTCATATTTCCACCAGTAATTCAACTGTTGTGCGTTACGATATGCACATCCTGATTTCTTTACAACATTTTTGTGAAAAGAACAATATTCATTAAATGTATTTCCACACAAATCATTTAATGCTGGACATTGTTTTGTTTCTAAATCAATAACATTATCTAATGCAAATATTCTCTTAATCCAAAGAGATTTTTCTAAACCTTTACAATAAAAGGTTGAATTCATTGTACATAATTGATATACAAGGTTACGTATGAATGATACAGTATATCCTGTTTTACTATCCCAGTTCAATCCGTGTAAATTCAATGTCAGCCAATCAATTTGTTTTTGGCAACCTAATGACAATAAGTTATATTCTATTGGTGATTTTACCAAGCAATGAAAATTTACTGTATCATCACATGCGCTAAGACAAAACTCACGAATAATAAATTCGTTATCAGACATTTTAAAACCTTGAATATCAATAATGTATTGATTTACGCAAGGTGAAATTTCATTTGTGCGCTGAATGAAATATGGTATAATTTGTCCAACAAATTCAGTATTTTTTAAAAGATCACAAGTTTTACGCATAAAGCATATAAATGAGATTTCACTATGTTCTTGTTCATACAATTCAAAAAGTTCACCAAGAGTTTTATCAAGAGATAAATACTTTGCTGCAAATGATCCAATATCATGAAGAGTACTTGATTTGCAATCCAGAGGATTATTCTCACGTAAGTATACATTTATTGTTTTTAATACACAATTCACATTAATATTTTTAGCACTACATAACACACATAAAACTCTCACACTATTCGGATACATTTTTCCTTCTGTCTTTTCTTAATAGAACCTCTAGTAATTCCGGAAAATAGTCTATATCATTTAATAGTTCCAAATATGCTTCATAAAATTTTTCTCTTGTTAGTATTCCAATAATGTGGGTGTTGGCATACAGGTAAAACACATCATCTTCAACACTAGGGCTTGCTATAACACTCCAAGCACGAACTTCCAATGATTTTGGGGGTAATTTCATACAATCATGCGCATACCCATGATACGATCCTTCTCTACAACCATCACATATTAACGTGTCGTTAAATTTCCATTTTTCAATAGCTTTCTTTATACATTCCCGGTCCACATTTTGACTATTACAAGAACAGTCTAAACTCCAAAATCTTGATGGTGATGATGCTGGGGTTTCTGAAACTGTTAATACTGATGAATCTATTTCATCAATATCAAATTCTTCATCTGAAGATGATTCATATAATTCTGTTTCAGCATCAGATAATGATGTTTCAATATCGCAGTAATCCTTCTTCTCATACGACTGCATTGTGTGTCTTTATATATTTTCTCTCTTAGAACTTGTATTTAAAGTACTTTCAGATTCATCACGTGTTCACCTTATGCCTAATCAATGTGATTAGTCATCAATCACATGTTACTTAATCATACGATTGTAGCCCCAAATTACTTATCACATGATGTTTAGTCATACGTCAATGGTCAAAATTACTCATCGTCACATGATGATTCGTCGTTCAACAAGTTTATCTAATCGTACAAAGGTCAATTCATCCGGTTTTTCAAAGCGCGCTAAACCTCAGTTCATGTCTTAAGTTCTTCGGTGATGGATGTGCAAGAACAAGACTCCGTCTTTAGTACAAACACCAAGTATGGCTGAATAATGCAATAAAATAAAATAAAGTTATTTCCTATTTTCCCAAGTTCAATTCCTGTGTCCACATAAATATAATTTCATATTTTTTAAAAATTCATTAAACAGGGGGGGGGAGGGTGTCCCTAAAAAAACGTGGTCCATATACAGGGGTCAATCTTGGGTCATGGGGCCATTTCCAGGGGTCATCCATTGTGGTCCTGCACAGGGACCATCCACTGTGACCTTCGTAGTGGTCATTCAACCTTTCCTTTCGTCATCTATCATTGTGAAACACATCACGTGTTCCTTATCAATCAATTAACCTTTCCCCCTTTCCTAATCCTATTGCATCACCTCCTTCGATAGTCCCCTTATCCATAGTTAAACAGTAGATATGTGCTATCTCTTATCAACTGTCGCATCTCTTTTATGGATACCTCACTAAATCTATACTACTTCTGTGTTTGTTAATCCAGCGATTGAGATGCAGAAAAATTTGTGCTCGCACGGCTCGTGACATAACAGTTGAATGCAAATCAAGAAGAACATGTGTGATGAAACTTGGCTGTTTCCTTTCGATCTTGAGAGTTGACAAGTCGAGATGACAACAATGAGATTATTGCGTGTGTGAAAATGCCGAAGTAATGACCAGTCTCAAGAGTTTTACGAACGTGCATTCGTGTCATGAAAATAAACAAATATGGTTGCAGCGCAGTGAAGCAAATGGATCGTGTGATTTTTTCAGTGGATCAATGCTACTACCTACGAAATTTAATTTCTTTAGTGCATATGATTAGGGAACTACAGTGGATTGTGTGTTATTTCTTGACCAATATTTTGCTAAAAACTTCCCTGCCTATTTAGTACAAACCTCTCCCTCCCTCCCTTCAGCTCTGCAAGTTAGGTGGACGCTAGCAACATCTTTGGTCAAAAGGAGGCAGCGCAGTTCGCGACAACTATTAACCTGACTGCGAACTATTGGGAATTCTAGTGACTGACAGAATGGGCGTCTTGTGTTTATAATAAGGATTAAGAATATACTTCCGCCTACATGTTTATGCAACCCGCAAATCTGGAATGTTTTCAAGTTTGCATATTAATGTTACTCACAGACAGATGTTTTTACTTTATAAAAAATGAAATGAAATCTTTCAATTTAACCTCTTACGATCATATCCTTTAGGCTAAGGGAGACGATGATTAAGGCAAGTGAATAATAATGGAAGAATTGGTGAAATTAGAATGTGGTTAAACGGTTAGCGTACGCGCCCTTTGCGTGGGAGAACCTGGGTTCGATTCCCGGCGGAGCTCCTGTGGTTCGAATTCTATTTTACGCTGTAGATTCACGTCTCATATAGGCTCCCTGCTGAAAGGGACGCTAAATTTACAAAAATCAGATCAAAATTAAAAGAATGTGGGAGGAAACGGGAGAACCTCGACAAAACCCACGGACACGATGTTATCCACCACAAATTTACTTGGTCAGGAATTGAACCAGAGGCCCTCACGTGGCTCTACCACTGAACCATCGTGCCCCCTCTATTTACTTCATGATAGGGATTATTTACTGAAATAGTGTTGTTGTAGATAAGTTTTTTATTGTCAAAAGAATAAAAGCGTATTCATAATCCTATAACGAACTTAGGAAGAACAAAAAACATCTCAAAATCATCGACTTAATTTATTGATTTACCAGAATTTGTACTGATTAGAATTTGAACTTAGAAGAATTTATACTTACTAGAATTTGTACTGTGGTCCCGTGTAGCATAGTCGCTAAGGCTCTCGCCTTTGGTGCGAGCGGTCCCGGATTCTATTCCCGGTGGAAAAACTCGTTCGGAAAAGCTTTCTCACGCCAGCCATTCTGAGCGAGGTTTACCTGGATTTTCCTCATTCACCCTAGGTAAATGCCGAGATGGTATCTAATATACAGATTCCAGGCTGCTTTTTTTCTTCCCTTTCCTCGGATAGTGTGATCGCCGAGAGACGTCATCCCTCACACGTGATGAGCTAATATGGACATATATGAAGAAAGCCCAGAACTAAATCCTAATCCTAGAATTTGTACCTAATCCTAGACCAGAAAAATACGCATAGAAATCATTACATTACCTTTTGATGCTTGTCATCTTTTGAGAAAAGTTAAAAAAAAAGAGCGGGGAAAAGATTATAAGAGGATTTTTATGTAGTTCATCCCGCCTTATATGGACACATTGTTGAAAAAGGAAATTAAGAGGCCCCATAACGGCGAAATTAAAATACCGTTAATTTTACAGTAATTATGTGATATCTTCAAATAGATAAAAGGTAATCGAAAAGACTAACAAGAGCTCGCTAGACAATATTACTTTACAGATATACCGTTATCACGACTCATTTATCTTTTTCCGATTTCCAGCCATTTAGAAAATCAGCATTTATTTTCGCGTTTATAAATGGCTGCAAACGGAAAGCTACTAGGTGACTCGTGATAACGGTACCTCATGCAAAATAATATCGTCTAACGAGCTCTTGTTCCACTTTCGATTATCTTTTATCTATTTGAAGATATCACATAATTACTGTAACATTAGCGGTATTTTAATTTCGCAGTGATTAAGACTTAAACTTCAATCAGTGAATCGAATAAAAAATCGGACGCCCCAATTTTGTACGTAACCAGCGTAGCCATCTTTAATTCATTATTTTAATAAACTCTGCCTTAGCCATAACAGCATTTGAATAGAAGAATGAAACTTAATTTTATAACAATCTAAGTAAAAAACAATTCCGCGAAATATTTTCATTTTATGATGTTGCGAAAGCATTTTTTCGAATATTTCATTTCTTCCACCACTTATTCTTAATTAATTTCCATTTCTGAGTCAGTCACAGTCATCCATCTATCTTCCTTCTCTATTCTCTATTGTTCGTTCTCTTCTTTTAATATAATTCCGTTGCTTACATCTTCTTCTTCTTCTTCTTCTTACTTCAGTCTGTTCTGTTCTAATATTGAATATCTTAGGATATCCTTCCGTTTCCCATTTAGCGTCATCTTGCGTCACACACAGAATTCGGGAACGGAGAAACAAGAGAGAGAGAGAAGGGAACTTCAGCATCACAGGAGGGAGGGGGTGAAGACGGAGTTCAGAGACAAAAAATCGATGAGGCAGACAGACATAAACTCATGGAAACAAGACACACACACACATAACGCGAATAAAAAACATTGCAAACGAAAGAGAACATTAGAATAAAACAAGCAGAAAACAAAGATAAAATAGAGTTAACAGACTGTTTAAATATTTTAAGCACACTGACTTGGGTTTAATTGTGTAGTAGAAGTTACTTTTTTGCTTTTCGAAGTTTTGACACCATGTATATTATAGATATGCCTCTAGTTGAACAATGAAGTGTGCTTTTGCCTTCGTACGAATACCAGAGACAGAACGTTTGATCTAAAAACATCTAGTATATACTAGATGATATTTTCTTCTTCGTATGATTACAAAGTAGGCCTATCTATAGTACGTGACCTACAGAACTAATCTGCCCTGGATCGAACTTGGCAATGGAGGTAACCTTGAAATAAAATGAAAAAACGAAATGAAATCTTTGGAGTTTTACGTCCCACGGTTATGCCGTGTGGGCTAAAGGAGATGATGAGAAATGAATAAAATGGTTGAACGAAGAAAGCGGGAGAAAACGGGGCGAACCCCGACAAAATCCATGCATACGGTGTTTCTCCAGTACAAAGCCCACTTGGCGTGAGTTGGAATCGAATCAGAACCCCAGGCACCAGAAGTGAACGCTCTACCACTAGCACTTGAAATGAAATGAAATGAAATATTTCAGTTTAACTTCCCACGATTATGTCCATTAGCCTAAGGGAGACAATGATTAAGGCAAGTGAATGATGATGGAAGAATTGGTAGAATAAGAAAATGGGAGAACCCCGAGAAAACCCACGAACACGATGTTGTCCACCAGGAGGTAACTTTGACTTGCTTAGTAAGCATTTAAAACATTTTTCTGTACAGGCTTATGCATCCCGAGTGATTAGCCATAAAATTTGATCTTTGCTAATAATAATAATAATAATAATAATAATAATAATAATAATAATAATAATGTTATTTTAGAATCAGTAGTAGTGTCACATGCACACCACGTGAAAGAGTTTGGTTTGTATGGCGTGATATTTTCTCAATTATTAGTGGAACCGGAAGTGGTGATAGATTTCTACCACTTCCAGTTTTAGTAGAGAGATTAGATTTGACCGTATACCTATACAGAGTGAGAATGGAATGTTTTCTTGAGACAGTTAACTGATTATAGAAAACAGCTGTTCGCTATCTATTACCGTTCTTATTCTATACTGACTGACGTTAAAACCAGAAGTGGTTGAATTCTGCGACTTGCTGGTTTGAATAGGAGTTAAGAGACAAGGGTACCTATTCTTAGAACACTAAATTGATGAAAGAAAACGCTTTTCACTACCTTTGATCGTTTTAGCTTTATATATATAGAACAATATTGAAACCGGAAGTTGTGCTGGACTTCTACCACTTCCGGTTTTGATAGACAGTTAGATGGAGGTGGAGATGAAATATATTCTTCAAGGATGGAGATGAAATGTATTCTTCAAGGATGGAGATGAAATGTATTCTTCAAGGATGGAGATGAAATGTATTCTTGGGACAACTTAATCGGTTGCAGGACAACTTGTATTTTTTTTCTCTTTAGTGATCAACGTTAGAACTTGGATTGGTTGATTTGTATCATTTTCTGCTTGAATATCACCAAAGTCTATTCTTAACTTCTCATCCTCTACATCTGGTTAATATGGACGATGCTTCATTAAAATTAGTTTTTGAGATTCTTTTGTCTTCCTTAAGGACAGACACACACACACAAACGGACATACAGAGTAAATATATAAAAGAGTTTTGGTAAAGCAGGGGCGGATCCAGGACCGACTTCTGGGGGGGGGGTTGTCATACTGCTACTTATAGCTACTTTTAACAGCTTCAAACTCTGGGATGGGTTTTATTTATATATACAAAATATGAAAGTTCACTCTTCTGGGGGGGGGCGATTGCCCCCTGGATCCGCCACTGTGGTAAACCAATCTCCTTAAAAATGGAAGGGGAAATATCAAAACAACTTTGTTAAACGTTAACGTGTTAAGCGTTAAGTATGTAATACCGGTACAATGTGTACTTCTTTGCTTAAAAAGGATTTTCTTCTATAATTGATGAACTCATTACCAGTTTAAATTATAGATACCATGTTTTTTTTTCACTGATCTGTATAACGTTTGATTTGATTTTCAACGTTTTGAGTTCCTTCATGGCTAAGAGATTAGCGTACGCGCCTTTGCCGTGGGAGAGGCAGGTTCGATTCCCGGCAGGAGCTCACGTGGACCGGATTCCTTGTTAAGCTATAGATCCATGTCTCAATATAAATATACAGTACTTGTCTAATAGAGAAATAATGGATATAACCTAAAGATTTGATTTTACTCCTCATCTGTACTGTTCTGTTGCTTATTAAATAAAATAATAATATTCTATCATACTTTCTACGAATATACAAAGGTAGCAGTAATTTAGCAATTACTTCTCGTTTTTTCGGGTGCAGAATAACACACGTTTAATTGTACAGGTGTACATAGACGTATTGAACCGCTCAAGAAAAAACTTTGGCCCCCTCCCAACAAAAAGTTCCGGGTGCGCGACTGGTTCGCGACACACAGTTAAGAACCACTGCCTTATTCAATTTTGTATGAACTATGAATCTAAAGTAATCTGGTAGGAACAGTAGTTTTCTAAATGAAAATCTGAAATTCTTTTTTTTTTTTTTAAAAAAAAAAACGTGATTTTAAAAGAATTAACAATAATGTAAATGAGTTGAATACATATAAATGTTTAAGTGTAGTTTAACCAAAAAATTAAAATAAATAAATAAATAAAAGTAAACCCACAATAACAGATTAAAACCGAAAATTACACGTTACTACACCCTGTACAAACACTTTGAGTACTGTCACTAATAACGAAAAACTTTAAGACAAGAATAACGATAAATGTACTATTATGCATGTTGAATTCTATAGATATTCATAACGGATGGATGATAATAAACAGGAACTCTCAAAATAAAAGAAGAATACTTATGCTAATAGTATTTATTCCATCTTTTAACCCTCCTCCAGTTCTTGTAAATGCTAAATTGTAACATGTTTATAATTACTGCTACATGGTAGAGGCGTACATAAACGAAGTCTGGTATAATTCCACCCAGAACACTACAATTCTTCCCAAAATAAATACAATTCCAAGATAACTCTTTTTATCTCACGTGAAATGATGACAAGAACAGGAGGAAGAAAACTTCATAATAGAAACTGTTTTCCATGCTAGTCAAACAGTAAAACTTATTTTGGTTACTTCCCTACTTAACACATTATTATTATTATTATTATTATTATTATTATTATTATTATTATTATTATTATTATTATTATTAAATGTTGGTTCATCAAATGGAAGGAAATGAAATCTTTTAGTTTAACGTCCCACGTTATATCCTTTAGGCTAATGGAGACGGATGATTAAGGCAAGTGAATGATAATGAAAAAATGGTGGAATGAGAATGTGGGAGGAAATAGGAGTATCCTGAGAAACCCACGGACACGATATTGTTCACCACAAATTTACTTGGCCGGAAATCGAACCAGGGTCCTCAGTAGGGATGGCCTTTTTCGAAAAATCTGTTTTTCGATTTTCGGAAATTTCATTTTTCGTTTTTCCATTTTTCGCTTTTTCGAAAAATTTTTCGTTTTTCGTTTTTTCGAATTTTTTTCGTTTTTCGTTTTTCGAAAAAAATTTCAATTTTTGGTTTTTCGTTTTCGAAAAAGCCATTTTTCGAAAAAGTATTTTTCGAAAAAATGTGGCCATCCCTAGTCGCCAGGCATCAGAGGATCACTACATAAAAGAAGTGCGCATCTTTAAAAAAAAATCACTAAAATATAAAATTTTTATCACATTTTGTATTTTTAAAACAGTAGATTTGAATGATTTTGGTTTGCATTTTTAAGAATTGTTTATTTTTAAAAAAGATTTCAAAATTTACAAATTTAATTAAACATAAAAAACATCTCACTTCAAACTGGTTGTTAAATGACAAACCGCTGAATGTATCCTACTCTTTTTTCTCTATATGTTCAATATCAGTGTTTTCACATTTTCAAGACTAAAAGATACCGTGATGAAATCCAGAGCAAAAATGATCTAACATATCAAAGTAAAACTAACAGAAAAGAGCAAAAATGATCTAACATATCAAAGTAAAACTAACAGAAAAGAGCAAAAATGATCTAACATATCAAAGTAAAACTAACAGAAAAGAGCAAAAATGATTTAACATATCAAAGTAAAACTAACAGAAAAGAGCAAAAATGATCTAACATATCAAAGTAAAACTAACAGAAAAGAGCAAAAATGATCTAACATATCAAAGTAAAACTAACAGAAAAGAGCAAAAATGATTTAACATATCAAAGTAAAACTAACAGAAAAGAGCAAAAATGATCTAACATATCAAAGTAAAACTAACAGAAAAGAGCAAAAATGATCTAACATATCAAAGTAAAACTAACAGAAAAGAGCAAAAATGATCTAACATATCAAAGTAAAACTAACAGAAAAGAGCAAAAATGATCTAACATATCAAAGTAAAACTAACAGAAAAGAGCAAAAATGATTTAACATATCAAAGTAAAACTAACAGAAAAGAGCAAAAATGATTTAACATATCAAAGTAAAACTAACAGAAAAGAGCAAAAATGATCTAACATATCAAAGTAAAACTAACAGAAAAGAGCAAAAATGATCTAACATATCAAAGTAAAACTAACAGAAAAGAGCAAAAATGATTTAACATATCAAAGTAAAACTAACAGAAAAGAGCAAAAATGATTTAACATATCAAAGTAAAACTAACAGAAAAGAGCAAAAATGATTTAACATATCAAAGTAAAACTAACAGAAAAGATCAAAAGTGATTTAACATATCAAAGTAAAACTAACAGAAAAGAGCAAAAATGATCTAACATGTCAAAGTAAAACTAACAGAAACTTAAAGAAAGAGCATTCGATGAGCTCAGAAGAACAATGCAAATGAATCGATAATTGCAGAAAGAACCTAAGCCACTTTCTCTGAAGTTCGGTTTATGAAATTTTCCATTTCTCTAGGGATATACATGTAATGTAATTTTCAAAAAAATACATTAATGTATATTAAAAATTTTATTGAAAATAAAAAGAAAGAAAAGAGGTTAAATTTCTATAAACAAATAGATTCATTTTGAAGGAAGTGAAATCAGGAAAACGAAAGCAATAATGTAAAAAAATTCAAAACGTAAACAAGGAAATTATACAGGTAAGAAGTCAAAACAAAAATATATATATAAACTGACCAAAAATTAAACAAGGAGTCAGAACCAACAGAAGAGTCAAACACGCTAATAGCGTCGTTATAGTCTGTATCTATCAGCATAGTCAAGTTTGTTGACAACCAAAGTCTAACTTACCAAAATGTTCAACAGTTTTTTTTTTTTTTTTTTTTTAAAGCCATCAACTATCCTGTAAGTAAAACCTTTAATTTAATTATGAAAAGAAACAACGTTCATTGTGCGTGGAGCTCTTCCTCCTTCACAAGCTTAATCTACTCAATTCAAAATTCTGTAAATTATTGAATCAATGGCTTAATTAATTTCATTGTAACATTATGTAATTAATATAAATAAATAAATGCATCTAACTTAGCTCCTTTTTACTACCGAAAAATCAATAGCCTAAGCTATTTTCTCTCTCTCAACAGTAGAATATTAACATGGCAATTTAAGGAAATATCTATCAAACTTCAAACTCAATCCTCTATCTTTATTTTATTATAAGAAAACTCAAAATATTATTAAAGTTACGAAAGGTACAGAACTTTGTGTGTCGGAAAGGCACGTGTAGAAAGTGTTACAACAGTGTAAATGCAACACTGAACTGTAGGTTGAGTGCAAGGAAAGTCTGCAGCTCTAGATTTCAATAGTTTTTCTTTAATGCATCAAATCTACACAAAATGGAATTAGTCTCTTTATGCAATCACCGATTCAAATATGGATAAACTTACCTAGGCTGTTAGAAGTTAAGAAAAATTAAAAACTGAAAAGAGATTAAACCAATTACAACATTTAAACACTAGTATTAAATGAAACATGTGCAGAAAGATCTTTGTTTTCATAAACAAAACATTAAATTTTCACGAAGAAAAAACTTCACAAAGTTGTATTTTTACCGTTTCTTCTGCAATTTTTTCGTTAAATGAGGAAAATTTACTATAGGGTTTTCCTTAAATGCAAGTTTAATGCATTATATATAATTCTTCGAGATGATCACTTCTCGAAGTCAACATTCTTGATCCAATTAGGGAAATTCAATCCAATGATATGATTTAACAAAAACACAAGATGGAAGTTTTCACAGTTGTTAAAATTATTTGAACTCATATTCAACCAATATATTCTTCTAATATTTGTAAGAAATTATTTCCATATTTTTTACACTTCCAAACTATGCTATGTACAAGTCCTGGGAAGTCTTACAGACTGATTGTGTCTGTCTATCTGTATAGCGACACGTGTTAGAACAGAAACGGTAACGGATAGCGAGAAATTATTTTTTGATAGTTAATCAGTGTCCTACGAGGTAAACGGTAGCGCGTAACGTTGAGCAGGACAAGTGGCAGAAAAAGCACTTACGATGCAAACGTATGCACAGAGTAAAGGTTCGAAATATCGTGAAATAGGTAATACCATGATATGTTATACGTCCTAGCAGTTGTTAATGGTATTGTTTATAGCACGATATTAGCAACCTTTACCGTAAATACGAGTTCAATTATATCTGGTCATGAATCAGATGCTGATTTAAGGATATGAAAAAGGATAATTAAGATATAGAATATTACATTAAATGTTGTACGCAACCCCCATACCAGCATCGTACACGTTCAATTTTTCGTTTCATGAATCTTTCAGAGGCGGCTCGTGAGGGAATATCGGTAAATATTAAAGTTATTTTGATTGAAACTAAAAGAACAACACTTTCTTACTGTACTAATTGTATACAATAGTTAAATATTCATCATAGGTATGCTGCCATTATTGGCAGGTCACTTGCCGCAGCTGAGAAGCTTCCATGCTCCACGGTCTTCCGTTAACCTCTTCGTCTTCACGTATGATTTTTCTGTTTTGATATCGTCAATTAATTGTAGTCTCCATCGCCCTCTCCCTCTCTTTTCTGCCACCAAACAGTTAAACATTAGATATCCTTTAAGCCGTTAATTTCAAGCGAAAAAACTAATTTTTACCAATGTGACTTTCCTCGCGAGCCGCTTCTGTATGTTATATATAACAGAATATAAATCATATCCAGCAGACTTCCGGCAGAAGGTCGGGGGTAAAAGAGAAGTTAAACTCAAACAATCAGTTAATAAATAGATACATAAATAATAAACAAATCCTTGAACACTCTGTTACTTCAGTTAACCCTTGCAACGTTCACCGAAACTACAAGAAAGATAAACAAAAACAAGATTGCACTTTGTGTTCCGTAGACAGACAAGACACCCAAACAAGTCATGGTACATAATGCACATACAAGAATAGCTGCAGACGCATTTGATCTGGTAAACAAACAAGATACAATTCAACTCGGGTTCTTTTTTAGCGCCCTCGTCTTGGTGTGACTGAAGACTCTGCGTCATTCGGTACTTAACGTCCTGAAGAGATGCAGGACTACCATGGATGAAGGAAGAAGGTTCAATTTAAGAATGAGCGCCTTGTTACTGGGAGTACAAGTATTTTACTTGTTAGCACAACTTCAACAAGGTTGTGTAAATAGAATGACAGCTCGTGCTCGTGCTCCTATTTAATCTTTCGCACCATGAGTCATCCTTCACAGTCAAGTGAGGAAGCTATTTAGGTCAATATATGGCTTCCCATGAGCCACTATAATCAAAGAAAAGTCCATTCAAGAACTACATTGAAACACTAAGTCTCATTTGAAAATGGCGGTTTCATATGTTCATTCACTCAAACATTAGCTTTAGGAGTAGTAAGTGCGTCACTGTTAAAATATATTATTGTTAGGACTATATGTGTCATTGTTAAAATATATTACCGTTAGGACTACATGTGTCACTATTAGGACTATGTGTGTCACTGCTAGGACTATGTGTGTCACTGTTAGGACTATGTGTATCATTGTTAAAATATATTACTGTTAGGACTATCTGTGTCACTGTTAGGACTATGTGTATCATTGTTAAAATATATTACTGTTAGGACTACGTGTGGCACTGTTAGGACTATGTGTGTCACTGTTAAAATATATCACTGTTAGGACTACGTGCGACACTGTTAGGACTATCTGTGTCACTGTTAGGACTATGTGTATCATTGTTAAAATATATTACTGTTAGGACTACGTGTGTCACTGTTAGGACTATGTGTGTCACTGTTAGGACTATGTGTGTCATTGTTAAAATATATCAATGTTAGGACTACGTGCGACACTGTTAGGACTATCTGTGTCACTGTTAGGACTATGTGTATCATCGTTAAAATATATTACTGTTAGGACTACGTGTGTCACTGTTAGGACAATGTGTGTCACTGTTAGGACTATGTGTGTCATTGTTAAAATATATTACTGTTAGGACTACGTGTGTCATTGTTAAAATATGCCACTGTTAGGACTGTGTGTCACTGTTAGGATTATGTGTGTACCTGTTCGGAATATGTGTGTCATTGTTAAAATATGCATGTCACTGTCGGGGCTCTGTATGCTACTGTAAGAAACATGTTAGCCACTATTAAAAGTGTGTATGTCACGGTTAAGTCTATGAGTGTCACTGTCAAAAGTATATGTGTCACTGTTAGGACTACGGCTGTCACTACTACATATGTATCATTTTCAGGACTGTGTGTGTCACTGTTAGGACTATATGTGCTACTGCAAGATATGTATCATTATTAGCACTATGTATGTCACTGCAAGAAACATATGTGTCACCACTAGTACTATGTGTCACTGCTAGGTCTATGAGTGTTACTGTTAGATGTTGACTATGAGTGTCACTGTTAGGGTGCCAATTACATTGGATATATAGGTTGCGGCTCTTGAAATCGAACACCAGTTTCGGTTTGGAAATTCGATTTTAAGATATTCGATTTTAAAAAAAACAACATAAAATGTGAACAACACTAAAATTTAAATAAATCAACTTTGCCTCGATGCAAGTTTGGTCCAGATCGTATGAGTGCCATAATTCGTGTACGATATACTATACCAGGGGTGGACAACCTATTTAGGTTTGAGGGCTACTTCTCATTTCAAAAATCACTGGCGGGCTAGCCTACTTATCTGTTCGCTAGCCCGCTAGAGCGAATCATAAAACAAAGATTCATAGCACACAGCAATGGTGTACCTAGGGTATTTTGCTAAGGGGGCCATGGCCCCTTGCTGCCAAGAATTGAAAGAATGACCACAGTTTCAGCCTGTGTGGCGCAACGGTAATGTAGGGAGGCCTATAGTATGGTACAGACAACTTGCGAGGTACTTTTCACAACTTGTTGATAGACTAGTAGACTGCGATCCATGCATTGACAATACCTGTATTACACTATCTCTGTGGTTTTGTTTTAGAAAAATCAAATGAAGAACCAAAAAATAAATAATATTTTTGTAAAAATTCACTAAAAGGAGAAAATAATTGTTTGATGGGATCTCATAAACAAAAATTTGAAACACTAAAAAGCATTGCACGCGATTTTTAATGTTTTATCCGTTAAAAATCTAACTTTCAATTCTAAGAACAATAATGCTCAACGCCTTTAGTCTTAGTCCCATTTCTTCATCTTATCTAAAAAAAATATATATTATTTTCTTTTTTTTAAAAAAAAAAAAATATTTCTCTGTAAGGTAAACTTTTGTGAATGAGATCCCGCCAAATAATGACTTATTTTCTCCCTTTTTAGTCTATTTTATAAAGCCGTTGTTTCTATTTTTTTAAGTTTTTTACTATTATTTTACATTAATTTTATTTTTAGTTTTTATTTAATGCTTTTAAATTGTATGTAGAAGGCAATGGCCTTTTCTTATTAGGAAAAGAAAAATTCTCAAGGTCAGACTTGTTGACATGAAGTTAATAGAACACTGCCTGTTCGTCTGCAACCAGCCAAACTTCATTGAGAATATGGGTTGTATAAGCATCAGGCGCTCGACAATTATATTTCTAAATAATTTTATAAAGAAATGATAAGCTAGAGTGAAATATGCGTGAAAATTATCTGTTGTCATTCGGTTTACGCATTTGTACAAAATTTCACAGCTTTAGTTGAGACATAGAAGTGCATGAAGTTTGAATTCCAAGATTTTACTCTAACAAACTGTAATCATCATCATCATCAGTATTCTGCCATTATTGGCAAGTCACTTGACGCAGCTGAAAAGTTTCCATGCTCCACGATTCTCCGCTAACCTCTTTGTCTTCACGTACGAGTTTCTGTTTTGATATCGTCCATTAATTATAGTCTCCTTCGCCTCCTCCCTTTCTTTCCTGCAACCACGTTCTCTGGCACTTTTCTCATGATGCAGTTCTTTCTCTTCTAATGTACTAAACAGTTTCTCTTCCTCCTCTTAATAATATCTAAACTTGTTCTTTTCTCCCCCACCACTTCTGAGACCCTCTCATTTGTTTTCCGATCAACCCAGCTAATTCTCTCCATTCTTCTCCACGCCTACATTTCGAAAACTTCTAGTCGTTTTTCATCATTTTTGCGTAATGTTCATGTATCTGACCCATATAATACAATACTGTACACGAAGCATTTTATAAGTCATTTTCTCAATGCTTCACAAAATAGTATTTTCTTCCTCCTAAAGGCTTCTTTCGCCATTCCTATCCTTGTTTCTATTTCACGCTTACACTTCATATCATTAGTCAGTGGCGTATTTAGGGGGGTGGCTTCCGGGCTTAAGCCCCCCCGAAATCTTACTTAGTATAGTAAAGTAAATGAAATATCTTGCAGAATTTGCACATTTCCAGGCAAAGCCCCCTCCCCCCCGAAAGTTAGCAAAGCCCCTCCCGAAACAAAATCGTAAATACGCCACTGTCATTAGTAATAATACTACCCAGGCATCGAAAACTAGATGCCTGTTCTATTTTCTCCTCTCCTACTTGTATATTTGACACCGACCGTTTCGTTTCAATCACTATGGCTTTTATCTTTCTCACAAAGAGAAATTGATCAGGTCATTAATAAAATAATAGAAAGACTCGGAAGGAAAACATAGTAAGTGACAATTGTGTTATATTTGATTGGATAGTTTGTCGCAGTGGCAAAATTTAAAAAAAAAGAAAAAGAAAGAAAAATAACATAAAATAAAATATTTCGCACAGAATGCAGTTTTATTATAATAATAAACACATATATGAATTATATTTGCTCTTAATATTAAAAATTAAAATATTAAATTGAGAGTTTTGTTTTTATACACAAAAACTTTTAGTTCATTTATACCTGCATTTGTCACTTATCATGTTTTCTTCCCGAGCATTTCAATCGTATTCTGAGGGACGTGATAGCAGATGTGGTGGAAGGTTAAAAAAAAAAAAAAAAAAAAAAAGGGTAGGAATATATATGATGTTTCTATTACCTATATTAATATGAACATACATATGCCAACTAATGTCTAAGATAACGTTACGTTATGGAAACTGTTACGAAGTAATTTAATTTTAATAAAGAAGTACATACTCTGGTCAGAAAAATATATATATCATCTAGAGAGAGGGGCCCATATCTATTCTGAAACTTATTATCTTATATATATATATATATTTTGGGATAAACAACTGAATTTAATAATCAATTGTAAGAACCCAAACAATGCTGTTCTGCAATTATTTTATAGACGTTAATATATATTTTCTACATATTGTCTATTATTCGTCATGCGCACATTATCCGTTATCTCTAATCCAGATATCATTCATTATCCGAATATTATCCGTTATCCGAATAGAGGGGTCATCCGGATATAATTCGATATCTGAAGATCGATTATCCGATCATTATCCTTTATCCGGATATTTTCCGCTATTGGATGTTATTCGTCATCCAGATATTATTCGTTATCTGTCACTCGGATATTGTACATTATCCGAATATTATCCGTCATCCGGATAATCTCCTTTTTTCTGAATATTATCAGTCATCTGGACATTATTCGTTATCCGGATTTTATCCCTCATCCGGATATGATCCGTTATCCGTCATCCTGATATTATTCTTTATCCGCATATTATCCATTATCCGTCATCCGGATATTATCCGTTATCCGAATATTATCCGTTATCTGGATAGCCTGGGCATCCCTAGAAGGAATTGACAAATCACCCGTCATTAATAACAAAATTAATAATGTTGAAATGTTAAACTATATACGTTATTTAATATATATATATCAAATGGATGATTCGAAACGTACCAACTTCCAAACCTCATTAAAGAAAGAAGAAAAAAAATTACAAAGCTTGAACGAAGGTAAATCTATCGTGAGAAATAACAGATGAAAATTGTTTTCAGAGGATATCCAATACAGTATGCGTATTTTTATCTATAAAACAACCACACAATCTAAACAAGAGCATGTATTACTGTTAGTGAAAGAATTTTACGCACGAGCTACGCAAATCGTAATCCACATGAAGACAAATACTACGGCTGAGATATCAAATGTAGAAAATACAATACACTGTATAGAAATCCCTCACTCAAATCAATCATACCTTTATATATATATATATATATATATATATATATATATATATATATATATATATATATATATATATATATATATATATATATATATCAGTATGTCGATGAAATCGCTAAGGGCTATTATTACAAATACTCAGGGGAATTCAATACCAAACAGATATGGAACAGCAAACAGAACAATATAATTACATGTACGTAATATCCTATCTACTGTAAACAGAATTACGCATTAATGTGATAATTTCTTTTTTTAAAATTTAATTTCTTTATTATTTAAATCTTGTTAATAATTTTCATCTTTTCTTGGAATTAACAGAAATATATTTTATTTAAAAAAAATCTCCTGAAGTAAGGGAGAAACACATCTAGTTCGGAAATACACAAAGCTTCGGACTAGAAGGAAATGAAATGAATTCTTTATGTCCCACGCTCTGCCGGTTAGGCTAAATGAGATGGTAAAGATAAGAAATGAATGAAAATGGTGGAATGAAGAAAGTGGGAGGAAACGGTAGAATCCCGAGAAAACCCACGAACGCAGTGTTTGTCCACCACAAAGCCCACTGAGGAAATGAAATGTAAAGGTGACTCAGTGCTATAAAATTCGGCAGAATGAAGATAGTGGGGAGAATCCCAGGAAAACCTACAAATGTGATGCTACTTCACCACAAACTTACTTGGATTAAGATCGAACATAGATCACTCTATTACAAAGCCACGTGTCTCTTTGCCTGTACCCCATTTTCTGATATAGTGTGTGTCAAGTGGGTTGGGATGAAGGGAACAGGAACTTTCCAGACGAGGGGATTTTACCTTTTTTTGAAAAATTTAACGTTTTAAACACTTTTGAGGTCATATGACCAAGATAAAGTTTGCACTACAGCTCACAGCAAGGGCTAAACTCGGTGAGACGATGCATGTTCAACTGAGTAATGCATGGTTAGCTCACTATCTCACACTATTTTTTTTTCTTCTGGCTCTCTGAGTAGAAGTTATTCATTAATTGAAATAGTTCCTCAAATTGCCTCACGATGGTGCACCAATATTGAAAATTTGGTGTTACCTGTGGAAACCAAACTTATTATAAGTCCACACGGATCAACGCACGCACGTCAACCATTCGCTTATACGATAAACCAAGATACATATCATTAAGAATCGAATTTTTCACATTTGAATATTTGAACAATATGTAAGTAATTTTCCAAATATTAAGTTATTTGAATATTCAAGCAAAAAAAAAAAAGTTCATTTGAAACAAATATTGGAATGAAGAATGTGGTCGAATATTTCAATTTTTCAGAAAATGTTTTAAACGGTCCTGTAAAATAAATGTGTATCTTATTCGCTGATTGATCAAGCCTCAATGAGGTGTAAAAAAAATAAAATCAAGTCAATTTAGAATTTAGAATATACTAGTAATGCGTTAGTTAACTTTGTTAAGGAAAACTTGCAAGTGATAAAATATTTTTACACCCAGTTGTATTTCAGATGATCACATTCCAAATATTCATAGAAATACAAGTATTTAAGGTATTAAATTAAAAAAAAAGAATGTCTAATTTTCCATATTGTTACGATATTAAAATAATCGGCGAGGTAAAACGCCATTTAAGGTTTTTTTTTTTTTTAAGGAAATAATTTTGATAAACGGAGTTTAAATGTTTTGCACTTTAATTAAAAGCTGTACACAGTAAAATATAATAAAACTAAAATTTATTCCTTTGATACTTTTTCTTTGCTTAGAAGTTACATTTGTACGACTTTTTGCTACTATAATGCTCAGGGACGTGCGCAGAAATTTATTTCGGGAGGGGTCCAAAGCTTTTCGGGGGGTCCAAACACAATTTCAGGCTAAATTATATTAAAATTTGTAAAATTGCCCCTAAAATTAGACTAAATTTACAAAAAAGTCCGAATTTCAGGGGTGTCCGGATCCCCAGGACCCACCCCCTGCGTAAAGCCCCTGATAATGCTATATTATGAAGTTTTTTACATTGAAAGAAAATTTAATGATACTGTTTTGAAAAGGAAAAGTTCTTAGCTGCTCTTTCAAATATAGTGTCTGTTTTTTAGTGTAAAGCTTAAAGAGAAAATTAGTTTACTCCTACAAAAAAAAAAATCAAATTTTGTAATAGGAATTCTTGTTGACTTTATTATTACTATTATTATTGGTTTTAGGTTTTTTTTTTTACAACAAGTCAACATCGTAAGAGTTTAATAGTACTTTTTCTTTCTTTTCTTTTTCTTTTTTATTTGTATGGTCATGGCCGGATTGAGGAGGAGTTTAGGAGGTTGTAGCCCTCAGCCTCCAGATGGGCGGGAGCATTCACTGTCAGATCAAAATCTAAACTGACTGTCTATAAAGGATCATACAAAATACAATCATCATCATAAGATAAAATACGACCCAAAATATTAAATATATTCACATAACTTTCCTACTGTAATTTCACAGAAATATATTATGCGGAGTGAATAGGGACCACCTATTTTTTTTTCTAGCCGCGGGCCTCCAGCTGGCTTAATCCAGCTCTGTGTATAGTAACGCTCGTTACTGAAACTAAGGAAATATATATACAAGAGTGTTTCGTGAGTGTGAATACCTCGGGAACTAATTTATTTTACTTGAGTATTTTATGTTGTTTAAATGGAGTTTTTTAACTTTTATTTTCTTTTTAGATTATTTTGAAAAAAAAATTATATAACTCTTTAAACTTCATCGTTGTTTCTTCATCTTAGTAATGTCTGCCTCTACACAAAATAGTTTTGATATATTACTGCCTTGCCTTTGCTCCAATTCCCTTGTTTATGTCAATCTATCAATAATTTTTATAGAGGTAGTTGGTGAGTACTTCAAATTATATGCCCGTAGCCAAACTCCCTTTTTTAAAAATTGTCGTGTAAGTACCTTAGGATTCTGAGTCATGGATTTTTGGATTGGGCACATATTAGTTCCTAAATAAAGTCTTGACTCGACTATGGTAAGTCTCATAGTTTTGGAGCTATGGACCTTTAAAGTTCATTTTTTCATATTTTCGGCAGCCTATTACTCCGAAAGGAAGCATTTGTGCACCCAGGTTGGTCTATACTTTTTGACTTATCTTGATGTCAGGAATCACCTCCCAAACGTGGTCGGTGTTGTTTTGAAACACCCTGTATATGGAAAGGAGATAGAAAATATAAAAATACGTATTTTGTGTATACAGTAAAAATAGTTAAATTGACTGCAATCTTAATCGGTGGAGATAAAGCCATCTCCTCATATGACCACTTGTGTAAGTTGGACATTTATTAGTATTATTATTTATGTATTCTTGAACTACTGCAAAGGATTTGTTATTAATATTCTGAGAAAATACACTTGATATATACATGAGTGGCGAATCTAGCCCAGGGCCGGGGTCCTGGGCCTCCAGTTTTTGGAGTATCTGTAGTAAACTCAAGATATACCTATCATAGTGTTTGTTCTGGCTGTCCCCCCAGTTTTTAATTTCTAGATCCACCACTGATTTAATTTTAAAATCGAGAAAATTTATAACTGGTATAGGAATGTCAGTTGCTTTCAGGGAGTTTTTTTTTTTTTCGATATATGACACCCAATATTGCAACTTTAAACTGGTATTAAGTTGGAGTGAATTAACGGGGACTCTGGTGACGGAATTCCCCTACAGAAATCAAGTTCCCCCAGGTAAATTTTAAATATTTCTTTTAGATTACCTAGACAAGGCCACGAAATTTCAGGTCTAAATCCAGTAGGCAAATCAGGGAGTTTTGTTGACAATTCTTTTCCGATGGGAAATAAAGTAAAGACCAAATGCCTACCGCCATATTAAAATAATTGGTCACCAGCGGCGACGTGGAGACCGGATATTTCGCACCCTAATCTATTTACAAGAAACAATCTGCCTCCTCCCCCTGAAGGGTGCAAATTGCTCCTAAGTAGAAAAATGTGTGAATTCTCTGCTGCATCTCCCACTAACTACGAATTTTCCATCTTTTTTTTTTTTTTCTAAATTTCAATTATATGTAAATTCGGTATGTATCTGGTACCATACAAATTTACCGATGTGCATAATACCGACGCAAATACAACGCTACCAAAACAGCTATGGCTTGTTGGAGCGCCGGCGCTGTGTTTTGCAGCGTCGTTGTGGTTATTGGCTATTCCTAAAATGTGCCAATGTTTATGGTCGGCCCTGTATTTTGTATCACTATGCAATCAAGGTGGCAAATCTGTATATTCAGGTTATTTTTTTTCCCCTGTCAACTGCATCAATCAAATAAATGCTAGTACAGTCAATTTTCGTCAACCAATATAAACGAAACATGCTAATTTTAACGGATATACGTTTAAATATGGATAACAAATGAAAGCAGCAAGTCAAAAAGATAGGATATTGTATAGGCAATTAAGAAAACCCATTTCAGGTTGCTAGTGGCTGAAAATAATAATACTTAAAATATTAGATTAAACTTTAAAACTTCGCAAAATACAAATAGTTTTGTATAACATATTTTCAGCATAAATCAGTAAGGAAATAATCAGTTAATTTGTCAACTTTTCATTCAATTAACAATTTAGATGTTGCGCGCATGTTTTACAATTAATGAATGACATATCCATCCTGACTCAGAAATGACAAATAAGATATGAATTATTAATTTAATTTAATAAATTCACTAGCAGCATTTTGAATTACATACAGCAAAAATTTGAGATTTTTGAAAGGAGTTAGACAACCCTATAGTGGGGCTTGCATTTCTTAATGATTAAATTGTTATGGTATGTTAAGTATCATTAAATCAATCGTAAATACACCAAATGTTATAAATCTTAGGTCTAGCATGAATTTATCCTACAAACTATTAAATTTTATGTTTGCTGACTTACCTGCAGTAACCAAGACTAACAATATCCATAAATCCATCAAGAGATGTTACAGTAACAGCAAATTTCTCGTGGATTTTGCTTGCAGATACACAAATAATTTATTATTCACAAGAACCACTCTTTCAGATGCAATGCAGATTTTTATAATCTACATAAAATATATTGGTAATACAGCATCATTCAGCGACAATTTTGATGAAAACATGTTCTCAGTTTTCAATGTTTATCATCGCAAATATTAAACCTAGTGGTATCAGTCAGGAATTTTTGTCCCGAAACAAATTTCTACTGTTTTGGTTCTGAACCCAAGGGAACAACGAGTATGTTTATATGCTTACCATTGTCATATTTAGCCGCGAAACGCAGTCACAACACTCATATATTAACAGTAACACTGTCCACCATGTAAACAAAACACAAGATGTAATCTTTCCACCGCAAAATCACAAAACAAACGAATGAATTTTATGTATGCGCCACAACACTTCGACCAGTCCGCGGTATTGACTTTCTGCTGGAGCTAGTTTCAATGCACCCCACACTGCTGACCGGTTTACCGCCTACTGTGTTCATATTCTTCCGCGTAAGGACTAATTCTACTACGGCACAGAGTTTCCAACCATAAAACAATTTCACTGTTGTCAACGGCCTTGGTTTATTTTGTGTAGATTCATGAATCTTGCATTCATGATGCTTCAACGAAATTCATGAAACTTAACTGCGAAGAGTTTTGTTTTTACGTTTTAGTAATTAAACTTTTCGACTATTACAATCGCGCTCTAGGTTCGCGTTTTATTTATTTATTTAACAATAATCAGATAGAGATCAGACGCCATTTTATACTGGATGTCAAACAACAACAACAATAATAACAGAAAAGATTTGGGAAGGTATTGGTCAGAGCCTGTTAAATAGGTACCAGTCCGAGATTTACCTGGTAGGACTAAAGAAAACGTTGGAAAACCTCAGTCAGGATGTTCGGCAGCGGGAATCGAAACCTCAATCCCATCGAATTCGAAGCCAACGCTCTATCACTTGAGCTACTTCAGTCGGTGACTAAAAAAGAGGCGATGCAACACAGTATCCTGGAACAACTTAATAATAATAATAATAATAATAATAATAATAATAATAATAATAATAATAATAATAATTATTATTATTATTATTATTATTATTATTATTATTATTATTATTATTATTATTATTATTATTATTATTATTATTATTATTATTATTATTATTATATGTTTAGTGACCTTTTTAAGCACTGAGACTATATGAGACGTGGACCTTAAAGTTTAAATCCTGGAAAAGAGGAGTATCGTGGCTCAGTGGTTGAATGCTTAACTCTGGTGCAAAGAGTTTCAGTTTCAATTCTATGCTGTGAGCGTGTGCCTTTGTAGTGGACAACATCGTGTCAGTGGGTTTTTTCGTGGTCTTCCCGTTTCCTCATACATTCTCATTCTACCCGCTATTTTATAATCGTTCCTATCTATTAATCAACCATCTGTATTTTTAAAGGCATGCTGTGAAACTTAAAGCTTAGTTTAAGGTGCAAAGTATTAGTGGGTTCAATTTTAATGCTCTCACCGAGAATCGAACCCAGTACAACTTGCACCGAAAGCACTCGCTAGGCAATATCAGATGGGGATTATTATTATTAGTAGTAGTAGTAGTACCAGTAGTAGTAATAATAGTAGTAGTAGTAGTAGTTGTAGTAGTAGTAGTAGTACTAATAGTAATGTAGTAGTAATAGTAGTAGTAGTAGCAGCAGTAGTAATAGTAAAAGTAATAGTAGTAGTAGTAGTAATAGTAATATTAGTAATAGTAGTAATAATAATAATAATAATAATAATAGTAATTGTAATAGTAGTAATAGTAATGTAGTAGTAATAGCATAGTAATAGTAATAGTAGTAGTAGTAGTGGTACTAGTAGTAATAGTAATATTAGTAGTGGTAGTAGTAGTAATAGTAATATTAGTAATAGTAGTAGTAATAGTGATAATAGTATTTGTAGTAGTAGTAGTAGTATTAGTAGTAGTAGTAATAGTGATAATAGTAATAGTAATAGTGGTAGTAATAGTAAAATAGCAGTAATAGTAGTACTAGTAATAGTAGTAATAGTAATAGAAGTAGTAGTAATAGTAGTAATAGTAGTAATAGTAATAGTTGTAGTAGTAGTAGTAGTAGTACTAGTAGTAGTAGTAGTATCATTGTTGATTTTCATTTAAGTCGTCATGTAATTCCCAGAATATTCAGGAATTTATTTATTTATTTATTTATTTATTTCAGAACAAGAACACAACAGGTTATTCTACCCAATTACAGTGTTCATACCAGAGTTACATAGAATATCTATAATATATTTGCGAAATCTATTCTGACTCATACTGTGTATATCCAGAACTTTTTTACATTTACTCAGTTTGTTGTAGACTGCACCCATCCTCCACGTTGGTGACTGTTTTGTTGCATTTGTTCGAGATTTCTTAGAATAAAAGAAATTTCCATTGCTCACACGTATGTTTCCATTGGGTACCCTGAGATGAAAGGCAGAGACCAAATCCTTACTATTTAATTTATTTAATATTTTGTACAAGAATATCATGTCATTTAACACTCTTCTGTGATTGAGAGACATTGTGTTAAAATTTTCATTAAGAGAAGTACTATTTTCATATGTGGGGAAGATGCCTGTTCTCTTGTACACCAGAAACCGCAGAAATTTATTTTGAACTCTTTCTATTCTAATACAGTCTTTCTTCGTGTGGGGGTTCCATATAATAGACGCATATTCTAATTTTGATCTAACAAATGAAAAATATAATTTCAGTAAAACATTCGACTTATTAAATTCCCTTCCCATTCTCAAAATAAATCCAAGATTTTTGTTTGCGTCATTTACAATTTGATTTATATGATGCTCAAACGATAGTTTGTTATCATATATTACACCCAAATCTTTGACAGTTTGTTCCCCCTTTAATTCTTTACCATCTATCTTATATTGAAATTCAACAACATTCTGTTTCTTAGTGAAGGACACGGTTTTGCATTTATCTGAATTTATGTTTAACAAGTTGTTCTTGCACCATTCATTTACTATGTCTAGATCCTCCTGCAAACTGACACAGTCCTGTGCTGTTGTAATTCTCCTATATAATTTTAAATCGTCTGCATAGAGTAGTTTATGTGATGTTTTAATACAATTAGGAAGGTCATTAATGAATATTATAAAAAATAACGGCCCTAAATTAGATCCTTGTGGGACTCCAGAAAATTGAATATATTCAAATGATCTACAGGATTTATAAACCACATATTGTTTTCTGTCCATCAAATATGACTTCATAAGAGCAATTAACTGATCAGAAAAGTTGAGAAATTTAAGTTTATTCACTAACAACGTGTGGTTTACATTATCAAATGCTTTCCCAATATCTGTATAAACTACATCTATTTGATTATTACTCTCCAATGGAATCATGGTTTATGTACTTTAAGGTTACTTGGACAGTGCTAAAGGAAATGGGCAAACAAACCACAACATGAATTGCGTGATTGTTGTCAAAAACAAGAACTCAATTCTCGAATAGTAGTGAACAGCTGTTCCATTTAGTTATTTATCACAGTTTTGATACGAAAACTAGTCTTGTATTTGTCACAAAACAGTTCATTTTTACTCAAGGTTGTGTTTTTTTTTTTAAAAAAAATAACAGATGTAAAAGGAAAATCAAGAAATAAAGATAAAAGATCTACTTGCATTGGAATTGCAAACTGATATATTGAGATTGAGGCTCGATATTGAATTCTAAAAATAAATAAATAAATAAATAAATAAAAAAAAATTACCATCTTTCTTTTGCAGGTGTGTTTGTTTTATCCTCCACTGTCTTAATAGGTTATTATTTAGAGAAAGAAAAACAGACACAACTAGATTGTATTTATTTTGAATTTTATATATTAGAAGAATACATATTGTTAATTTTATTTTTTTACAATTAAGGCTTATTCCGGAATAAGGGCACATAGGCCTTTGTGCCCTTTTTCCAGAAATCATTTAAGACGATCCACTATATTATACTGTAGGTGCTGTGAAAATTTCATCTCGAGATCTTTATTTTTTGCAGCGTGGCAATATTGTTTTTGTAAACATTTGCACCGCTATTTTGGCACACAGCTGACATTCAAACTCAAGCAGCTCTTATTGCTATGCTCCTTGCAATATTATTGACCTACAAATCTGGAAGTGGTTTAAAATGGAGACTAAAGGTAAACCTGTGTATAAGAATAGGCATGTACTTTATACTAAAACGAATTTGAAACTTGAAGAATAATTAATAATAATAATAAACGATTTCGTGGTGAAAAATACTTCAACTTGAATAAGAATGAAATATCGGCTAAACTAGTCTCCTTGGTTACTCAGTGTTGTAAAAACAAGTGCTATGAGAAATTTTTCGTTCAAATTTAGTGCATTTTGTATGATTCCTTTTATAGTGTGAAAGAAAAATCTCTTCGAGAGTCGTTGCTCACTTCGTGCATAAGTAAGTGGGAACAACAAAATTTGCTCGTATTGTGTTAAGGATGGTAGAATAGCTACTATGGTATGGCAGAAATTGAGAGATATTGACCCTAAGCCGGTCCCTTTCGTTGAAGTGAGCGAACAGATACAGAAATATGTTCGGTTCTTAATGAAGTTCTAGTCACCTGAAGGCAGCGAGGGGGCCGCGGTGGCTCAGTGGTAGAGCGTTCACCTCTGGTGCTTGGGGTCCCGGGTTCGATCCCAGCCCCCGCCAAATGAACTTTGTGGTGGACAAACACCGTGTGCATGGGTTTTCTCGGGGTTTCCCGTTTCCTCCCACTTTCTTCATTCCACCATTTCATTCATTTCTCATCATCACCGTCTCCTTTAGCCTAGTCGGCATAACTGTGGGACGTAAAACTTAAAGATTTCATTTCATTTCATTTTTGAAGGCAGCGACTGGATTTAATTTATATTGAATGAGTACGAACAGAAATAAATCAATAACGCATTTATTACCATAAATAATAACTGATATTTGTTTTATTTAGAATAAAGATATTATTGTAATGCATTAATAGTGTGCTATTTCTTCAATCAACAAGGATTTTCGAAAAAAGGGCACATAACATTTAATACAAATATGTTTATAAATATAATAAATAGTATATATTTTTCATTTAATACAAGCTATGTATTAATCAAGTAGATCTTTTATATTTAAAAACCTGTAATAGGTATTTGCAAACTTATGTTATTGTTATATACTCTGATAAAATCTTTAAGGCTCTTTTTCTCGATTCACGAAAACGGTCTATGTGCCCTTCTTCCGGAATAAGCCTCAATTATTTTTTGTTTTACTTTTTGGAGTAATATGTTTTCACATTCAATCAGGTGTTGAATTATATCGTAATTTAATAATCTTAAACAAAATTAGGAAGTTCTCCTGGATGTTATGCTGTACATACCTTCCTCATAGCACTTCAGGTTGCATAACGGATTAGGATATAATGTTCGCAGAGAAAAGAAAACTTTTTTAGTTTCACATCCCACGTTAATGCCGGCTAGGCTAAAGGAGATAATGATAATGAGAAATGAATGAAATGGTGGAATGAATAAAGTGGGAGGAAACGGGAGAACCTCGAGAAAACCCACGTACACGGTGTTTGTCCACCACAAAATTCACTTGGCACGAGCTGGGATCGAACCAGAGACTCCATGCGCCAGAGGTAAACGCTCTACCACTGAGCCACCGCGGCCCCATTCATAGATAATAAAATAATAATTAATTTTACAGTAAAACTAAAGCGAAAATCATGTGAAAATATTTTATTGTCATCAGGTCTTTATGTATCTCTACAAAATTTCACGACTGTAGTTAGTACAGAAGTGTGTGAATTTAAAGTTGCAAGATTTGATACTAACAAAAAGGTAATTTAATATAAATCAATGTAAAGGACACGGTGTTCCAAATTTATGACTGTACAGGCGTAAAGATGAAGCGAAATCTTTCAGTTTAATGTCCCACGATTATGCCCTTTTGGTTACGGGAGACGATGATTAAGGCAAGTGAATAATGATGAAAGAAAAAAAAATGAAATGAAATGAAATGAAATTTTAAGTTTTACGTCCCACGGTTATGCCGGTTAGGCTAAAGGAGACGGTGATTATGAGAGATTAGTGAAATGGTGGAATGAAGAAAGTGGGAGGAAACGGGAGAACCCCGAGAAAACTCACGAGCACGGTGTTTGTCCACCACAAAGTTCACACGGCGCGAGCTGGGATCGAACCAGAGACCCCAAGCACCAGAGGTGAACGCTCTACCACTGAGCCACCGTGTCCCCCATAATGATGAAAGAATAGGTGGAATTAGAAAGTGGGAGGAAACGGGAATATCTCGATAAAACCCACGGATATGATGTTGTCCACCACAAACTTACTTGGCTGGGAATTGAACCAGGGATCCCATGTACCAGAGGTAAGTGCTCTACCACTGAGCCACCCTGTCCCCCGACTGTAGAAGAGGCAATGCTAAATTACATTAAATCGCTTCGTAGATACAAATTGGATTGGTTTTGAATAGAACTTGAACGTTAGAGTTTAGCTTTATTTTTTCTTTAACCTATTTATGGCTATACACGCAGAAACTATTACGTAATAATTGGTCTAACAGTAACATTGAATTTTTTTTCTTTTTAAGTCTCCAAATGTATCGCTATGCTTAAATGGTTTACCTACTTGTAGGTTTGTTAGCCAATCATAATTTGTTTCCGTTTACTATTTATGGATGGTGCACACGAAGTGACGTTTCTGCCCACTTATCTAACATAACTAAGTGTTGTCCTGTAATTCAGCCATCAGCAAGCGAGATAGTGTAGTGGGGAACGGGTTAAAAAATTATGGTTACTATCAAGCGGCTTTAGAATTTTAATTTTGGATAGGCCCGCAACCTCGATTATGGTTACATATACACATTTGATTGATTAATGATAGTCTGAAATTACTTTTACAATAGTGGTTTATGCTGTTTGTTAAATAATTATCTACCAGTAATATAAATACTGGAAAATATATTTACTTTTTATTGTATCTTTTAGCGTTCATATATTTTTCAAAATTTTTGGGTAGGCTCGTGTCTACCCTGCTTACCCGGTAAAGCAGCCACTGATTATTATTGCATGATGGTCTCCAATCTCCGGTCATGGTTCGAAGCCCACTTTAATAGTAGACACCGTGCTTCATAGCTTCGGTGTTACATGAGGAAGAAAGTAAAGCACAAATATGTAAAACTCAAAGAACTAACTAACAATGTAAGTGGGGATCACTAAAGCCAGTATAGTAAAATTTTAGTAGTCAGCTCCTTTCTCTTGTTGCTTTAAGTAGAGTGAATTGGATTTTGAGTTTAACGTCCCTTTCAGCAACGAGACTATATAAGACGTGGACCTACTGATTAATGTGGAATCCGAACTACATGAGCTCCCGCCGGGAATCGAACCCGGTCTCCCACGCCAAAGGCGCGTACGCTAACCACTTAGCTATGAAAAATTAAACAAGTTACAGTATCACGTGTACACCTCACGAAGAAATTTGCTTTGTACAACGTGATAGTTATTCTCGAAATTAGTATTAAAACCGGAAGCGGTAATAGATTTCCACCACTTCCGGTTTTAGTAGAGAGATATTAGAACGAATAATAAATATATTCTCGAGACGCTTAATTGATTTCAGAAAACAGCTTCTCGCTATCTATTACCGTTTTGATCCTATAGCAATCAACGTTAAAACCGGAAGTAGTTTATTTCTGCAATTTTCGGTTTGAATAGATGGTTGAGAGAGAGAAAACAGTACTTATTGAGTTGAGTTGATTTTGAGTTTAACGTCCCGTTCAGCAGCGAGGCTATATGAGACGTGGACCTACTGATTAACGTGGAATCCGAACCACATGAGCTCCCGCCGGGAATCGAACCCGGGTCTCCCACGCCAAAGGCGCGTACGCTAACCGCTTAGCCACGGAGGAGCTCAAAACAGTACTTATTATGAGAACAGAGCTCCTCCGTAGCTAAGCGGTTAGTGTACGCGCCTTTGATGTGTGAGACCCGGGCTCGATTCCCAGCGGGAGCTCATATGGTTCGAACTCCACGTTAATCAGTAGGTCCCGTCTCATATAGCCTCGTGCAGAAAGTTTTTTCTTTGCGCTGAATACGTACGAGGTGAGGATAATTTCTTTGTTATGAAAAGGTTACTTAATCAATGGGCTAAAAGAACACTACCCGTGTCCGTAAAAGTGATGATTCTCTCCCGAAATAATTCAAATATTTTTACTGGAACAAAAAAAAAAAAAAAAAAAAAAAAAAAATCTGTCCGTATTATGCAGGTGTCCCCTATTGAGAAGTGCCCATTAAGGGAGTTATTTTCACTATAAAACAAAATTTATTTTTCACGAGGTAAGGGATATTTGAAATGGAGTTGAAGAAGTCAGTAAAATAAAAATAAAGATAATTAAAATTGCAGTTCAGTTCCAACAAAACAGAAAAATAATTCCTAATGTAATGACGCACGTAGGTGTTCAACAACAAAAACGGTGTAGGTGTTCAACAACGATAATAGTGTTGGTGTTCAACAACGAAAATGATGTAAGTGTTCAACAACAATTATGGTGTAGGTGTTCAACAACGAAAATGGTGTAAGTGTTCAACAACGATTATGGTGTAGGTGTTCAACAACAAAAATGGTATAGGCTAGGTGTTCAAGAGCGCTAAGTATACTTTACTTCTTCCCAAATACTTGTTTCTTAATTTCTATCTTTGCTTTTATTTTTCATTCTCACTTTTTTTTTATCTATACTTTCGAGCCATCTATAAAACTAGTAACTGTTCTATTTTCTTCCATCTACCTTCCACAGTTAAAACAAGGATTGTAAATCGGGATCGAAAAGTATCCATGAGTTGGTAACCTTGTCAAAGGAAAATATACGACAGCATGCTAATGAAATGAACAGAAACGTCTGTAGTCATGATGAAAGAAAGGAAAATACTCTTGCGTAGCGCTTATTGATGCGTTGAAACGATAACATATAAGCGATATTACTACCAACTCGTATTTCGTTTTTTATAAATAACAAATCAATGAAAGAGGTATCGGGAATAATGAACACCCACCATGTCGCATTTGTTGTCTTCTGTTCTGTTCTGTGAGATGTGACGCAGGTAGCGCCGCCAACCGGCGATAGTACGGAACTACATTGAACGGTGTTTTGCCGGCGGAAGGATTTCACTTCTCTCATGATAGCAGACGACAACAGGTATGTCCAATGTCTGAATTCCTCATGGTTACCAGCTGAAGGAGGGGCCAACACTGACAGAGAAGTAATAAGGATGGAAACTGCGTTCGAGTGAAAGGAGACTGTATGCATTTTCATTCATATGTCCCTATTTGTCACGTACGTTTTCAAATATTATAGAGAAACAACGGGGCGTTGCAGTACGTATATATTCTCCACTTCTTTATTGTGCTTGTTTCAATTCTCTAGATATACCAGAGCAAAACAATATTAGAGACACGTAGTAGTCTAAAAAAAATGGGGAATATCATAAAAAAAGGTCATTGTTTACTGCCCTGTAGTATAACTTTTTTTCCTACGTCCTTTTTTTTCTGCTCCCTGCAGAAACGAATCTGCGTATCCTGCATTAAAAATTAGAGCATTAGGCCCCTCCCGGATATATATATATATATCTTGAAGTAAAAACTGTACGGGAAGCCATTGATTGCTTGATTGATTGATGTTTAACGCAAGGATGTTATAAAATAAAGGATCTGCCTATACTGCAAAATCCTGAAGTCATACGTCACCCCTACTCCGCCCAATAAGATCAAAATGTTTTGAGCCAACATTCATGGCGGAAACAAGAGTAGTCAATCAACAAGGGTAGACTTACCGATGCTTTTTTTTTTTTTTGGCTTCATTGACTTAATAAAATGAAAATACATATGGGCAGATTCTCTATTTTATAATACCCTTGGTTTAACGTCCCTTTTCATCACTGAGGCTGAACTTCCTTGCGGCTAAGCGGTTTTCTTAGGGGAAAGTCGGATAGTATCGGACAGCGTGTAGTATCGGACAGTGTATAGTTCACTATTTTCGGAACAGGATGGCGACACTCTTTAGCCACGCGTTAGTAGTTCTTTGTGAGGGAAGCTTGGCGCCAACATTCTGAGATAGTACGTTGAAAGGTGTACACGTGGTGCGATGATTTGTAGTTTTTGTGCGGTTTGTGGTTGCACGTACTTAATTTTGTCAGCTAATTACAGAAACAAAGGTAAGTGAAATATGAATTTAAGTAGTTGTACATTTTTGTTGTAGTTTTGTATCCTAATTGGCATTATATCATTGCCTACATTGCAAGACAAATTATTTCAAGACTCTTTATCATCATGCACGTTGGTCGGGTGGTATCGGACAGGGTGTTGGCGGGCAATATCGGACAGCAATATTCGAAGTATCAATGCGAAATATTATAGTTCTCTCATGTTTATCAGGTAAAAATGGACAAAAAGAGAGGTAAATGGTCAGAGAAAAATATGAAAACAGCAATTGAAGAAGTGATAAGTAGTAGGATGAGTACAAGAGAAGCAGATAAACAGTCTTCCGTCCCGAAAAGCACTTTAGGTGACAGGGTAAGATTTCTTTCCTTGGGAAAAGAAATTCAAGTAAAACCGCCAATGGGTAAATTTCAAAACACTTTTACGGATGAACAAGATAAGTTACTGTATAATCTTGTCAAAGATCTGGACAGCCAGTTGATGCCTCTCAACAAGAAAGAATTTTTGAAACTAGCATTTCAGTTCGCTGAACATTTGAAACTGAACCATAAATTTAACAGAAATAAAGGACTGGCCGGGAAAGATTTTTATTATTCTTTCATGAAGAGACATCCTGATTTAAGTTTGAGGTGCGCGGAGTCCACAAGTTTGCGGCGGGCTATAGGATTCAACAAGGAGCACGTTGGTATATATTTTTTTGACAAACTCTCTGAACTTATGAATAAATATTATTTTAAACCATCGAGAATTTTTAATGCTGATGAAACTGGTGTGTCAGTAGTTCATAAAAATCAGTTAAAAGTTGTGTCTATAAAAGGGAAAAAGCAGGTAGGGAAATTAACATCTGGAGAAAAAGGCAAAAACGTAACAATTCTTCTGTGCATAAACGCGTCTGGTGATCAATTTATCCCTCCATTAAATGTGTTTCCAAGAGTAAGAATGGACAAAGAACTTACGAAAGATGCTCCCAAAGGAAGCCGTATTTGATGCAACCAAGCAGTTCGATCAGCAAGGAAATCTCTGAAATTCGACGGTGAAACAAAGACTGATTGCACAATTTGTGGGGAAAACTTTGATGAGAACTGGATACAGTGTAATTCGTGCAAAGGTTGGGCACATGAAAACTGTGCAAGTCTCGAGAGAGAGGCATTTTATTATAAATGTGATATTTGCAATACAACATAACAATCTGCAGTTTGTAAGGTATGTAAGAAGACATGTAAAGAATCTAAGAAGGTAATAATAGATCTGTCCGATATAACCCGCCAGTTTTTTATATCTTGAAAAATTAGACTTTTACATTTTTTTCAGTTTCTCTAAATTTTGTAGTAAAAGTGAAGTATGGTTTATATAGTGTTATAAAGATATGTATGAGGATTGCACATATGAGGTTTTTGTTTAATTTCTGATTATCATAAAGTTGTTACATCACATTTTCCTTAAGTGTCCGATACTACCCGACCTTCCCCTACGCCTCTTTGGAGAAGGAGATCCTTGTTCGATTCTCAGCGGAAGCTCGTGTGGTTCGGACCCCATGTTAAGCTGTAGGTCTATCTCTCATATAACCTCGCTGCTCAAAGGAACGCTAAACCCAAAATGAAATCGAATCAAAAGTCAGCACCGAGGCTCTGCACGACAGGAACTACTCCTTAAAATGGGATTGAAGACACTACTTGAATTTGTTTCTGATAAAACCATGCGGAATCGAATCCAGAACCACGCAAAGAGAGAGCATGTGCTTTAGCCATTTAGCTACACATCAAACGCAGTGGCGTTTTTGAGTACTCACTAGATGGTGTTGATGCTGTGGCGTCCACTCATCGTCATGAGAACAATTAAGAAGCTACTTGAAAGAAAGAACTAGCGATCTCCACTCTAGAAAGCCAACAGTAACGGCGAGGAAAGCCAATGTGCTGACCACAGATTGACTGAAAGGCATGAATGCTTGCCGGTAGGCCCTGGCCTTCTAAGGACTGTTGAACCAGGAGTTGGGTTGTTAACGGTTCTGGTCCTTAGACTATTTGATACAGTGAAACATTAATGATAATGAAAGGAATAGTGAAACTATATAATTCATAACAATACTGTCTTGAGCGGGATTCGAACCCGCGACAAATAGGTCTTACAATCTCCAATCTGATGTCTTAGGCAGTTTGACCATGGAAAACTTTTAAATTCAGGTTGCTCCTTTGGCCTCACAATACTGCCTGAAATTCGAGAATTCTTTGATATCTTCACCAGGAACCAAATCTTAGACCCTGCCATCAAACGTACACACAATAACAAAGCAATTACATAACATCCAAAAGTTAACATAAACGTTGTATTTAAGCTTAGGACTGTTTAACATTACTTCATCCAGTTGCCAGGCTGACGCTGCTCACGAACGCATTTCCTGATTCTGTTGCTGTTAGTCCCTGGACAGTTTTCCACAGAAAGCACAACATTGACGCATACATTTCGCATCTAGCCAGAGAGCATGGGGGCGTTCTTCTATGTAAGTGGCGGAAAATTAGATTAAAGTGCTGTTGGGAATAGTGCATACTCTCGCCATCACACCCTTACACCACCTACATTAGATATAACAACGTCCCACACACACACACATTTATTTCTCTAAAAACATTTAATGTATTTCTGCAGTAAAATAAGATAAGTAAACTAATGGTCTTTTCAAATTAATTTAGAATACACAATCCTTGAATTTGCAATTTTAACAGAAGAGGAATGTTGGGAATAAACATATCGTATATATAGGGTTTTCTGGCAGTGTGCAACGGTATCAAGCAGTGTTTCTTTCGAAAAAAAAATGATCCGGGGGGGGGAATACTTAGTATTGGGAAGAGCATATATTACTTTCATACGGTACTATTATAGACGTATTATCATATTATAGACGTATTATCTTGGTCTCTTCCGGGGGGCACTCTCAGAGTCCAGTGGGAGGGGAGCGCAGTGCCCCACAAAAAACAGGTCTGGAAGAAACACTGATATCAGGTACAATATATGTACAATATATTTCTGAAATTTATACTGTATTTTACGTAAATTATCATTTGATGTCCCTATTCAAGAAATTCTAAAAATATTATCGTTTTTTTCTTTTTTTAAAGATGGAGCACATACTAATTAATTGATATGATTAAGCTGAACAACGTGATATATATCTGTATGGAAGCTCATGAGTAGCTTTCGAGAAAATCGATTTTATTTCTAAACCTAAATTTTGATGCTGTAAAAGAGTAACACCATCTATGAAGATGGAACTGGTTGATTTAATTTGATTTTTATAGTTTAGCGTCCATTTCAGCAGCGAGTCTATATGAGACATAAATCTACAGCTTAACGTGGAATTCCAAACACACAAACTCCAGCTGGGAATCGAGTCCCTAGTCTTTCATGCCAAAGGCGGGTACGCTAACCGCTTAGCCATGTGGATGCTCAAGATGATACTGATACTCAAGTATACCCTCATGAATAGAGACCGGCTATTTAGGCATTAAAAACCTGGAAAATAGGCAGGCAAATAGGCATTTAAAATTTAAAAAAATAGGCGGTAAAATGAAACTTGAAGTAATGAAAATACTCAATACAATTAAAAAATAGATTCAAGTCATAGATAATGTTGAAAGAATATAGATACATACTTGTTTGTTTTCAAAACAAAGCTTGATATGCATTCCATATATATATAAGCCTTGGAGTGCCAAGATGGAGTCAATTTGACCCCAGTGAGACATCTATTTTTTATTGCATTAAAAAACTATATGCTGAAATGGGCTTCTAATAGTGCTTCTATAAGAGTCTCTCGAAATAATTTTGTACACTTAACAAGTATCGTAGAGTCTAATTTGTCTTTTTATTTACAGAAATGGAAAATGGGGTCAACATGACCCCATCTTGGTCAATCATGGAATAAAGAGTTTTCAGTCATATTCCGAGAGGAGGGAAGAAAAAAACTTTCTCATTACGCCAAATGTAGAGGGCTCTTAGGGCATGGCGTTTTCGTGCAAGCGAGTTTTGGCGCCAACCTCATTTTGTTAGTTTCTCTTATGTGGTACATTTTCCTCTTGACAATAAATGTTCATTGCTTGTATTGTAACAATAGAATATCATTTGATCTCTTTGCTGGTCTTAGAGTCACAAAAACCTATGGGGTCAAATTGACCCCATCTTGGATATTTAAGTAAAATTTATATCTTGGTACTCCAAGGATTAATATCATACCGAAGAAAAGTAAATGATTTCTATTATGGAATGTGGGCTAATAGCTTTTTTCTTGGGCTAGTAAAATTTTGTTGTTTATTTGCATCCCTGATATATACCCTCTAGATATATGTGTGCGTCTGTTATTTATATTACATAAATTACATATTTTCCCAATGAAGACTTATTTTGAAGAAAATGCATAGAATAGGCAACATTAGGCACTAAAGCAATTATTGAAGACAATAAGAGGCGAAATAGGCAAAATACAATTGATTTAAATCGAAACTATAACCCTCCCACATAAAATTTACAGAGTAAAACGTTATTCTTGACCATATCTTTAATATTAAAGAATAGTCATTTTGTGTAACATCTTGTCTCTACTCATCAGCCTCTTCATTGTGACTTTAGCAAGAGGGTAGTATCCTCGTCGCCAAAAGTGCCTTTACATCGCCGTGACGGGTATGTGAACGCGCAGTACTCTAAGGAAGGGATGGTTGCATAAGAATTTGTGATTAATTTTGAACAGTTTTTATTTTGACTAGGGAAATATCGTAGGTATAGAGAGTAAAGACACAGATTTTAAGCATCAGTGCACTGTCATCTCTGTTTTTCAATTTATTGCCTTATATGTTAAGTTAAACATCTGTCACTGATAGCGCAGATCATCTTACTTTTTAAAATTGCCACTTAGCTTATTTGTCCAAACATTAATCTCCAGATGTAGAGAGAAAAGAAAGAAAGAGATACAACATCTGTAAGATTTATGTAATCGGAACTATAGGGACCGACTGAGCTAATTACTGCTGCTAGCGCTTTTCACTCTTCAGGAATTTACTACGACATGTTTCGTAAGTCCTAAATCTGTGAATGAATTATATCATTCACCTCACTGTAATTATTTGTAAATGGAAACTGATTACGTTGAACGTGAATATGTTTCGCTGTCGTAAAGCAAGGACCGTAATAAATGTAAATAAGGTTCTCATTATTATATAAAAAACAGAAATATTTAGTCCGTGTATAGAACAATATAATACAGTAAATAAGCAACATCATAATCACTAACGCCCGCATAATTTTTTTTCAACGGGGGGGGGGCAAAGACCGATATAGAAAAATCTTTGAGTTTTACGTCCCACGTTTATTCCGGTTAGGCTAAGAGAGACGGTGATGATGTGTAATGAATGAAATGGTGGAATGAAGAAAGTGGGAGGAAACGGGAGAATCCCGAGAAAACCCACGCACACGGTGTTTGTCTAACACAGTTCAATTGGCGTGGGCTGGGAAAGAACCCGGTACCCCATGCAACAGAGGTGAACACTGTACCACTGAGCCACCGCGGCACCTGAATCAAACGGCCCCGCGTCAAAAGAGCCCGGGTCAAAAGGTCTCCGCAACAAAAGGATGCGAGTAAAAAGTCCCGAATCGAAACGCAATTCATCAAAAGGGCCCGGGTCAAAAGGGGCCGAATCAAAACGCACCTCATAAATAGAGCCCGGGGCAAATGGGTCCCACGACAAACTGACCTAAATCAAAAGGCCTGCGTCAAACGGGCCCGGGTGGGAAAGATGTCCGTTACAAAAGGGCCCGAGTCAAACGGCCCTGTGTCAAAAGTTTACGGGTTAAAAGGGTCCGAGTCGATAGGGGACGAATCAAAACGCCCCTCATTAAAAGAGCCCGGGTCAAACGGGTCCCACGACAAAATGACCTAAGTCAAAAGGCCCTGCGTCAAACGGGCCTAGGTGACAAATGGTCCCGCTACAAAAGGTCCCGCGTCAAACGGCCCTGTGTCAAAAGGCCCGTCATAAAAGGAGGGCGGGTCAAAATGGTTCCACGACAAAATGACCCAAGTCAAAAAGCCCTGCGTCAAACGAGCCCGAGTGAAAACCCACGCACACGGTGTTTGTCCACCACAAAGTTCAATTGACGTGGGCTGGGATCGAACCCAGGATCCCAAGCCGCAGAGGTGAACGCTCTACCACTGACCCACCGCGGCCCCTGAGTCAAACGGCCCCTCGTGAAAGGGCCCGGGTGAAATGGCCTCCGCAACAAAAGGGCGCGAGTGAAGTCCCAAATCAAAACGTCCCTCATCAAACGGGCCCTGGTCAAAAGGGGCCGAATCAAAATGCCCCTCATAAGAAGAGCCCGGGTTAAAGGGTCCCTCGACAAAATGACCCAAGTCAAAAGGCCCTGCGTCAAACAGGCCCAAGTGAAAAAGGGGCCCGATGCAAAAAGGCCCGAGTCAAACGGCCCCGGGTTAAAAGGGCCCGAATCGAAAGGAGCCGAATCAAAACGACCCTCATAAATAGAGCCCGGTCAAACGGGTCCCACGACAAAATGACCTAAGTGAAAAGGACCTGCGTCAAACGGGCGTTTGTCAAAAATGGGCCCGCTATAAAAGGGCCTAAGTCAAAGGGCCCCATGTCAAGGGGGTCCGGGTCTAAATGTCTTCACAAAAAAAGGGCCCGAGTCAAAAGGCCCGAATCAAAACGCCATTCATCAAAAGGGCCCCGGTCAAACGATTTCCGCAACAAAAGGGCCCGAGAATAGTTTGTTAACGCAAAAATTTGGGATTTACGTAGCGATAATAAACATAACAATTATGACTGTCTGCATTTTTACATTACGTTACTATACTCAGAATTTTTGCGAAGACTGTATAAGAATGACAACCAACGTCAGTAAATGAAATGAAATGAAATCTTTAAGTTTTACGTCCCATGTTTATGCCGGTTAGGCTAAAGGAGACGCTGAGGATGAGTGAAATAGTGGAATGAAGAAAGTGGGAGTAAACGGGAGAACCCCGAGAAAACACACGAGCACGGTGTTTGTCCACTACAAAGTCCACACGGCGTGAGCTGGGATCGGACCAGGGACCCCAAACACCGGAGGTGAACGCTATACCACTAAGTCACCGCGCCCGAACCAATGTCAGTAACAGAGGCGACTTTTGATGGAAGTTACAATTTTA
Organism: Thermobia domestica; assembly: GCF_964235325.1. Lineage (NCBI taxonomy): Eukaryota > Metazoa > Arthropoda > Insecta > Zygentoma > Lepismatidae > Thermobia > Thermobia domestica. The sequence continues at coordinate 25,334,358 of NC_137462.1, forward strand.
AAAATTAACATTTTACGAATGTAATCCACGAGAACAGCGCAAATGTACGATGGAATTTAATTTACGGTGGAAAACATTAATGGTCTCAAAACAAAAGTTCAAAAAAAGAAAAAAGCACAACCACTTTTTGTTCATTGTTATGCAAATTTATTATTATTATTATTATTATTATTATTATTATTACGTTTTCTATTATCATTAATATTAATAATAATATAAAGGTCAGTGGTAGCCCATGCTTTCAAACCATATACGCCACTGAAACAGTTAACTCTACATAACATCAGTTGTCTTTCGATCATTTTATGTTACTTCGTCCCACTCTCCAAAGCTGTGCAAAGGTGCCTTCTTAATCCTTGCCTCAAGGCAAGAAAAGCAAACAATATTTTCGCAGGGAGTGACTCAGAACGCACACAGCTCGCTGTATAGCTGCAAGAGACCTATGGGTGAGTTGCCCTCTTGTTACAAGGCGTTTAGTCAGTACCCTATCAAGGACAGTTCCGTTAGTTGAACATTGATTGACTGTTAGAATACAACAGCAGCATACAACCGTCCCTTCTGTTTACTTTTCACGAATATTTTTCAGCTTAATGCGTACAGGTGACGTTTTGCGTATTTAACTGACAATATATCGTATATATCGTACAGTATATATAGTAAAACCTGTCAACTTGGCCATCTGTCTATCTTGGAAGTTGGCCGCATTGAAACAATGTTTACCCTATAATGATAATGATAAATTTACCTGCATATCTTGGCCATGCAAAGTATCATTTTGTTGTTTTTCTTAACTCTTTTGCATTCCCATACGCGAGGCAGATGTTCTGTATTTGTAAGTGGAGACAAAGAAGCATAGACTCCCACGATTTGTTCTTGGAGGTCAAAGGCCAGAACACTACCCTGATAAAGGCTTGGGGAAGGAAGACATGAATAAGAAAAAGCACGTACAGGAATTCCGGAAATGATTGCACGTATTTGTTTACCCTATATGTTTTGGAAAAATCATTAGCTATAGCCTATCAGCTCCGTTCATCAGTGGGGAACTTTAGTAATTCCGGAAAATTCTCAAGGCTAAAGCTAACCATCTCAATTCTCAACTATTGGTACATGACTTCTTGTCAAGAGGTAGTGGAGGTTTTAAAATATGAATTCCCTTAACATTTCTCAAAAGATCTTTTGCTCCGAGGGAAACACTTGTAGCTCATTAACAAAAAGTAGTTAAATTATTAATCTATATACATTATTTTAAAGTAGCTGTCGTGCCATTGCTTATTAACAACCAAGTAATACTAGAAATCCTATTCTAAAAATACACGAATCACACGTATTTTCTGGTAAGTTGGCCGCTTTTCAATGGAACCAATGTTGGCCAGCATAGACAGGTTTCACTGTTCATATATATAGTATTTGTAAGGCATATGTTTACTCTCTTCCTTTAAGTATAAAATTTTATAATTAGTGAAATTTGGTGAATAGTATTATTTTTTCGAAGCATAGATTTCTGAATGGTACCTCATTTGCAAGAAATGGGGGCATTACTTCCCCATACCCTCCTTAGGGATAGTCATTTTTAAATCCCTTAGAAATGAACTGTAAAGTAAACAAAAAACAATAGAAGTAAAAAAAACACCTTACGACACCTAACTTAATACCTAATACCAAATACCTTACCTGATTAATACCTTACAGTCTTGTAAATGAGCTCCATACCTTATTCTTTATTTCGGCGAAAATATTACTAGCTCTTTCTTTGAATTGAAATATCCTACAAAGCTTCCATACCAAGTTCTTTATTGTAAGTGTCCGTATTTCAGAAAGTTTGTCAAACTATTCGTTAAGTAAGTTACACTCTTTCCAGGGCATTCATTGAATGTTTACAAAAAAAACTGGAGTTATACCATACTTAGCAGCTTCGTTGTTTCCTGATATATGCTTTGAGGTTCATTACTGAGAATATATTTCAAGTATTCGGGAAGAGAAATGTGTTTGTTCTATCGGAACATATGTTGATAAGTTCATTCTTAAGCTGATCTGAGCAAAAAGTGTTAGGAAAGGTGGATATCAAGTCATTCAGTTTGCCGTATGGAATAATTTGTTGATGCATACTAAATATTCTATAATTTATTAGTTCTACAATGACCAGATTTTTGTATTTTTCAAATCTTTCATCTGCACAATTATTGAGCGAAGAATCTAATATAAATAGAGTTTGTTTGTGTGTCTATCTATCTATCTTTGTGTCTGTGTGCACCAGCGGACCAGACGAGTGGACCGAATTACCAAAATTTGGTCACGGCTACCTTGATCCAGGCCCCAGACCAAGACAAAAGGTTTCTCTTTCTCAAAATTCGAACCAGGGGGAGGGGTATTTACCGGGACATGTAAAAGTACTTGTCACTCTCGCGAAAAACATAGAAGTGATAGAATTGCCAATACATCTAAACTTTTCGTTAGGGAATCTTCTTTTTTTTATTATTCTGATGTTGGAGACATATAGGGACAATATATGTATACTAATGTTCTTCAAGGGTACGTTACAAAAATTTAACATTTTATAGAGGGAGCTCGAAAGATGGTTTAAAATAAAAACAAATAAGAAGAAATAGCGGTCTGTTTCTGTCGCTTACAAATCCAGCTTAAAATGAAGATAGCCAGCCCTGGAAACGTAGACAGAACAGCAACTGTCTTTTCGCAAGTACTAGTACACAGCACGAGTCTTTGGACTTTAACTTCTCACCTGGCTGTTTGTTTATCCTACGTTTCTATAGGAATAGTGTTCAAGGTTTCGTAAAACCCATTGCTTTCTGTCTTTCATACGGAAGCATTAAAAAAGCTTAGAATAAATCATAGGAAATATTAAGTTCAGAATCTAAATTGCAAAATTTTAAGTTAGTAATTTAGGCTTAATGGCTTAATACATATAACATTCTAAAGGGTAGACGCTTCTACCTTGTCTCCCCTCAAGCATTGCCACTGCGTTAATCTCAAAATCAAAACTCAACACATACCTCTTTTTATTTAAAAATATTGTGTGGTATACAATATGTGGAATTCAAGATGGCTGCTATGATGTATACTAAAGCATTTAACGCAGTTTCTAAACCAATGTCAAATTGTAACATTTGCTTTTCCTCCGACTATGCATCTCTTTGTTACTGCCCTATCATGATAATTTTTTCTATGAGATACATATGTCAAACATAGCACACTCTGTCTGAAACAAATGATGTGTAATAAATGAGTTCACATTCTCATTTGTTTGAATATTCAAGCCTAAGTGAAGTGTAAAATCATAACCTTTTACATTTAAAACAATATTGTGTGATATGCAATATATCGGAATTCAAGATGCCTTCCATGGTGACCACACTCCAAATCAATACAGGTTTTGCAATAATACCATTTGTAACATTTATTTTTCCTCCGTTCGCGCATGTCGTTATGATTGTTCTGTCCCAATATTTTTCACTAACCCTGTATACAGATCCACATATGTATTCTCACAGTAAAATTAAACTAATCTTTTTCCACAGAATATTTTTCATACTATACTTTGATCCAGGGGTAGAAATGAAATTTTACAAGTAAGGGGAAATTCAACAATAGACAAAGTTTGATTGGGCTATGTCACTAGAATACAAACTCAGAAAGACGGGAGTCAGGGGCAGACTGGCCAGAGCCGTTAGGCCGCAATCGCAGCCTAGGCCCTCTCAGAAAAAAATATGAAACAATAAAGAAAGAAAGAGAAAGAGAGAAAAGCTAAAACATAAGAAAGCTAAATAATTCGGTAGATCACTTATTATACTGCCAACACACACTCCTCTTCCATCCTTTCATCAATCAGTAAGTTATCTTTTTCAATAAGGTCCTTTTGTTACTGGATTTGTGGCTAGATCCATCTTTTACTATGGTCTTTTATTATCAGAATTTGTGATTTTGTTTGTACCTGGGGCCTTGGACCTTTCTTTCAATATATTGGACAGTTGGGGCCTTCTTTCATTACATTGAGCAGTTGTGGCCCTGAGTCCTTTATTCATTATATTGGGCAGTTGGGGACTTTCTTTCATTTCATTGAGCAGTTGGGCTCCTAGGCACTTTCTTCATCATGTTGAGCTCTTGGGACCTGGAACTTTTTTCATTATGTTGGACAGTTGGGGCCCTTTCATCGTTGAAGACTGGGGTCTAGTTTGTAGCTGGGTCCATATTTAACCACAGGCTGATTGGTCCTTTATGGATGTTAATACATCTTGTAGGTCTATATTTGATAACTCAAAAATGGAAAAACGGAGTATTTAAAAAAATATTTTCTATCAAAAACGTTTACAAAATTGCAGGAGAAAACAGTGGAAGATGGCAAGAAAGCGGGCATTTTCAGCATAATGGTTGATTCTATTTAAGATGTTTCAGTACTGAACCAGCTTACTATAGTAATTCTCTGCGTTATAAGCGGTCAAGTATTTGGGCGGCTGTTAGTAGTTGTCGTAAAGAGTGACACTGTAAGGCAAGTAACTTAAAATTAAAACAAAAGAGTACTTTGTGCCAACAATTTTTTGATGTCTGATATTGTAAGTTGCTCTTTCGATGGAGCTGCTAACTTGAGTGGATGCTATAAAGGAGTTAAAGCATTACTGGAGAAGGATAATCCTGAAATCATTTACCCCCAATGCATGGCTCATGCTCTTAATTTGGTTATGACAAATTCGACTGAGTAGATCCCTGAAGCTGCAAATTTATTTGGTGTGGTTGAAACCAGTGCCGTGTTCTGTCTGAATACTGCAAAAGAAAGAATGTTTGGAAGAAAATGATTGATGCAAGCCACGAGGGACATGACAAACTACGAAAAGTTCAAAAGTCGGTGCAACACGATTGTGGAGCAAAAAAAGGCACTGAATGCGGTAGTCAACACTAACGAGTTTTGCTATGAAACATGAAGCCAAGACGAGACGACTGTCTATCACCATCAAGATTTCTTTCATTTTTATTGTTCCTCAATGATGATGTGCAGGACAGGAGTTTTAATGCGAAATCAACATTTCAAGCTTAACTTTGCTGAATAAATTGATAGAATTTAACACTGTAATGATGTGCTCTGTGTTTCAGGACTTGTTTACAGAAACGAAGCATGTTTCAAAATACCTACAGTCTCACGGACTATCGTACAACCTGGAGACTTGTAGACAATTTGCAGCAGCAGCTTCAGAAGAAAATAGAGGCAAAAGATGTCTGTTTAAGCTTTACGAAAATACAAAAATATTTTGTGTAAAAAAAACAAGAGCTTGTGCAATCTGGTGTAGAAATAGCAATGGAAAAAGACTTTCCGCCCAGAAGAATCTTAAAGAAGAAGATAATGTCAGTGATAGATTTCAGCAGCCAAATGAACTCCAAATGATGGATCCCAAGCAGTTTTCGGAAATCGGGAAGAATGGTGTGTCTGCAGGAGCTTTCAGAGTTCTTGCGAAAAAACTAAATATAAAATAGGAGGAAATATACAAAGAGCTCCAGTAGTTCTTTGTCGTGTATTCTGTCACAAAACGTTCTGGTTTTTGATGATCCTGAAGAGAATGATACCCCTGAATCCGTAGAAGAAGATGATGATTATGCATCTGAGATGCTATGGGAGATGGAACATTTTGGACGGGATTCACGGCAAGAGTGATAATGATGCTGCAAACACCTTGTGTAAAAATTGTTTGTCATGTGCAGGGAAAATTGTGTACCAATTTCTGTCAGTCTAGTTGTTTTAATAATTTATACATTGCTTAAAAACATGCGTTGTCTCTACCATGCACACAAGTGACATGTGAAAGGTGCTTCTCAAAGTTAAAGTTAGAGAGTAAACAAATCTCAGAGCTAATTTGTGTGAAGACATTTTGGACACATTCATACTAATGAAAATGGAAAGAGATATGTTAAATTTAGTGTCTGTGAACAAAGTTATTCAGGAACTCTCCCATTCATAATCTGAACTGAAAAGAATCTTAACGTTTTAAAATTATTAGTTGTTTAGTGGTTCAGCAGTGTTTTTCATTTTCAGTAAAACGTCATGCTCATTCCAGAGTCAAAAGTTATTATTAGTTGTTTGTTACGATTTTCAGTAAGCTGTTCTGTTCTTTCCATAGTACAAAGCCATTGGCTATTATTTGTTTAGTGTTTCAGCTACTATACAGAGTCTCAAAAGTCCCATGACATTCGGTAACTCTTATTATCAGAATTACAACAAAATGTAGGAGAGGAAACCATTTCCAAATATAGTGTTTTCAATCTAAAGTGAAAGAATTTTTCAAATCGGACAAGCTGTTTGGGCTGTACGCTATATATGCGCATAATGTTACATGAAAATGTAACGTTACCATTTACCTGGACCCACAACATAAATGAATGAAGTTACTGTCTATTAAAAACTTTATTTGAAGACGGTATCTCCTCTTACATTTTGTTGTAACTCTGATAATAACAGAGTTATCCTAAGTCAGGGGACATTTTAGATACCCCGTGTGGCAATACAATAATAATTATAAAACATTATCTTGAAAGTTTGTTTCTGGAAATCTTGTGCTTGCTATGACATCAAATTTCCAATGACCAATAAAAAATCATAGCTTGCAAAAACTATCATGTAACAATGAATTTACAACTACTTAACTCGATGGCTCATCGCATATGTTCATTGTACCCACTGGCGCAACCAGGAATTTATTTCGGGAGGGGACAAGAATATTCAATACAGTAGTCCACAAACGACGTGCTGCGCCATTTGATATGGACAAAATTGAAAGTTTGAATTCTCCTCATTACAAGCAATTTAGTTATCCTTATTATTAACTTGCTAAAGAAAACCTTAAAATGAAAATTCCAATTCACAAATTCCCTATTATTAATGGTTACAAGTTTTAAAATTTGCACTATAATTATTATTTTGTAGATCTATATTTTTGCATAAAATGACGCACTCTTTACTAATATTTATTACTCTAAGAAATTAATGTAGGGGTTTTCTCTGTGCATTTCTCTTTCGACAATGCTTTGACTTAATTCAATGTTCATTTATGCATTGATCTATTTTGAAATTTCACCGAAATTTGTCTGCAGCGCGGCTGTATAAGATTGACCAGGTTTGTTTCGGGGAGGCATGAACCCCCGAGCTCATAGCTGGTTGCGCCACTGATTGTACGATATTTTAGAAATTGGTGTTATAGTCTGAGAGCCCTCCATGGTAACCGTGTTCTAGGCCCTAATACACCCAGTCCGCCTATGACCGGAGTGCAAGCAAACTTTCATGGAGAACGACTTAAGCGAAAGCGATTGTTGCAAACCAGTCAACAAGTAAACAAAACTAATATCACCATTCAAATCTCCTATTTGTTACTAATAACCACAGATATATTTCCTTCTTTTGCACAAAGGCTTCAATTTACTAAGAGGACACAAACCTCTTGTGCATGCGTGATCTCCAATCTTGCTTTGATCTAAAGCTTTTTACCCGTGAAACCGTATTTACCATTTTGACGCGGGATCTTTCTGACTTGTGCCATTTTGACGCGAGGGCCTTTTGACTCAGGCCCAGCTGACGCCTGGCCGTTTTAACCCGTGCACTTTTGTAGTGGTGCCCCTTTCACCAGGGTCCGTATGACGTATTTCCTTATTGACTCGGGTCCTTTTTTCGCAGAACCCTTTTGACCCAGGCTCTTTTGATGCAGCGCCCTTATGACTCGGGCCCTTTTTTCGCGGAGACCTTTTACCTGGGCCCTTTCGTTGTTTTAACTCGGACATTTTGTAGCGGGACCACTTTTGACCCGGATCCGTTTGACGCAGGGCCCTTTTGTCTCGGACCCTTTTGTCGTGGGACTCTTTTGACCCAAGCCCTTTGATGAGGGGCGTTTAGATTCGGCCCCTTTTGACTCGGGCAATTTTGTTTCGTAGACCTTTGACCCAGGTCCTTTTCACACGGGTCCGTTTGACTTACGCTTTTTGTAGTGGAGCCACATTTCACCCGGGCCCGTTTTACGCAGAGCCCTTGCGATTCGAGACCTTTTGTCGTGAGACTCTTTTGACCCGGGCTCTTTTGATGAGGGGCGTTTTGATTCGGGCCTTTTGACTCCGGCCCTTTTGTTGTGAAGACTTTTAACCCGGCCCATTTGACGCAGGTCCGTTTGACTCTTGCCCTTTTGTAGCAGGGCCCCTTTCTGACACGGGCATGTTTGACGCAGGGCCTTTTGACTCGGGTCCTTTTGTCGTGGGACCATTTTAACCCGACCCCTTTTTACGAATGGCGTTATGATTCGGGCCCTTTTGCCTCAGGCCTTTCGTTGTCGAGATCTTTTGACCCGAGACCTTTTGACGCGGGGCCGTTTTGACTCGGGCCCTTTTGTAGCGGGACCTCTTTAGACCTGGGCTCGTTTGAGGCAGGTCTCTTTTGTCGTGAGACCCTTTTGACCTGGTTCCTTTGGTGAGGGTAGTTTTGATTCGGGCCCTTTTGACTCTTCCCCTTTTGTTGCTGAGATCTTTGACCCGAGCCCTTTGACTCCTGGTCTTTTGTTGCTGAAACGTTTGACCTGAGCCCTTTTGTCCCGGGTCCGTTATGACTCGTGCCCTTTTTAGCGGGGCCATTTCTGACTTGTGCTCTTTTCTTGCAGAGACCTTTTGACCCGGATCCCTTTGACGTAAGTTCGTTTTGACTCGGGTCTTTTGTAGCGCGGCAATTTTGACCAGGGCCCATTTGTCGTGGGATTATTTTCACCCAGGCTATTTTGATGAGGAGCGTTTTGATTCGGCCTCTTTTTGTCTTGGGCCCTTTTTTGCGGAGACCTTTTGAGCTGGGCCCTTTTGACACGGAACCGTTTGACTCGGGCCCTTTTGTAGCGGGACCACTTTTGACCCGGGCCCGTTTGACGTAGGTCCCTTACGACTCGAGCCCTTTTGTCGTGGAACCCTTTTGACCCAGGTCCTTTTGATGAAAGGTGATATGACTCTGGCCCTTTTTTGCGGAGACCTTTTGAACAGGGCCCTTTTGATTCGGGGCCGTTTGACTGGCTCCTTTTGTAGCGACGCCCATTTTTTACCCGGGCCCGTTTGACACAGACCTTTTGGATCGGGTCCTTTTGTTGTGAGACCCTTTTGGCCAGAGCCCTTTTTCTGAGGGGCGTTTTGATTCGGGCCCGTTTGACTCAGGCCCTTTCGTTGCCGAGATCTTTTACCCGGGCACGTTTGACGCGGGGCCGTTTTAACTCGGGCCCTTTTGTAACGTGGCCCCTTTTGACCCAGGCTTGTTTGAGGCAGTTCCCTTTTTGCTAGAACTATTTTGTCTTGGGACCCTTTTCACCCGGCCCTTTTGATATGGGTCGTTTTGATTCGACCCCTTTTGACTCGAGCCCTTTTGTTGCGGAGACCTTTTAACTCGGTCCCTTTTGATGCAGGGCTGACTCGGGCCCATTCGTAGAGGGACCTCTTTTTGACTCAGGCCCTTGACTCAGGCTTTTGTAGCGGGTCCCTTTTGTCGCGGGCCGTTTTGACTCGGGCCTCTCTGTGTTTGCTCTTTTGTTTGCCCTTGTGATATGGAACCATATATATAAGGCAGCAGCTGAAATACCTGGGACAGGGGTCCTGGTGGAGTATGAGTAAATCAATGATCGACCGATCCAGGGCGCAGTAAAATTAATTACGCCACTGTTCATATCTCTTTCTTTCTATTCTCTCGACATCATGTCTGGAGATGAATGTTCTAAATAATGGGCTACAGTGGCGAAAGACGAGATACGCTATCAATATTAATGTTATGGATTTTAACTTAACATAGGGCAATAAAATAAAAAACTCTATATCGATATTTTGCCCCCCCCCCTTCCGTTGGAAAAAATCCTGCGGGCGTTAGTGATTATGATGTTACTCAGTTACTGTATTATATTGTTCTATATACGGAATAAATACTTCTGTGTTTTGTATAATAATATCTATATTTATTACGGTTCTTGCTTTACGACAGCGAAACATATTCACGTTCAGCGTAATCAGTTTCCATTCTCAAATAATTCCAGTGAGAGGAATGAAATAATTCACGCACACATTTAGGACTTAGAAAAGTGCCCTGCGAACATGTCGTGGTAAAGTCCTGAAGAGTGAAAAGCACTAGTAGCAGTTGTTAGAAGTTATTAACTTAACATATAAGACAGTAAATTGAAAAACTGAGAATACGAATCATTTTAGAGATGACAGTGCACTGATGCTTCTAATCTATGCCTTTACTCCCTATACCTACGTTATTTCCCTAGTCAAAATAAAAACTCTTCAAAATTAATCACAATTTCTTATGCAACCATCCCTTCTTTAGAGTACTGCGCGGTCACATATCCGTCACGGCGATGTAAAGGCACTTTTGGCGACGAGGATACATACTGCAGGTAATGAGATAGACTTCCAAAATTTCATTACCTTTTAAACTGTAATTTCTTTTGAAATAAAATATTGTCCAATATATTGTATATATCTAATATATAAAACTGAAAGGGACAATGTTTGTGACTTAATAACTCTTGAACCATCCGACTAATCTCGATTACATTTTCAACACAAATGAGGTTCGAGAGTGGAATGGTTTACGTCATTTCATTTTGACGGTTCAACTTAAGAGAGGGGGAAGGGAAAGATATTTAAAAATGTTCGAAAATGACCGATATTAGTGTCGAATCCATAGTTTTCAGGGTCGCTGAGATAAACTGCGACACTTTCGATGCCGTTTAAATCCAAATTCAGCCTCGCAACTTGAGGGAGAGAAGAGTAATATATATATACAGGGGCGGATCCAGGATATGATCAAGGGAGGGGCTAAACCATATTTTGCCGTTTTATCCAGGATAAAGCAGGATTGAAGCCCATTTTATCCAGTGTATACCTGAGCGTCAAGGAAGGGGGGCTATAGCCGCTATAGCCTTCCCTTGGATTCGCCACTATATATATAAAGAATGGAAAATGACCGATATTAGTGACGAATTTATAGATTTCGGATTCGCTGAGACTTCCGATGCTATTTAAATACAAATTCAGCCCTTTATGTCCAAAATGAAACCTATTCTCCCCGTGCGAAGAACGGGTATACCTGTAGTATACAGAGTGTCTCAAAAGTCCCTGACAGGGTAACTCTGTTATTCTCAGTGCTACAACAAACTGTAAGAGGGGAAACGGTTTAAATATGATGTTTTCAATCTAAAATGAAGGAACTTTTAAAATCGAACGAGCCGTTTGGGCTGTACACTCTTTATGCGCCCAATGTTAAATGAAAATTCAACATTGTCATTTACCTGGATGCACAACATAAGTGACGAAGTTACTGTCTGTTATGCTAACCTATCAATGGCCAGTCCCCATTTCAAACATGCCAAAAATCACCATACTCTTACAAAATTTGAACTGAATAATAGCACGAATTCCCTAGTTTTAGTCGACATTTATGGTTTTCGTCTGTTAATATTGATCCTAGATATTTGAAACTATACACTTTATCAAAAGTATTATTCGATATTTTAAGGCATCACTTCTCTGCATTTATTTCTAAACTCATGTCCCTGCAAGCGTTTAATAAGACCTCTGCATTTCTTTCTGTTGTTTTCCATCATCCGTTATTAAATTTACATCATCAGCATATACCATAACCTGGTGAACCACATTCAACTCTATGCCTTGGTTCAGGGCCGTACCCTGGGGGGAAGTGGGGCGACGGCCCCGGGCGCCGAAGTAAGAGGGTCGAAAAAGTCGGAAGGAAAAAGGAAAAAAGATACGAAAAATTGTTTGGAATATATGTATGGGGGCGCCGTCGTATACTCTCGCCCCGGGCGCTGATTTTCCAGGGTCCTGCCCTGCCCTGGTTGCTATCTTTGATTTTCCTTATAGCATATTCCAGAACACATGTGAAATATATTTCTATGTAGTTTTCTGATTCCCGATCTGTGGTTCATCAAATTTAGAATTAAATTAGAGAAAAACTATTATGTCAGTCGATAGATTACATGAGCTGAACAAAATGGCACACTTGAAGATGAATTTTCATGCGTATGTTTCGAAAAATCGATATTTTTATTACACTATTAAGTATGTTGTCCGCTGCCAATTTGGTAGTTTTTATTCTACCACAATAGATTATTTATTTATGTACAGTCACTCACATAAGTACCTGGACCCCTGACTGTTATAATTCCATTATTTGGGGTCCAGATCATTTGCAGTTGTGAGAACGCCTAGACAGATGCAATCCAACTTACACTTAATATTTCTCGGCACTGACAGCAGTTGCTAGCACTGAGTCAAGTCTTTATGCAAGTAAAATTATGAGTAGATGACGAACGAAACATTTCTCCATTCCGAGATGAATCTCTGTGGTTCAGTGGGGCCGCTCTGGCTCAGTGGTAGAGCATTCACCTCTGGTGCATGAGATTCTGGATTCAAATCCTGCTCCCACCAAGTGAACTTTGTGGTGGACAAATACCGCGTGCGTGGGTTTTCTCGGGGTTCTCCCGTTTCCTCCCACTTTCTTTATTCCACCATTTCATTCATTACTCATCATCACCGTCTCCTTTAGCCTACTGTAGCTCCTAATCTCTCTACGTATCTATGTTATCTACAGATAATCAGAAGAAAATAGTTCAAGCTCGTTTAGCCGAGTGTGAAATTCCTTGAACGGAGTACAGCAAGAAATATTTGATATTCAACTAAAGAAATAAACTTCTGATTTGAACTGTTTATTAGTCTGAAGTAATTACTGATTTTCAAGACATAGATATGAAAATACATAAATTTACGTTTAATGTTTTTTGAAGACTATCACTCACCTTCTTTGAGATTACGCAGAATTACAATGAAATACTTATCAGTCTAGAATTACGAGTGTCGTTCACAAAAAGCACCATATGATTTTTTAAAACTGCTTTCATACTTATTTGTCGTAAATGTCCTTGCTTTGAGGAAAGAAAAATCCACATATTCACAATAATACTAAGATTACAAACTTGAAATGTTGAAACACTGATATCTGTGCACAATTTCATTCACTTCGGTCCACTTTTTCTTGCATTTCGGGAGACAACTTTCAAAATTTTGGGTGGGGGCTTTTGCTCCGTAAAACAGTATATCCGCAGAAAATAGAAAACACATAATCGTTTGTTTCATATGTAGTATTTATCTGTCAAATTTTGTAAAAATCAGAATGTTACACTTGGGAAGTGTAACATGTAAGTATGAGACAGATAAAATCAATTTCTTTTATTCAGCATGGTCTCTAGAACGTGCAAGACATAAAGTAATTTGATTTACTATAGCTATAGCCATTGTGAACACCTCCAACGTATCTGATCTGTAGATATTTTAGAAAATGTGGTGGAGGCAACTGCCCTTATTAGTACATGCAAGAAATTGGCACATGCAAGGAACATCGGAGTATTAATTCTGTGACATTTGTGATAAATCTAACGCTCTCTCATTTCCAAAATAAAATTTGAAGTTTTTATAAAGATTCGCCCTCTGTGCCCCCTAATGCGATGCGTTACAAAAAGAGCAATCCAGATTTCAAAGACGCGTACTTTTTTTTTTTACTTCAAGAACGCCAATTTTCAGATTAATTGTCAAAAATTTTTTTCTCTTCGTATGTCGCTGCTAAGGATATTTATACCGGAATTTTATATAAAATTATCCCCATATCAGTCACTGGCACATGTAAGGAGCATCAGAGGTTTCAGTTAAGGGTTCGAATTGCTCTTAAAACCAGTTTCTCCTTCATGTTCTTGCTATTTTGTATGACCATTTTTTTCTAATTTAAATTTGAATTCTCTCCACTATAGTATTTTATCATGATCGAAATCAGTGTTTCGTCGTTATCGAAAGCGTGTGAAATTTGCTACATACACGAGTGCTTTTTGACTCTTACTTACTAAAGCTGTTAGCGTAGTGGCGTGAACATTATTTTTCGTAATTTAGAGGTCCTCGGTTCGATTCCCGCTGAGGTAATTAAGGGATTTTTTATCAACTACAATATTCATACTTCTGATGTGTAATAAAATGAAACTTACTCAATTTCTTTCGATTTTACAAGTAAGAGTCGAAACGGCTTTCTTCACATGGGAAATACTAACATGACGTCACTTGATTCGTACTGTCTGACAACTTAAACTGTTTAGTAAACAATTCATGAATACATAAGGGTCATCCGTAGGGCCTAGTATGAGTCATAAATATGTCTGAAACGATATCATTTCCTAGTAATTTTTCCGAACGTCTTCCACTATTATTCGTACCTCTAGAAATAATAATATTTTCGTTCGCCATTTGCAAGACGTTCCATATATCCGTTCAACCAAAATTTGTAAATAGGAACTATTCCTTTTTATAAGAAAGCGTTTAATCTCTTTAAAACAGGGTGAACCAGTAAATTCACAAAATTTCAGTAATAATAATAATAATAATAATAATAATAATAATAATAATAATAATAATAATAATAATAATAATAATAATAATTTAATCATATTGTCCATTAAAAAGATGCCATAATACAATTAATACACTTTTAATGACATAATAATAATAAGTTGAACTATTAAGGTAACCAAGAAAGTTCTGTTGCTTTTTGTGGTGGCCTTTGTTCCATTGGCCCTCACACCGTGAGTTGAATGCGAATAGAGATAAGGCGAAGGTCAGTTGTTGGAATGGGTACATCCAATATACTACCTGATTGTGGCAGTTCAGTTAGACCGTCAACGTGCGTAAAGACAGAATGAAATTGGGACCTCCACAGAGCGTTGTAAGGGCGTGTATGCTGTACGAGTTCAAACTGCGGCAGTGTTCGAAGTGGAAAAAAAGCAGAAGTGGTATGTTTTATTTTGATTTAGACTCGACATACCGTCTATCTAAATGTTGAAATATAGTGAGGGTATGTTGCCTAAAAGATTACATTTCTATTTGCATAATGACTAAAAACCATTGGAGAGTTACTGTGTAGTAAAACATACCACGGAGAGAAAGGACATCGAGATACTTTGATTCCCCGCCAACTCTGTCAAAAAGAAAAATATCCCCTTATGTTGTATTATAGAGAATTATAGAAGAAAATGCTCAAAAACCGAATTTTTATGTTAAAAATTTCCTGCGAGAAAACTGCCGGACCCCCACTCAACTGAGGGGTATTCCAAACACCCGGAAGTTCCGCCCCCCACAACAGAAAACTTCTAACTCCGTCCATGCTCAAAACACATTTATATGCAATAAGTCAAGAACACACATACATATATAATAAAGAAACAATTCAATATGGCATATCAAAATATAAACTAGATGAACTTCTTTGAAGAGACCT
Organism: Thermobia domestica; assembly: GCF_964235325.1. Lineage (NCBI taxonomy): Eukaryota > Metazoa > Arthropoda > Insecta > Zygentoma > Lepismatidae > Thermobia > Thermobia domestica. The sequence goes on from NC_137462.1 coordinate 25,349,689, forward strand.
AAAAAAAGTAGAAAAAATATAATAACAAATGTCGGTGTTGTCAACTTAGAAATGATTTCTACATAAAAAATAATATATTTCTGCGTGCACAGCTATTCGTCAATTACTGTGTATAAAAATGGAGATGGTAAAGGTATTTAGCATCTGCTCTCCAGTGACGGTATGTCTTGCTCACTGAAAAACCAGAGGTGGAATGCCTTCACCACAGAAAAACCAGAGGCGGTATGGCATACCACCGCATATCGTCTCACTTCGACCACTGAACTGCGGTCAAACGCCGCTGCAACGCAGCGGAAGATATACACGGTCTTTCATTAGGGTATCGTGACTACACGGACAGTGCAGCGGTGGTTAGCAAGTTTAAGGACGGTAACGAAACACTCGGAGACACGCCACGTGCCGGAAGACCAACACTTATACACAATTAAGATCTTCAGCCAGCAATTGAGGCGGCAAACAGTGGCCAGACATGTGAGGAATTGGGACTATAATTCAGTGTGAGTGGAGAAACCATTCGGTAGCACATCCATCAACTTCGAAAGTACTACAAGTTGGATCGATGGGTCCCACATGATTTGACTCTGGACTAGGAGGCAACGCGAGCAGACATCTGAGTTTCTTTGCCGCCTCGTCTGGGGAAGGAGCCATTTCTGGACAGGGAGTGACATGTGAAGAGAAGTAGGTGCTGTGGTCCTGTACGAAGCTCCACGGCACCATCTTCATTGGTTAGCATTACATGAGCAAGTTCCAAAACAGCCGAAACCAGCACTGCAGCAGAAGGTCCTCCTGTGTGTTTGGTGGATGTGCACGGCATTGTGCATCGGGAACTGCTACCAGCTGGTCAGAGCATCAATGCAGCTATGTGTACTGTCAGCAGTTGAGCCGTGTTCAAGAAAAACTCAGAACTCTGGAACCAGCATTTCTGAATCGCAAAGGGTCCTCCTGTTACAGGACAACGCTAAGCCCCGTGTGGCTAGGATGACCCGGGACACCATTCTACACCTTGAATGAGAAACACTATTTTATTCGCCATACTCCCCGAACATTGCACCCTCCGATTATTACCTGTTCCAATCTTTGGACAATCACTTTAGAGGACGCTAGTTCAAATCCCCTAGTAGAGGGGCATAATGCACTTGATTGATACCTTCTTCGCTTCACGGCCCACCAAGTTCTACCGCGATGAAATCCATGGCCTTCTAGAACGTTGGCAGAAGGTCGTCGATGCTAATGGGGACTATTTTTGATCTTCCAGGTATGTCTTAGGTGACATATCAATGTTCGAAGGTGGTGGGTGAAAAAGCTACAGAACTTTCTTGGTTACCTTTATAATATATACTTACATATTAGTCAATTCATATGTTCGGATTATATTCCCAAAAGTTGTGTTCCAAAACAACACCAACAACGTTTGGGAGGTGATTCCTGACACCAAGATAATACGAAAAGTATAGACCAACCTGGGTGTACAAATGCTTACTTTCGGAGTTATGGGCTCCTGAAAACATGAACTTTAAAGGTACATAGCTCCAAAACTATGGGACCTACTGTAGTCAGGTTAAGACTTCACTTAGGAACTAACGTGCGCTATCCGAAAATACATCTTTCAGAATCCTGAGTGCTCACGCAACAATTTTTATAGAGGGAGTTTGGTTATGGGCATATAATTTGGAGTACTCGCCATGTATCTCTATAAAAAAAATGGTGCGGAAGTACCGCAGGATTCTGAAACATGGATATTTGGATAGGGCACATACTACTTCCTAAATGAAGTCTTGACCCGACTACGGTAGATCTGATAGTTTTGAGCTATAGACCTTGAAAGTTCATTTTTTTTCATGTTTTCGGCAGGCTATAACTCCGAAAAGAAGTAGTTGTGCTGAACTTTTTGTCTTATCTTAGTGTCAGGGATCACGTTCCAAATGTTGACGGTGTTGTTTTGAAAGACCCCATATATATATATATATATATATATATATATATATATATATATATAATATATATATATATATATATATATATATATATATATATATATATATATAATCGGTGTAGCCATAGGGGGGCCGACCCGGCTCATGGCTTCTTCTCTTATTGCAGTAATATTGAAAAAAGTAATTCTGCTTACATGCAGCATGTTTCAATTTGTGTTCCCGATTTATTGCGTTATTTTCTATTATTTATCACGAAAAAGTATTCTACAGTCATGTTAAAAAAAAATTACTTCGTAGAAGCTCTATATTTAACCCTTCATGGATTTTCAGCAAACTAATTAGATGCTATATTCTTAATATTTTCAGTTCTTTTCTGTAGAATATGGATTTTAATTTACTACCTGCGGGTGCATATAGAAAGCATTAAAAAAGAAAACAGATGCTTTGAGTTTTTAAAAATATCACTGATCTCCTGTTTCTCTCATATACAGTATATGTGGAGCACGAAATTTCAGGGCTGCTCTAAATTTTTTCGCGCACAGATATAGTTTATGCAAATTCATATCCAATATATGTATATCTTTAATCGTAATAAAATAATGTACAGGGTGTCTCAAAAGTCCCCTGATAGGGTAACTCCGTTATTATCAGAGCTAAAACAAAACGTAACAGGGAAAATCTTCACCAAATATGATGTTTTCAATCTAAAGTGAAGGAATATTTTAAATCGGACAAGCCGTTTGGGCTGTACATTCTTTATGCGCCCAATGTTAAATGAAAATGCAACGTTGCCATTTACCTGGACCTGAATGAAGCTTTTTATGCTAACGTGTCGATGGCCAGCCCCCATTTCAAACATGCCCCATTCACTTTATGTTGTGGACCCAGCTAAATGGCAACGTTGTATTTTCATGTAACATTGGATCCTTTGCTGTTTCTTCTGAAGATAGAACGAAGTTTGGACCTATGCTTCGGATTACAGTTCTGCCAAAAAGTGAATTTGCGACAAATCAATCGCAATTATGAGGAAATAATGTAAATTATTAAAATGAAATAACTATTTTTGTTCGAATTTTCTTGTATCTTGTGAAGCGAACGAACTTCAGACTTACCAAAACACCCCCCAAATCAACACAGAACCTTCTCCATGATTATAGTCGAGGTTACTCAGTAAGGATGAGTCCCCTCTGTAACTGATCTTTTTACATAAAGTCGACGTCGTTGACCAGAAAGTTGAAATTTTGATTCATGCGCCCGTAACACACGTTTCCACTATTTTTATATCTAATTTTGGTGTTTCAAGGTTCATTGGATAGAAGTCTGTTTCGTTTATTTCCATACCGTAACAATGGAGCCGGCATTGCAAAATCGGAAGGGTGTGCTGGTCCTTTACGATAATGCCAAACCACATAAGGCAAAGAGGACCCGGGTAATGCAACGTTACCATTTACCTGGATCCATAACATAAAGTGAATGGGGGCTGGCTATCGACACGTGAGCGTAAAAGACAGTAACTTCCTTTACTTAGTATGTTGTGAGTTCAGGCAAATGGCAATGTTGCATTTTTATTTAACATTGGGCGTATAAAGAGTGCACAGCCCAAACGGTTCGTCCGACTTAAAAATTCCTCCACTTAGATTGAAAACATTATATTTCGTGACGATTTCTCCTCTCACATTTTGTTGTAACCCTGATAACAGTTACTCTATGTCAGGGGAATTTTGAGACATTGCGTATATATACAGGGTGTTAATGAACTATACCGACAAACTTTAAGAGGTGATCCCTCACATCAAAATAAGAGAGAAAGTTCATATGGACCTATGGTGAAAAGTGCTTAGTTTCAGAGCTAGGGCTGTCCAAAATCGCGAAAAAGCCAAATTTCAAGAAGCCCTTTTTCGGATTCGAGAGACTGTGGATAGTGGTTCTTATCGGCATAAAGGAAGTCACTCATACTCAATCATAAAATGCATCTTTCATTAATTTTCAATGGGTGTACAGAGTATTCCATACAGGGTGAAATTCCCAGACATAACACAAACCGAATTTTGAGATGTGCTCTGACTTTATGATTGGTCCTAAGTAGGCATACGATAAGCCTTGATAGCAGTGAACCCGGAATCCTTTGGCGCGATATCGGAAGTGTTAAGGATCGTCAGCAGCACGGTTTCTCGTACTCAGGAAAACGCATGGTGCGTTTTTTTTCTTTCACGCTTTAAGTGAAAAAATCGTGTAATATACAATGACGAAATACATACCATCACACGTTATTCCGAACACAAAGAAACATGGAGCTACCGGTCCCTAACACTTCTGCCTTCCCTCCGAAGCATTGGATGTACATTGTTGTCAAGGTTTACCTCCTGCCTACTTTTGACCCTTCTTGAAATCAGGGTATATCTGAAAACTCTATTGAAAACATAATACCCTCTACACCTATTGACAATTGATGAAATATGCACTTTTGTCTATGCGTGGCTTTCTTTACGCTGATAAGAACTACCATCCACAGTTTCTGGAACTCGAAAAAGTGCCTATTGAAATTTAGCTTTTTCGCGATTTTGGACGCTTCTAGCTCAGAAACTATGCACTTTTAGCCATAGGTCCATCTGAACTTTTTCTCTTATTTTGATGAGGAACCACCTCTTACAGTTTGTCGGTATAGTTCATTAACACCCTATATATATATATATATATATATATATATATATATATATATATATATATATATATATATATATATATATATATATATATATATATATATATATATATTAGGGTTATGACTTTTTTGTAACCCTATGTTCGTGTCACAAATCGTGAACTTTTGTTTAAAACTAACGAAAAAGGCATTAATTCGATTTTGTCGTCGAAAAAGGTCACCCCCAAACAAACAAAAAAACGATTTTTATGATGTGTAATTGTAATTTCGTGTTCTGCCCTAAGGCAGGTCCTTGACCCGAAGGTCCCTGGGCAAGATAAACCGATGGTGGTTTCCCATTGCCTTCGAAGGGATGATGATGTCCTAAGGACAGGACCTACAGTTTAACGTGGGGTCGGAACCACTGTGCTCCCACCGGGAATCGAACCCGGAACCACGCGCACCAGAAGCGAGCGTGCTAACCATTCCGCCACGAGGGAGCATTTTGTATATGTAGTTTAGAGTTATTTTGTATTTGTATTGTATTGTTTATTCTATATATTATTCATTCTACATTATTAATTGTATTGTATATGGTTTGTTTATTGTATATGTATTATTGTTTATTGTTGTTATTGCATAACATAAAACATTTAAATAAATTGAAAATTACAATCTTACATATCAATTCTACAAGTACGAACAGCATAATTATAGCATAATGAACAATTATTATATTTTGTCAGACAAAACAAATGTAAGCTTAAGTTTATCCTTCATTTTACAGACGTCATTAAGATCTTGAAGACACTTGATAGCTCGTTCTGCACATTGATTTGTTCTGGGAATTTTTAGTCTCGATGGCTCTTTATTCCAAAACTTTTGCACACAGTTTAATGCTTTCTCATGGATCCGCAAGCTGTTACATAACTTCTGATAATCACCCACACTGTAGATTTGGTCAGTAAACCTATGGTTTGTCCATTTGCAAAAGATGAATCTACAAATTTTGAGTAGAGTTTTAACTTGCAAAAAAATAAATTCCTGACTGTGGAAAGCCAATTTTACTTTAAAAAAAAAATAATAAATGTGTGTGAAAATGATATTCATTTTCCTTCGGACCATGGATTGTGTAAATATATCACTGACTGGTGGTCGCGAACCTACTGGGCCCGGTGCAGGTATGCCACCAACAATCACCGATCCATTCACCAAAAACCAGTTGTCACCGGAAAATGGAACTCAAATTTGCCCCAAAGAAGATAATTCCCGAGCCTCTTCAATCACAGCTCACAACCCGGCATCCAGGCTTGCAGTCCGTCATCCGCAACCCCTCGTGGAAAAGGTTGCAAACCACAAACTACCGACACAGGATGTCAACCTCTAAGTTATGATGACAATGAGGACTACGGAAAACCGGATGTTTTGTTTGATTACCCTACCAGAGAAAAAAAATCCACAACGTCCAAAACAGAATTTCTTTTAGCGCAACGGAAAGAAAAAAAAATTATCCCCAAACTGAGAATTTTGAAAAAAAAAAAAAAGACAAGATAAAAAAGCCACAGTATTCGGTCGTCTCTTGTAAATTCTCACCTTTCACTAGAAGTTAAAATGCTCATCCATTTAGTACCTTGACTATATATCTAAATTTTACTATAAATGTTATTCGAGATTGCTGCATTTTTCAAATTCTCAATTCTACTCGAAAGAAAACGTTCAGATTACAATTTCTACATTTCATTAAAGAAAACCTATTGTTTTGTTTACACATGCTACAGCCCCATCTTGAGTAATATGAAGATTTTTTTCTAAAAAAAAGTCATTTCTTTCAATGTTTCTACAATATTTGATTTTTCAGTTAAACAGGAAAAAATCTGACAACATCGACATAATGTTTCATTTCATCAAAATTTCTTACTGAATATTTTTTCCATGAGTAGTACTAATGATAAGAAAAATAAAGATAAATTAAAGAAAATATTAAATATTTGTATTTCTATTCGTAGGATAGCATAACTTCCGTGAGTTTTCGAAAGAAAATCTGTTGTCAGAAGTTACCATGATGCACGTTCAAAGTATATCTGTACCAGGTTATCGAAGTAAATATATATATATATATATATATATATATATATACACACGTAACTGGGAATCGTACATGTTTTCTTCGAATTTCTAACTACCAAGTCAAAAGAGCTTTTAAAATTTAAAACTTATACTTTATGAGCAGTATTTTTGTTCCCAAAATCAATTGTAGTTTCGAGTAAATTATTTTCTTTTATAAGATTACATTACTGAAAAGTTGATACATAAGGTTGGGATGAGACTTGCACTCACAAGGAGCGCAAACCTATCTATTGCGACCAGTGGCGGCGGTTGGACGTTAAAAGTTAGGGGGGGGGGCAGGACATGATCTTAACAATCGTATATCAATGTTAGATTTCCTGGTTGTTTCTAACAATGGTTGATGAAAAGTTGCATAACTAATACGATACTATCTTTTTTCAGTTAAAATGTCGTATATCGTATTTCTGTTTTATTAAGTAAATTCGTAAGAGCAATACAGGTAGATACCTAGCCCTTTATACTCTTAAACAACGAAAGTGTAAGAAGAGATTTGATTCCTTGCTCATGAATATCTTACAATTCTGTCTGGAAAATTGTGTGATCAGATTATTTAATAACAAATTTGCAAAACAAATAAATAGAAAGAATAATATTAATCATAGTAATGAATAATGATGCTTGTTTTGCAGAAGTTATATTAAAACTGGGAATTAATGAACAACTTATACTTTTAATACCACACATGCCATAAAATGAAATACAGTAAGTACTGCAAGCATATGCTATGACATTTAAGGAAATATGCAATTGCAATATTAATTGCTTTGAATTGCAATTAAAACGCAATTCCTGTAGCTTTCTTAACTCCACGAGAAGACAAATATCCAATACGTACTCACGCAACTGCAAATATCATATGGCACCATTTTTTCCTATGAAACAGTAATACATACAAAACCTTTACCAGGGTGTCCACATTCTTGTAAATAAGTGAAAGTCAGGGAAAGGTCAGGGAAGTAAATATGTGTCAGGTGAAGTCAGGGAAATGGCAGATTGGTCAGGGAAAAATCGATTTAGGTCCATTGTTCAATTACTGAATTTATGAAATAGGGTTGATTTCTTTACTGTTACTGAATGCAAAATGTAGTGTTCTCTGATATAGTTGTTGAAACTAATTTTCTGCGAAAAACACATATCTAACTGCATCCTGGCATATTTGCTCAAAAGAGTAGACGCTGTTCTAGAAGAATTGCATGGTGCCAAGAGGATATCTGAACAAGTGGCTGAGAACGCGAAGAAATATTATCTCCAGCTCACAGTAAAACCTCAGACTGAAGAATTTAAAGAACACTCGAATGAATTCATAGCCAATGATAGAGATTGTATTGAACTTGATGAGTTTTTTTAACTTAGTCTTAGGAAATGGGAAGAACTTCGTTGACTTATGGTCACTTATGAAATTGTGTTTTATCTTCTTTCACGGAAACGCATTTTTTGAAAGTGGTTTCACAATAAATAAAATTCTCATTGTTGACAACTTACAAGAAGAATCTCGGGTGGCTCAACGGATCATATGATTCTGTGATGAGAATATGTGGATAATAAGGATTAATAATTACAATAGGTATGATAAATTCAGTGAGAAGTTCAATGAGACAATACCATGTGTATCTGGAAAAGAAAAGAGAAATAAAAGCTGGAGACGAGAAGAGGAGAGAGAAACGGAAGATTCATCAACAACTAAAGGAGCTGGAGGAAGAAGAAAAGAATATTAAACCGCGGAGAAAACAAGAAGGATATTCAGGTCAATGAGAAGAAAACTATGCGAGAAAGGACGAAAACAAATTTTTAAATGTGTTGCATTTAACAACTGCACCAGCAAAAGTATGGTGTCTGTGTGTATTTTTTTAATAATCAGTAAAATCACGTATGAACTGTTTATTACTATAGGCAATATTATAATGCTGTGTAATTGGTATTATAATGTGTAAGCATATAATGTGCATTTTTTCATATCTTAAGTACTCTGTATACTGCACACTTTCGTTTGTAACTTTACATTTTGTGTAATATGTAGGCCTAATCAATATCGGCCTAATGCATATGTTTGTAAATTTACATTCCTTTGGAAAGAAAATTGAAAGCAGAAACAGAAGCGGAAGGGAACAAGGCCAACTATGGGGAGTGTGGAGGCTGGAGTTTCTTTCTTTTTTTATATATTTTTAAGTTATTCAGGGGTCAGGGAAATCTGGAACTTTCGTCATTGAAAGTCAGGGAACAGTCAGAGATCTTTTCTCCAAATTGTGTGGACACCCTGTTTATATTTCCAAATGAAATTTATAAATTAGGGCGTCTCTTCAAAAAAGTAGGGGGGCAACTGCCCCCTCTTGCCCCCCCTAATCGCCGCCCATTATTGCGACAATAAGTCATTTTGTTTCTGATTCTTTTTCCGACTAATCCGTGCAATATCCAGGCTCACATGACAGATAAATGTGATTGCAGTTTCTGGGGAAACTTAACTTTAGTTTAAAACTGCATGATTATCTTGCACACGTACAATTCACACAAATAAGCCATCATTGTTTTCCGAACAGAAATTTTGAGTTAATAGAACCAAACCACTAATTTTCGTTGAATCCTGACAGTTGCACTAAATCCTCATAATTCTAATTACTTACTTGAATTATAATCTGCACCGATTTTTAGGATGAAAATCGTCCGGTGCTCAAAAAATAGAGAAAACGAGCTTCACCCACTCTCTATGTTATACTAACATGGAGGTAAACTACCAATCGGCTTCCACCAGAAGTGTGTTGCTCTAATACTCGGCTTCACCACCCATTAAGCGTTTCCAAATCAAATTACCAACACGTCGTCTAATTTAGTTATTCACTAAAAAACAGTTTCCACTAATTTAGATTAATTTTTGGTGGTTATTTCCAAAATTTTCACAATTTAGGTACGAGTAACTAAAATGCCTGTCCGATCTTCAACACAGCTTTTTGTAGAAAGACAAAGAATGACAAGGAGAAGAGCTCTAATTGGCTCTCTGATGACGCAACAAAAGGATAACACCTTAAATCTCGACACATCAAAAGAAACCGAACCAATGATGATGTCTGGAATGAGCCTCAAACGAAGCTGAGATTTCTATATTCCAATGAGAAAATAATTACTACCTAAACAAAGGGATGTGCCAAAAGACATCATGGCCGAATTTTTAAATGAAATTTTTGAAGAAATTACAGAATTAAAATTTTGAGTTTCCTTGCGAAGATTCCCTACGTTAAAATTTCCTTGAAAATAATACGGTACAAAACCTATGAGAACTTACAGAATATACACTTTTGAACCCACATAACATGATAATAAGGACAAAATATGGAATATTACTAAAATATCAGGTTATATGTAATTTTATAGTCACTACTTAAGTGTGGTATTATTTTGACCGAATATTACAATTAAAACTAAACCTTAAATATAATAATTAATATAAAATAATTCTCAATTGCATTCTTGAAGCTAAACATGAACTGAAGTATATATATATATAGGGAGTTCCAAAATTTTACGGACTATGATACATTATACTCGAGTATAATGTAACAGAGTCTCTTCTCTCTGGTAGAAGAAGAAATGTCAGAAGAGCTAGTATTGCTCGAGAATTCCATCTTGCATTACTCAATTTCGGTATTTTCTGAAACTTCACTTTAGGAAATCTTCCAGTTGCTTCAAAAAACCGGAAAACTCGAGTTAAATGAAATAGAAATTTCATATAATCGCGCCATCCAGCTGTTTGTTATTTCATCATCACCAGTTTCAAACTTAATCTCAAAGCTCCTCGTAGTTCTTTACAAGCTCCAGGATAAATGGGTATTCGATATTGGGCGACGTGTTGCTTCCTCCAAATTCATCATCCATCACAATGCGAAGCACTCGGTCAAGAACATGGTGTTGACAACCAATGAATTGTGGAACTTCCAGCTTCTTTTGAGCAAGCAGCCTTTGTAATTGAATTACAATCCCATTCCTTCTTCCAGTGTTCACATTAGTAATGTCCGCAATAATCATCTTTATACTATCCCATAAATTGTATTCATCGAGAACATCTGATATTCCTTTAACCACAGTATCTGCTTTTCCGTTTGGTAGACCTAGCGTTTCTAACCGAACTTCTCTTAGTTCATTCTTCAACACTAGCACTTGATATTCTTGGCCATCAATACGTTTACCATCAAAATCCAACGCCCCCAGTTTTCTAAATGTAGTGTTTTCTTCATTTTCTCATTAGGTTTAACAGCTTCTTTAATAGTAGACTTGTAAATACCAGATTGTGAAGGCGTCTCAATGTCGATTCCATCTTGAGATAACTGCTGGCAAATAGTTGCTGCTTTACTGGTTGATAACTTGGAAGATGTTACTAATTTTGTTGCAGTTTTGGTTTTGTTATACTTCTTCCTTGTCCTTATGGCGGGTTTATCTGAAGTTTGGGCCTCTTCATAATCTGATGTTTCGGAAGTTGACGTACTTGTTGTTGTTGTTGCTGCTGCTTCTGTTGGAGTAGACTGCAATGGCATTTTCCTTCGTTTGGATGGATGGATAGTTTTGGAACTCGCAGTCTTCCCAGTTGTATAACCAACATGTCCTTTGCTTTCGATCTGAGTTTAACGTCACGTTCAGCAGCGAGGCTATATGAGACGTGGACCTACTGATTAACGTGGAATCCGAACCACATGAGCTCCCGCCGGGAATCGAACCCGGGTTACCCACGCCAAAGGCGCGTACGCTAACCGCTTAGCCACGGAGGAGCTCTTGCTTTCGATCTGAATATGATATAATCTTCTATCCTCACTACACAGCCATTCACCATTTTCTTTTGTGATGTGAAAAATTTCATTCAATTGATCATATTTTTCTCGTTTTACACATTCGTCGTAGGTGTGCAGCACCTTATTCAGTTTTGCTTCTACGACTTGTATAGATACACTGGGGGAATTTTAATTTATTTTGCCACGAACTTGTTACTTCTTTTGCGATTACATTTACACGTTCTTTCCTTGCCTTGATGGATGCTCCATGGCTCCAAGGAACAAATAGCGACCAACAATTTGGGTTTTGAGTGGTATCCTGCTGTTCTTTTCCAGTGATTGTTGTTCTAGTGGAACATATCTTCTTTTCCTATGTGATTCTTGAAATTACACTAGATTCTTCGTCCAGATTTTCTTGTTTCTTTCGGTGGTAGAAGCACTTTTCTTATGAGACACTTTGATTACAAATGGTACTAAGAGGTTGTAATTATTGTGGAATAGTTTGCATGGTTTGGTTATATACAACACAACTCATCACAATGCGACTCACAAAATTACAGTCAATCGCACACACTCCTTCAGTTGTACATATTCTTTTGTTCTTGAACACTACTATAAATACACACACAATAACTGTCTGTACAACAGGGCTCTTTCCCGCTCGTTGCAAGTCACTATACCGAAGCGATGATGCTGCCTACTCTTTGTTCTCAGATATCCGGTTATTGGATGGCGCGCTCCAAAGTAGAAGACAGCGCTGCCTACTGGAATCTTCTAACACTATTTTCACACGTCTCTAACTTGTCTGCCAGCAAGTGCCAAAAACAGAAGAGAGCTTTACAAGACTTCAGAAAACTATAGTACTAAGCCTTGCACATTGTATAAAAAATGCGTAAACTGCTTATATATTATTTTAGAAATTTTGTTTTGGTGGTGCCCTTTTTTAAAAACTAAACAGAATTAAACCCTCTTTTTTTATTAGTATTTCACAAAAGTTCATCGATTTATGATACAGGAAATCAATTATTTTACAAAAAGTCAAAAAAGTCATAACCCTAATATATATATATGTGTGTGTGTAAGAAGCAATATCAGCTCCTCCTACCTTCGAATTCACTTTCGCTAGCTACTTCATCTGATGTAAATATAGCAATCTATTATTGATTTTCTTTTTTAAAAATCTCAGTGGTAGAGCGTTCACCTCTGGTGCTTGGGGTCCCGGGTTCGATCCCAGCCCCCGCCAAGTGAACTTTCTGGTGGACAAACACCGTGTGCGTGGGTTTTCTCGGGGTACTCCCGTTTCCTCCCACTTTCTTTATTCCACCATTTCCTTCATTACTCATCATCACCGTCTCCTTTAGCCTAACCGGCATAACCGTGGGACGTAACACTTAAAGATTTCATTTCATTTTTTTTTTTAAATCTAAATGCCATTTATCTCTAGAATTCAATGATTAAGAGTATTAAACTCTAATTATTCATAATCATCTTCAGCACATTCGAACTTGTGATGTGCTGGTTGTTATAAACGTTATTCTTCTGTTTTGTTTCCAAGTCTAATTATAAACGGAAGACAATTCAAGTAAGCACAGAATCTTAATAAAACTTTGTAAAAATTGTATTTTGATGTCCTGAACGTTAATGAAGATAGGTAGTTGTAATATAACAGAAGTAGCAATGTCACAGATATTAGAATCATTACAGATTTTGCTACAAGAGGTAAGATTCTCCACTCATATACGATTTCACGTTATTTATTGGTATACACTAGAATCCCGTTTATGCTTCGGTGAAGCCAGTCAACTATTTGTCGAAGGGTTGTATCTCAAAATCTCACTTTTTCAGATATGAAGGAAGAAACAATAATTCCGTAGACAGGAAAGCAATTGAATATGTAAATAACTCGTCACCTATTTCAGATAATAATTATGTGGAATACATGATCAGTTATTACATATTTAACTTTTTTCTCCTCTATGGAATTATATTTTTCTGTATGTTTGAAAAAGTGAAATTTTGAGATATGACCCTTCGCTAAATAGTTGACGATTTCATATATATATATATATATATATATATATATATATATATATATATATATATATATATATATATATATATATATATATATATATATATATATACAGGATTCATTATGAAAGTAATGAGCATGATGCTACCCTGACTCAAAAATCCACCGCAGCGCGCGCTACTGGCGAGGAAAAAGTGGTGGGTGGTCCGTCCTTCCAAACGCGCCCGGAGTCAGTCTGCTGCGAGCAGTGACAGCGTGTGGATGTTGATCCGCGTGAAGCACGTTTTTACAAGTTGTAACATGGTGCGATGGAAGGTTCGCTCGAACAACGCTACGCCATAAAATTTTGCGTCAAGTTGGGTAAGAATGCTACGGAAACTTACCAGATGCTGAAAGAGGCCTACAAGCAGGAGTATTTCTTAAGATTCCAGGTCGAAAATGGCACAAGTTGTTCAAGGAGGGTCGCCGACGAGCCCCGTTCTGGACGCCCAACAACGGCCAGGACCGACGACAACGTTAACCGTGTGCGTGAAGTGTTGCGCTCAGACCGGCGTGTGAGCATTCAACAAATCGCAGACACCCTAAACATGTCAACATTTGCGGTACTTGGGATAGTGACCGAGGACCTGCAAATGCGAAAGGTCTGTGCAAAGCTTGTGCCGAAGGTGTTGACGAACGAACAAAAAGAACTTCGAGTTTTGCGCTGCAAGGAGTTGTTGACATTGTGTGAAAGTGATCCGGAGTTTTTTGACTCGGTCGTAACTGGAGACGAATCCTGGATGTTCGAATACGATCCAGAATCGAAAAGGCAGAGTGCGGAGTGGCACACCTCATCCTCCCCCCGCCCCAAAAGGCGCGCATGAGCAAATCCCGAATCAAAACCATGCTCATTGTCTTCTTCGACGTTCGAGGAATCATCCATTTCGAGTTTGTGCCACCAGGACAACCTGTCAACGCAGGATTTTATCTAGAAGTGCTCAAGAGACTGAAACACAGGGTCACCCGCGTTCGAAGTGACATCAAAGACTCAATGAAACTCCACCACGACAATGCACCAAGTCACACCGCCTTCACCGTCGTTGACTTCCTGGCCCGGAGCAGAACCCCAGTGGTCCCCCACCCCCCTTTGGTCCTGACCTAGCTCCTAGTGACTTTTTTTGTTTCCCCGTTTGAAGAGACACATCAAAGGAAAACATTGGGACTCCGTGCAGAACATTCAAGCCCATGTTACAAGGTTTTTAAAAGCCATTCCAGCCGAGGACTTTAAAGATGCTTTCCAGGCGTGGAAAAAACTTCTCCAGAAGTGTATCGATGCAAAAAGAGCGTATTTTGAGGAATTTTAAAGATTTGTAACAATCGGAACAATAAAACAGTTTTTCTAAAGCAATGCTCATTACTTTCGTAATGAACCCTGTATGTAGGGTGTCCCAGGAGGAAGGGGCAATATTTTGGGAAATTGCCTTTCCAACGGTATTTAAAGAAATTGAATGGCAACATTGATTCCCCATCCTTCAATAACTTCTCTTTCAAGACACCACTGCCACATATTGCATACCGTTGGAAAGGCCATTCCATCACCTTTTAAATCCGTTGTGTGTTACGTCTGTAGAATAACTACAGGGTGAGCAATAGGCAATATAAGTCAAAAATGGTTCACAACCTGTACTTCTCAAACCGTTGAGATTACGATCATATGATTTTTTTTTTTTTTTTTTTTTTTTTTTTTTTTTGCTTAGAGTCACCCATACTATCATTTTCCAAAGTATTCTTACGCTTTTGCATTCGGTTGGAATGCTTTCATCGTTGTTTTGAAGAAAGAAAATAAACGATAATCGTTAATTAGGGATATGTGCTCACTGGTAGAATTGAGAGGTATTTGAGAAGACGACGAGCGTTTTTAGTTTGTAGGGCATGTGAATTGAAATAAATAAGAACAAATATTTAAAAAAAAAAAAAGAGAGTCGAGGGTCTTTGTTTAGGAAGAGAAAAAAAAGGAAGGTTGTTAGGGCGTTTAGGAACTTGGATGCGTGTTCCGTACCTCAGTTCCTGGGCGTCGACTGGTCGTCTCCATGTCTTGGCCTCTGTATCGAATTGACGTGGGAGTTGGAATAGATCTCTCCTGCTGTTGCTCACACTCGCTCCTCCTGTACTTCTCCGCTTCTCGTGTGCTACTCCCATCTTCCGGGTCCTGGGACGTTTTTATACCAACCAAAGAAGGAAGATGGACGTCGAAATTACGGAAATCATCCAAAGTACGCACGTGTAAGGATTCAGGAAAGTGCAAGGTAAATGGAATTCTCGACTTATTTAATAATTTGTCAACAGTTACAGAATAATTCGGTTACATCAGGTTACATAAATTTACCAAGAATGAAGAATGAGGAATCGTCTGCTGAAGAGGATTTTGAAATGTTTGCTGACTGTCTTATTATTTCAAGTTATGACTGTTTCTCATCATCCACAGAAAATAAAGAGAAAAAAATAAAAATTAAAAAAAATAAAATAAAATCGTTATTAAATCTTGATTTGTTTATATACTGAATACTAGTAATATGAGGGAAATCAAATATCTCTACTGTATTGTCCCTTTATCCTGGGGCACCCTATATGTATATATAATAGCGTGAAAAGACGTTGCTGGGAACATACGATGCCTACAAAATTGAACATTTGATAAACCAAAGTCGTATCACTAAAACAATAAAGTTTAATTCAGCTTGTAAAAGAAAGAAAAAAAGAAAGAAAAGCATTTTCTTTTGCTTAAAGTTAGATGAACGCTTCTTAGCATCTCATTCTCTTACAAGGTACAGTCACGAAGTGTACCCTAGGGATTCTGTAAAATTGATTCATATGCAAACTTCTCCGTGGCCTAATGTGTACTGTATTAGTTTTAGCAGCCCATACCGGTAATTTGCGTATTTATGGAATTCAATCCTTCATATATCCGGAATTCAATCATATACTACTATAACCCTCGGACACAAAATTGCTTTTAGTTTCTTTAGATGTAACTGGACATGAATATGGGCATATGCAAAACAAATTGGATCAAGTACTGTTCCTCTGACACATGTTACCCATCCCAGCCGCCATCCTCGATTCAACTTTCGGTTATTCAAATGGGAATAGGTGTAAGTGATACATCAAATTCATGTATATTTTTTTTATAGTTGCCATGCCATCTACATCACCGAGGTCTGTTACTTAGTTCACCATGAGTCTACATGTGAGTGTTCAAGCGGTGGAAGTCTGTCCGCGGAAAAGCGGGAGCGAGGAAGATCGGGATTTTCGTCCCCAGACCTACAGCGCAGATTTCTTTCTTTCGGGTTATTCAAATAACAAAGCGTATTCCCATTGGCTGGATCGTCTTACGCATTTAAAGGCAGTGATTGAAAAATGAAATTGTGGCAATACTACAAGATATGATCCAACATGTGATGCGAAATTTCCGTAAATATTTACAGATGTGCATTGATGCCAATGGAAGACATTTGAAGGATATTTCAAAAATAATATCTTCGAAGTTAGTTTGGTGTAAAATTTATTATTATTTAATGTTAATGGCAATTTCTGTACATGTCATGAGAGGCAATAAAAATTTTCGTTTTACCTATTTTTGTTCTGTGAAGGTTTTAAATTGTCCCATTTTCCGTGACGCACTCTGCAATAGGATCTTGCACCAAAAGCGTTCATATCTTCATGTTAGTGATTTAACTGTTCAGAAATGTACATAATAAGTAGCTGAAACAGTTCAGGGATATTCTTATAGACGCAAGGAATGCCTAGACTTATTAATTTTGAAATATATTTAAAAATGTGTTAATTAGTTCCTGTATACAAACACCTACACAATACTTTTATTATACAAGCAATATACTACAAATACAAGGTTCAAGTTAACCTAGGAATTGTAGATTGAGATTCATCAGTTAGCTTCTGTATACTTCCACGTCCTTGCATCAACTGTCTTCTGATCTCAAACAAAATAACACCAAGAGCTGTCCCGGAATTTAAACTTTCTACACCATTTAACAAAGGAATATACACCTTTGCACCTTGTCTATCGTAAGCAAGTTTAACAGCTGCTCCACTAAGACCCTCAGTTTCACCGCCGATCACTAAAGTAATTGAGTCAAAATCTGTGTAATTCAGATCATGATACACTTTGGACACAACTGGAAGTTGTTTATACAGCTTCAACTTATCTTCATTGGCAAAATCTTCATTTTTTCTCAACACGTTTCCCTCCTCGTCCATTTCAACTTCATAGCTCGGAATTTCTTCTGCGCTTTCGGTCATTTCCATTTCCAGTAACTTCTGTTCAGCGTCACTGGCATTCGAAGAAACATTCTGTGAATCCCCTATACTTACATTATTATCCGCAAGAAAGACCATTGTGTTTTTCTCCAAATAGTTGTCGATTAATTCCCAACCAACATTTTTGAAAACTGGAACCCTGAAATGGGCCCCGGCTCCTGCTCGTATTACTTTCCGTTCCCACAAATCGACACAACCTGCAAAATAATAATAATGCGATTTATAATTAAAATGACAAAATATATATTTTGTTAGGCTTCAATATAATCTACAATAGTACAAGATACACAATAGTATGGAAATTGTCAACGATATATTGCACAAAAAAAAAAAAAATGTATACATATTCATCAATTTTATTTTTTAAAGTTTATTTTAAAAAATTCGTCATCACCCTCATTGTATCTATTTCCTAACTTTCTTCATATGTATTTCACTATTCTCTTATTTTGCATTTCTGTTTTGACCTCACTTTTATTTCTACCCCCTCTCCAGTTATTATTTTTACTGATTTATCTCTTCAAATCCTATTCCGATATATTGGAATGGCTATACTTTCTTCCATCGTAATATACAAAATAGCGGACAGAAATACAGATCGGATATCTGTCTTTCTCTCTAACATCTTTTTTTGTTCTCTTTTCTACACTCCATCGATTAGCTGTTTGAGGCTTGAGGAAACACTAAATAAAGTGCCTTTATTTAGTGTTTCCTACAGTATTTGGCTGTGAACACTCATGTAACTGCAAGGTCCACTCAATAAATAACCGGAAAAATTGTATAAAAAATACAAAACTTCGACAAAGTTTGTGTTTATTTGTTAATTTTTGGTGGTGTCTTAGAAATATTATCGGATGGGCCTGGCACGCCTGCCTCGCGAACGGGATGCTGGAAATCAACGAAACAAGATGGCGGCACCCATGGGGGTTTGCATCAACGTGGAGCAGCGGAATATGATTATATTTCTGTTACCTGAATGGTTGAAGCCAATCGAAATCAGCCCACCATATTGTTCACCTGATCTGATACTAAAGTTCATCTTTCCTGCAATATCACTCATCATAATAAGCCTGTTTTTTCCGTATCAACTTATCAACTCTCGCAATGTTGTTCTCCCTGACTGCATGGACAGAGCGTCCTGTGCGTGGCGAATCTTCACAACACTTATTACACCCCGTTTGAACTTATCTGCCCACTCGTACACTTGTGTTCGACTCAAACAACTTTCACCATATTGCACTGCCATCCGACGATGAATTTTGATTGGTTTCAACACTTCATCAAACAAATCTAATTAGGGTTGCCAGACGTCCCGGTTTTCAGTGAGATAATTAACTGTCCCGAAAAAGGCTTTCGGGACGCCCGTTTCTCCCGGTTTTCCTTCTTTAGATTGAAAAAGAATCAACCGGCAAGAACTAGTATGTCTCATCTAAAAACGGAAGGTTCTTGAGAGATTTGTATAGCCAATTAATTTTACTTAACAAACAAGGAGTTTGAAATCACATCGATTATTGCGTCCGATGGGTTGTTTAGATTCCAGAAGGGAAAAAAAGAAGATTTTAAGAAAATGTTCAAGAGGGGGGCATATGTTATGTAAATAATTTTTTGAATATCACTTTCAGTAGAAAAGAACGTATTTCTCCCTGTGATATGCTTTAACTTTATACTTTAATCGGCAAGGCAGAACTGCTTCATTGTTGGAACTTTAACCAATAATGCAGTGTTCGTAAGTTTCTTTAAGAAAATTTTCCTCGACTAAGAAGATTTTTCCCTTTTCTTGGCAAATTTTCCCTCGATTGTTGAGTGTCCGGTTCTTATGAAAGAAGTTACGTGGTAAGATCAATCTTGCTGTATTAAAGAAAGTGCCAACCACATTTGTTTAGGAAAGCGGTAGCTCAGTGGTAGAGCGTTCACCTCTGGTGCATGGGGTCCTTGGTTCGATCCCAGCTCACGCCAAGTGAGCTTTGTGATAGACAAACACAGTGTGCATGGATTTCCTACGGGTTCCCCCGTTTTCTCCCACTTTCTTCATTCCACCATACGGCCGCGGTGGATCAGAGGTATAGTGTTCACCTCTAGTGCATGGCTCCAGGGTTTGATTCCAGCTCGCACCAAGTGAACTTTGTAGTGTACAAACACCGTGTACGTGGGTTTTCTTGGGGTTCTCCCGTTTCCTCTCACTTTCTTCGTTCCAACATTTTTATTCATTTTTCATCATCAGCGCCTCCTTTAGCCTAGCCGGCATATGCGTGGGGCGTAAAACATAAAGATTTCATTTTCCTATTTATTTTCTCCGTTTGCCTTTTTGCTTCCGTTTTTCTCTTTTCTTTTTTTTAAACAAAGACACAAATACACCTAGCCAGCAATGGGTAGAAATTATGCTACTTTAAACACACACACTCACACAAACTACTGCTATTGTACTGGTGTGTTTGTGAAGAACACAGAAATATTTATGCATTTATATTGGTCAGTTGGTCAGCGTAAAAAATTCCCTAGATTTTCACTTTTTATTGAAAAAAATCCTTTTCTCTTTTTGCTAAATTTACCTATGAAATTTCCCTATATTAGGGAAATTTCCCTTTAAACTACGAACACTGCAACAATGGCAATACTACTCTTAGTCGCTCATGTTAACCACATCTAAACTGTCTATTTCGTCCTGTCTGTCGCCTTCTTAGGCACAGTTTCTTCTAAAAAACTGAGTTGTCTTTAATATATTTTCCCCATGTGCGGATAAAAATTTTTAAAGATGCTGTGCACGCATTCAGTAATTTTGGATTTATATTTTTTTCCTTTATCTGATAATTTCAGTTTCAGTAATTTTTAGGCTAAAATTCCGTAACAATTTACTTTCGCACAAGAAGTGGCAGTTAGACAACATAAAGATATGTGTCTTCTTTAATTTTGATACTGGATTTTTTTTCTGCCAAACATTTGGAGAGCCTGCATAAGTCTTTCAAGAGATTGAGTTTTTGTTTATCGTTTTGAATTTAGCGTAAATGTATTGTTTCTTGCTAAGTGCTAAATTTGGATTTCTTTTTGGGTAGTGTTTATAACTCAGGTGATGGCACAGCAAAGAAAAACAAATCTCTTCAATCATAAATGGAAGGGTATGTCGTAATTGGCGCAATATGTAGGACTTGTTACACACCACAAATCGAAATTCGGAATAAAGGGCGCGAGGCAGCTCTTCTTACATTATCTTTCCACATTCATTATAGATCCTTTGTGGAGTTTTATTTGTGTTAACTATGTATAGAATGAACTGGAAAATTGTGAGTAGTAAGCGGGAAAAGACAATAATTAGTTTACTCTCAACTAATGATCAGGAAAATTTACCTTATATAGAGTCCGAGATTGATGTCCCGGTTTTTCGTTTACAAAATCTGGCAATCCTAAATCTAATAACACTCCGCTGCTCCACATTGATGCAAACCTGCAAATGTATCGCCATCTTGTTTCACTGTGTTAGCGTTTCACTGATTCCTAGCATCCCCTTCGGGAGGCACACGTGTCAGGCCCATCTGATAATAGTTCTAGGACACCCCAAAAAATAACAAAGAAGAAGTTTTGTATTTTTTATAGTCTCCGGTTATTTATTGAATGAACCTCGTACCTTTTAACCGTAAATTACCTATATTATATACATAAACATACAGCATATTGTATACGCAAAATACCTACATAAAAACCTCTAATTATGATCAATCAAAAGATAAAATTATATAATAGTGCTAATTAAGTTACCATTAGTAATATATATACACTATGTGATCTAAAGTATCCGGACACCTGACTGAAAATGACTTCCAAGCTCATGGCGCCCTCCAATGGTACTGTTGGAATTCAATATGGTGTTGGGCCACCCTTAGCCTTGATGACAGCTTCCACTCTCGTGGGCATACTGTCAATCAGGTGCTGGAAGGTTTCTTGGGGAATGGCTACCCATTCTTCACGGAGTGCTGAACTGCGGCGAGGTATCGATGTAGGTCGGAGAGGCCTTGCACGAAGTTGGCGTTCCAAAACATCCCAAAGGTGTTCTACAGGATTCAAGTCAGGACTGTGCAGGCCAGTCCATTATAGAGATATTATGGTCGTGTAACAACTCCGCCACAGGACGTGCAGTATGAACAGGTGCTCGATCGTGTTGAAAGATGCAATCGCCATCTCCGAATTGCTCTTCAACAGTGGGACGCAAGAAGGTGCTTAAAACATCAATGTAGGTCTGCGCTGTGAGAGTGCCAAGCAAAACAACAAAGGGTGCAAGACCCCTCCAAGAAAAACACGATCATACCATAACACCAACACCTTCGAATTTTACTGTTGGCACTACACACGCTGACAGATGACGTTACGCGGGCATTCGCAATACCCACACCCTGCCATCGGATCGCCACTCCACACAACGTTTTTCCACTGTTCAATCGCCCAATGTTTACGCTCCTTACACCAAGCGAGGCGTCGTTTGGCATTTACCTGCGTTATGTGTGGCTTATGAGCAGCCGCTCGACCATGAAATCCAAGTTTTCTCACCTCACGCCTAACTGTCATAGTACTTGGAGTGGATTCTGACACAGTTTGGAATTTCTGTATGATGGTTTGGATAGATCTCTATCTATTACACTTTACGACCCCCTTCAAATGTCGGCGGTCTCTGTCAGTCAAGAGACGAGGTTGGCCTGTACGCTTTTACGCTGTACGTGTCCCTTCACATTTCCACTTTACTATCACATTTCCACTTTACAGACACAGTGGACCTAGGGATGCTTAGGAGTGTGGAAATCTCGCGTACAGACTTCTGACACAAGTGACACACAATCACCTGACCAGGTTCGAAGTCCGTGAATTCCGTGGAGCGCCCCATTCTGCTTTATCACGATGTCTAATGACTACTGAGGTCGCTGATAATGAGTACCTGGCAGTAGGTGGTAGCACAATGCACCTAATATGAAAAACGTATGTTTCTGAGGGTGTTCGGATATTTTTGATCTCATAGTATATATATATATATATACAGGGTTATTCTTTATAGGGTTTACAACTTCAATCAGTCATAATTCTTTATTAAAACCACATATAGACTTGGTTTACACGTCATTATACTGCAAAACACTTCAAGTTTGACTAACGTAGTGAGTAGTTGCGGAGTTGACCACACGCGACACCACCGGTCAGTTGTTAAAAATGGAGACTTTTACTGGTGCGGAAAGAGCTAAGTGCGTGTTTTAGTTTGAAGAAACGAAGTCAGCAACGAATGTACAGCGTAAGTTTGGCACACAATACGGCAAGGAACCACCCAGCAGACCAACAGTGTACAAATGGCACCAGACATTTGTTGAAACAGGTTGTTCTGAGCGACACACAAAGGCTCCAGGGAGCTCACCCGTGACTGATGATGTGGTGGAAGCAGTTAGAGAGTTTTGTCCGCAGTCTTCGAAAATCTACATGACGTGCATCACAAAAAAAACTAGTATCCCTCAGACCACTGTTTCGCGTGTATTGCGTAGACGTTTGTCCATGAAGCCACACATACTGTCCTTGGTTCAAGCACTGAGTGAAGCGGGTAAACATACCCGGCATGAATTTGTGTTACCATGTCGGATCGCATTAGTGGTGCTGCGTCATTCTTGTGCAATGTGGTATTCAGTGACGAATCAACTTTTCACCTTTCCGGCCGACTCAACACACACAATTATCGTATTTGGGGCACGGAAAATACACATGCGCACGTGGAGCTGGTTCGTGACAGCACCAAAGTGAACTTGTTTTGCGCTGTTTCCAGAGCAACGGTGTATGGACCATCAACGTCATCGCCTATCTTGATATGCTCCAGAACTTCCTTGTTCCACAGTTAGATGAAGATGATCACGATTGCTGCTTATGGTGCCCCGCTACACTACCTGATAGACCTAAGGGAATTTCTTGACCAGCGTTTCCCAGATAAGTGGATTAAGCCGTGGTGGACCAATTGCCTGGCCGCCACGATGTCCAGATTCACGCCACTTGACTTCTTTCTGTGGGGGTTTGTGAAAGATAAGGTGTAAAACCCTCCCTCACCGGATAATGTTAATGAACTGAAACATCGCATCACAACAGCCATCGCGGACGTTACCCCCGAAATGCTGGCTACTGTTTGGCAGGAAATCGACTTTCGTTGGGATGTGTCCAGGATGGCCGCAGATGCACGCATTGAGCCATAATGGATTTGTCGCAAAAGAACTTGAAGTGTTTTGCAGTATAATGACATATAAACCAAGTGTGTATGTGGTTTCAATAAAGAATCACGCTGTACAGTGTATAGTTCTTGTTTAGAATTGTAGATTTATTTAATTTCATTGATTAAACCAATAATTAAAAAGAATCAAGCTAACTAAACAATTTTAAATATATTTCTCGAACGAAATGGAAACATGATTATTCTTCTAGCTACACCGAATTTAGGAGTTCTACAGTATATAACTATGTCCATGTTTTCTTTTCCTTCATCACGTTACTTTGTATCAGTTTAAAATAACTTCAACGTTTGGTCTGAGACAATTGTAAACAAATAAATAATGCTTTTCTTGGAGAATACGCAGATAACACTACGACGACAGTTACATCAAGATCCTCTTGTCAGCATTCTCAACAAGGGATACTTCTTTAGCCTAATCAACGAACAATTCAGCCGTGCAAAAACCCTCTACTCTGACCTTCCTTATTCAGTATCATCCTAGCTTCCTTTTCCTACAGAAAATCACGGACCTTAGTTATCACATACTCATCATCTCATTTACCTTCCTCGCTGTTGTCTTAGTGGCTAGCGAGTGCAATTTTAGAGTATATATATATATATATATATATATATATATATATATATATATATATATATATATACATTGTTGTAATACGTGGAATCTACAATGTATATGTCCAAGGCTAGTGATAATAAGTACCAATTAAATTGTCGGCATATTCTTGAATTTCCACTGTTGAGACAAACAAACTATGCAAAACTGTGCTATTAAAAATGGCCTTAAGCCACTGTCTGCTAGTGAGAATGAGTATCGATTGTTGTAATACTCGAATTATTGGTAGAATTCTACGAGGAACATTAGTTGGTACGTAACTTGAAAAAAAAAAAAAAAAAAAAAAAATCCATTATACTTCATTACCATTCAGTTCTACTTGTACTTCAAGCATATGAAATAATTTAAATAAACGCAATTCAGTTTTTTTTTTTTTTATATGAAATGGCTGCAAATTATGATAATTCAACTCTAATTATTATAAGAGCTCTCTCGTTGCTAAGCGGTTAGCGTACGCGCCTTTGGACACTAAAATCAGAACACTTTGGACAGGACACTAAAATCAAATCTACTGAACTTAACTCTAATTATTAAAATATGATCGAAGGATTATGATGATCCATTCAAACAAACCTTTGGTTAAAACAACTTTCTGGCATCCAACTCCTGCAGCATTGCGTAGGATGGCTCCTAGATTTCCTGGCTCTCGAACGTTGTCACATATTACAGTCAAAGGAAGTGCTGTAGGATCAGGTCTCATATGATGAAGATCTGGCGTCTTAAAAACACCTACACAACAAAATATTTTGAGTTCATCATTTCACACCATAAAATTTGGTTGACAAGTTGAAATATACAAGAACACAGTAATTAGCCACCATTATCTGAAACAATGAAAAATGGCAAATATGATGCAAAATATAAATACGTGATTAAAAATTACGTTAAGAGTTCATTACAGATAATCCAGACTAAAGGAATCTGTACAAGTTACGAACTATCCACCATATTGAAGAGAAATGAGCAAGATACTCTAAGAAACGAACATTGATATTTTATCTACAGTAACAATGTATATTCTAGTATAGGGATAATAGACATAATGCAGTAGTAGTATCTCATATTCAGTAGTTCTATTAAACAAATAAATACATACTGTGTACAATGCAAAAATGAAACGAAATTTTTGAGTTTTACGTCCCATGGATATGTTGTGTGGGCTAAAGGAGACGGTGATGATGAGAGATGAATGACATAATGGAATGAAGAAAGTAGGAGGAAAGAGTAAAACTCCGAGAAAGCCCACACATACGGCGTTTGTCTACCACCAAGTCCACTCGGCGCAAGTTGGGATCGAACCAGGGACCCCACACAGCAGAGGCGAAAGTTCTATCATTGAGCCACCGCGGTTCCAAGTGAACAATACACTCACATATGTTGCACACAAAAAAAAAAAAAAAAAAAAAACTTGAAATATTTCGGAAATCACAGCCTTCTTCATCTTTCCAACTCGGAAAAGGAAAGTATTACACATTCAACTTTGGTGCACAGGGTCCCGAGTTCGATTCCCAGTGGGAAAGCCTTGAAATTTGAATTCATTACGGTAGTTCGGTTCCCACCTTAAACTCCAGGTCCACGTCTCATACAGCCTTGGTGCTCAAAACGGACGCTAACTCCAAACAAAGGAGGTATCAACATATTCACATCACATCACCAAACATGTCGTCCTTTGGTGATAAATACTGTCTTAAGGTAGTTTACATAAGCTGGTTAGCTATTATTCTCGTAAGGAATACTTAAGGAACATTGCACTGGTTCTTAAAAACACAAATATGGTATACTAGCAAACACTTCCATGTGTTCTGCGAATAATATTCTGTATTACCCCTTTTCCATATAAAATTAGTCTCAACTCGAAATTATGAATGTAAAATGCTTGTTTTCTTTATCTATCTAGAGTATCTCTAGGATATTCGTTTCCTTTACCTAATTTGAATAATTTCCAATTGATTTCCCATGTCTTCTTTGCATGTGATCAATCTATACGCTTGCAGAAAGAATTTTAACTATAGAACAGCTTTAATCTTGTGCGAATATAGATGTTATACGATAACGGTTCTTTAAAGTACATTCATTTCTCCGCTAAACATCAAGCCTCAATAACCTCAACTATTATAGTAACCTTAGTCTAAAGACAGCCACTTGCTCACAAAGAGATGCCGCCCCCGTATGAGGTTTCTTTTCATACTGTCTGGTTTGGTTTTACTCTCCCTTGAAAAGTAACTGACAGGCAATAAACTGAACACAAACTGTTACCAAATCTTTGTCAATGATCCTTTTTCTTTGACCCCCCCCCCACACACACACACTGTTAGAAACATGGATGGAAGACAAAGAGAGGGAGAGAGAAAAGGGCCGAGGGAAAGGAAGACACGACGTATGGCAACGTTTAGGTTTTTCTTCTTCCGAAGAAACCACAAACTTTATAACGACTTCTTTGTGCTAAATTCAAAGTCTCCCGACTAACTATCGTCTGAGCGCGCCTTCTATACCTCTTCATATTCTATGGTGAGTTTATTGATTTATCTTATCCAGCTGTAGACCACAGTACTGTTCTTTGCTACTTTGATCGGGATTCTAACAGGAGCAATACTTGTGTATGACTAGGATTCGGCAACAATTCATATTGTTCAATCTCAAGCATAATTGTTATATTTTGTGAAGTTATCAGTGAATGTGTAAATATGTGAATTACTTTATAATGTTTCGTTCCCAATATTCTAGTGATGTATACCTTTTCGGAGTTTCCAAGAACCAGTGCAATATTCGATACGTGAACTATATGAGACGAATAGATGACTATCTTCTATAACAGGGTGGAAGAAAAACATTTTTTTTTATTTAAATCGATCTTTTTGGGGGCGATTTAAATCACATCTTTCTTCTCGTATAATACAAGTCGCGAACTGAAGAAAAAACATTAGGAATTAGTATTAAGTGGGTGGTGTTAAGCAACAACCAGTCAACCCACAACATTAAAAAAAAAAAAAAAAAAAAAAAATTAGTTAACCCTGCTGGAGAGTTTGAACATATATAAGGAACATACTAAAAAATCCTGGTAACGCGTTTGTGGTCGGTCTGCCATCTATGAAGAGAAGTCAACCCACATACGGTAATATATTATGGGGTCGAGAAACCTATAAATGCGATTTCCTCAAAACTGACTCGTTGTGGGTTGAATGGTTGTTGGATAACATCGCCCAAATGTTAATTATGCCACTTAAGTGAACGTATTGAATTAATCCGTAACCGTTAACCTAAATAGTCCTATTCTTACTAATGCTAAAGAAATAGTTGGGATTTCAATCCCAAACAATATTTATTAATCATTAAGGAAAAAGTACAGCAATGTTTATCAACAAGACATTTTTTTTCCACAAAAGTTTTTGATATTTGGCAGGAACATATTTTAAAAATATCGGGCAGTCCAGGACTAGCTTGCTGCACGAAGTACATATGAAATATGTAAATTTCGGAGGAGATCGGACCCCCCCCCCCCCAAATACCTCCCGATTATCTTGGAACATGCGCGCACAAAAGAATTTTTGTCTTAATGTCGATGGTGATTTCGCCGGTGGAATAGTTAACGATTTACAAACCCATGTTACGAAGAGAAGAAAACAGGATTTTCCCGCTACCCGTTCAAAACGGAATTGTTCCCTAATCATCCTCTGTATGAAACACTAGTTTTCATACTGTGCTGTACATACATTCGAGTATCATTGTATTATGATTATTATTTTCCAAAATCGAAATAATAGAATAGAGGGATTTCTCTTATTTTCACTTCAAATTAATTTATTTCGGAATTCGATTTAAATCAGACTGATTTAAACCAATCCACCCTGTTCTATAATGTCGACATGTCGGAGGCATGTCGAACGGAGACCTCTTGTCTGGGTTGCGAACCCCAAACAATTCTCATACATGAAATTACTGAATGACCTTAACATCCACCCAGTTCCTCCAAGAAGTAATTTAAATTAATGCAAGTCTTAGGGGCGTAGATAGCGTAGCTCAAAATTAATTAGAAACATGGGAGTAGAATTTCAAAGATAAAATTTGATAACACAGAAATAATTTAGAATAAGAATTTAATGAACTGATCTTGAATGACTGAATAACTGCAGAGCATGATGTGGACTGGTATGACTTAAAGACTAGAGAAGACAATGCATAATCACTTACTTTTGTTAACGGTGAAAAGCAGAACCTCTGATGGACAGAATGACGGAGTAACAAAACTAATGATGAATAATCTGACTTGCAGAGTTTCGACGTCAAAATAGAACTTCCCATACTCGGAAGAGTATCCGGTAGTATTTATATGATTTTTCCGTCATGTCGACATTCTTGCACATTCTTTCTGCGTCTTCCTAGTTCTAGAAGTCATAATCGGTCATTTACATTGTAGAAGTCAAGGCACTCTAAATTTTCCATTGGAGTATGAATCCTAAAGAATATTCAATCTGCCTCCACTTCATACATTGCCTATTTTATACACTTTTTAAAATTCAATTAAATATTTTGTTAGATTACACATTCTGGTACACAATAATATTTTGGCGCTATATAAAAGAATGCATTGTTTATTTGCTAATAGATGTGCCAAACATACTCCTTGTTGCATATATTCAGCAAATACACCTACTGTAACTCTTCAAAGTACTTTTGAGTACAGCGAAAAAGCTCGGAAATAGTTGCAGGAAGAACATTCAATAGTAACTAATACAGAGACAGTTAAAGTAGCGCAAACTTCTGATGCTTATTGTACAATGTCGAGAAACTGTAAGTTTGTCAAATGAATTATCTGTTAAGTAAATTTTAATTTCTGGAAAAACAGGGCATATCATGGGACGTAATAAGAGAACAAACTTCTTTGTCAGTGACGATTTGCATCTTTTCTGTCCTATCGAATGACTGATTTTCTTTGATTCTTGAATCTTCTTCAGGATTTGCTCTACAGAATCCAATAATTAAACAGGGTGTCTACTAAAATTCCAAAATGAAATTTCGTGACCTTTTCTTTCCCTAAACTATAAAACTTAGTAACATTTTCAAGAGCGAATTGCTCTTGCTAGCGAATTTGGGTGCAAATTGGGCCGAATTTTCATGCATGCGATAGAAGCATGCTTTGTTTGCGATTTGGTAGCAATGGAATGGAATGGAATCTTTGAGTTTTACGTCCCACGGTTATGCCGGATAGGCTAAAGGGGACGGTGATGATGAGTAATGAATGAAATGGTGGAATGAAGAAAGTGGGAGGAAACGGGAGAACCCCGAGGAAACCCACGTACACGGTGTTTGTCCACCACAAAGTTCACTTGGCGGGGTCTGGGATCGAACCCGGGATCGCAAGCACCAGAGGTGAACGCTCTACCACAGCCACCGCGACCCCTGCGATTTGGTAGCGTCTAAAGCCGACTAGACATTTTTGGTGTAAATTTCGACCTTTTATAGAACAAACTTTTCCAGTCTATACTTATATTTGTACAGTTTTTAAAAAATCGTGACCCAAAAGCCAAGTTTCTTGACTTTTTCTTGACTTTCATGACCGTTTTCTGATTTCATGACTTGTGACTTTCATGACCGATAGACAACCTGTTAAATGCTTTTTCTTCTTATACTGGGAAGACGAAGGTGGATTGTACTGTTACATCTCCACTGAACTTGAAATATTTTTAAAAAGCCCAAAATTCCCAGATAGAAAAGCAACAGAGAAAAGTTTAGTTTTTCCTTTAAAAAAGCAGGCTTTCTTTTGAGTCCTTGTACCTTTATCAGTTAGTGCATAAAAAGAAAATTTTTCTTTCAATTTAACGTCCCACGATTATGCCCGTACGGCTAAGGGAGGCAAATGGTTAAGGCAAGTGAATGATGATGGAAGAAGGGGTGGAATAATAAAGTGGGAGGAAACGGGAGTACTCTGAGAACACCCAGGGACACGATGTTGTTCACCACAAATTTACTTCGCCGGGGATCGAACCAGGGACTTTACGCACCAGAAGCAAGCGCTCTACCACTGAACCAAGGTGCTCCCCAATGTACAAAAAGAGAAGTATAAGTACTACGAAAAAATCTTTGATAGACTACAGGAATTGCATGGATTATGACATACAGATGATAACCAATGGGATGCAGTGCTACAAGCAATGTTAATTTTCTGAAAGGATCTGTACTAAGGATACCAAAAAGTTTTTGTCGAAACATTCACAGATGATTTAGAAGTTGGGTGCTTTTGGTAAGGACAGTTTTAATAAATGGATTCACAATTACTAAATTTGCACAGTAATAATGACCTTCCGTGGCTAGGTATTAGGGTAAAGAAACTGGTGAGCGGTAATATCCTTGAGGAACGATCATCGAAAAACTACATATCATGCAAGTAACATTGCGACAATAATTTTTATTTTTGCTTACATGTTTTAGAGTATATAAAACTATTAATTATACCAAAACTCTGTCAAAATGTTTTGTGAGTCCACGAAAAGAAAATTACGAATCGTTTGGTAGAGATTTTCAACCAAAAAAATACATTTGAACTGCTTTAGTTCAGGTGTTGGGAGGCAGTTAAGCTGCTAGTAAGGAAACTTATCAACTAAATGGATAGAACATAAAGTATAAAAAAGCAAATACTGTTGTCTGTGTGGTGTGTCGAGGATTTTTTTTTTTTTTTTAAATACAATATTTCGCAGATTACACTATTTGCTTATTCATGTAATCCTACTCTTCAGATTTGCTCTGCAGCTGCTTAATACATATTTTTTTCATTTTGTTTTCTGGGAAAAAGAATAATTTTACCATTTAAGGTCAAAACTATTGTAAGTAGTTGCCTTTTTACCTCTGAACACAGAACAATTTATAATGATCATTACGTAAAACCTTTCCAATTTTCCAATTCTAAGAAGACATACTAATCTACTTAATTTCCACCTTTAGTGCTGGAGTTATCCTTTACTCCGAACACAACACCGTATGTTTATTGTAAACTGTTTTGAGTACAGTTTGTCTATTCTCAGAAGTAGTAAAAAAGTATAAGGCATATTAATCTACTTAATTTCGACCTTTAAGTGCTTTTTTTTTTCTTTCTTTTAACACAAGAATTACATGAACTAAGAAGCAGTTCAAGAAGTACTCCGGAAAACACGACTAGATGAATAACCAATAAGTGAGTTTGCAAAATATTGTAGAAAAATTATACCCCCTGACGCAGCACACAGGTAACATATTTGCACCTTTATTTAAATTAGTGCATTAATATGAATATATTAACCCTCATAAATTTTAGTGCCTATTTTTAGGCACTAGAGTAGTCCTCATTATTCGATTAAAAAAGTGCCAATATAGTTTTTTAACTTCGGTATTTATTTCGTGTTTGTT
Source organism: Thermobia domestica (assembly GCF_964235325.1). Classification (NCBI taxonomy): domain Eukaryota; kingdom Metazoa; phylum Arthropoda; class Insecta; order Zygentoma; family Lepismatidae; genus Thermobia; species Thermobia domestica. The sequence continues at coordinate 25,381,719 of NC_137462.1, forward strand.
TTTTCAAGCCTGGAGGCATTGTAGAACACGTTACATATGGTTTCAAATCTTCCTGCGTCGAGACATAGGGTGTGGTGACGTCATAACTTAATTTTTGTTTTTGTTATGCCTATTATTATTATTTTTTGGCGGGCTTACTTTTGCACCTAGTAGACTGAAATTTTGAACATATATATATATATATATATATATATACACAAAAATCCCTTTTCTCGCAATGTTCCCGCCTCAGATACACGATAAAGATATGTGAATGGTACTGTTTGAAAGTCTACTCTATTCTGAAGAGAATAATATACGAACTATGACCCTAGGATAAATAGGGATGTGCCAGGAACTTTTTAAATTACATCCGGGTCTTTTATCTGCGGCATTTGGGGCTCATTGATAAATATTTTCCCATTCTTCCTATTCAAGATAGAAGCTTGAAACTTTGTACACATATGTAGTACACCCTTACTATTTTTTAGTTGATTTTAAGATCTGTCCACTAACACAAGAGGGGATTCAGAGCAGAAAAAGTCCCGATTTCTCTCAAAATTTCCCGCCTGAGGGACATGATAGGGAAATGTGAATGGTACCGTTTGAAAGGCTGTTCTATTCTGAAGAGAATGAGATACGAATCCGATCCTAGAATAAACAGGGATGATGATGTAGAAGTCTATAATTTACCTATAAAAGCCCAAATTTATAAGGGTTGATGAATAAATAAAGTACAGTTAATTAGCGTAATGTATTTGTTCATTGTTGTAAACTCAACTCAATTATTGATCTGATCTGAAGCAAAATATCACCTGCAAAAAGCAATATAGTACTTACCAATAACACCAGGACACGTCACTAAATCAGACCAAATTTTCAGACCTTTATATGGTACTTGGTACAGTTTGACTTTATCATTTAGTGGAATCCCTTCCAGATTTTGCAGTCTACTGAAAAATATACATTCTGGAGACATGCCCGCTTCCACTGCATCTTGAATTAATCTGCGTCCTTCAATCAAGATTTTCTCCTTTTTCTCTCGCCTCTTTCGAGATTTCGCCATTATCATTATACGGCTGAAAAAAAGAACGTATTGCCATCACATAACGTTTATTATCTTGATTTATATATATATATATATATAGATAGATAGATAGATAGATAGATAGTTTTCAAAACAACAACGACAATGTTTGGAAGGTGACTCCTGACACCAAGTTAAGACAAAAAGTGTAGACCAACCTGGGTGCACAACCGCTTCCTTTCGGAGTTATAGGCTGCCGAAAACATGAAAAAATGTAATTTAAAGGTCCATAGCTCTAAAACTATGAGACCTACCGTAGTCGTATCAAGACTTCACTTAGGAAGTAACATGTGCACTATCCAAAAATACATGTTTCAGAATCCTACGGTATTTACAGAACAAATTTTATAGAAGGGGATTGGCTACCGGCATATAATATGAAGTAGTCACCAACTACCTCCATAAAAATTATTGCAGAAGTACTGTAGGATTCTGAAACTTGGATATTTGGATAGGGCACATACTAGTTCTTTCTCGTTGTTTTCACGTGTAGAATCACCTCCTAGCGTTGTAAACAACCTTTCGTTATACACTGTATATATGTCTCTGACGAACGACCTCATGTCCGAAGATCGTGTTATAGTTAATGCAGGTTTACCTTAGAATTTTTTTTTTTTTTAATATTTTATTTAAAGAAGCTACAGATATAATAAACAACAGACAAATTACAGACACAATTTTTAACAAATTATAACTAAAGAAATTTGAAAGTATCTGCATGGGATTCTAAGATCATCGAATTATTTCTTTCAACTGAGTGATTCAAATCAAAACTAATTCTATTTAAAAAGAAAGAATAAAGTACAGCATTTCTAACATTACGAGATACCAATTGTATATAAGCTCGAAACCAACTTCTCAAGCTAAAAACAACCTAAATAACACACAGTTGGCGCTCGACTTTCCACTTTTCTTTACAACAGAACATCATATTCTATTTCATACGGGGGGCGCGGTGGCTCAGTGGTAGAGCGTTCACCGGCGCATGGGGTCCCTGGTTCGATCCCAGCTAGCGCCGTGTGGACTTGGTGGTGGACTCGTGTGTTTTCTCGGGGTTCTCCCGTTTCCTCCCACTTTCTTCATTCCACCATTCCATTCATTTCTCATCTTCACCGTCTCCTTTAGCCTAACTGGCATAATCGTGGGACGTAACACTTAAAGATCTCATTTCATTTTTTCTATTTCATACGGCTGGACGAACATTGGATCTTCGATTTGACACATTCGGTATCCTTGTGACACTTGCTACTCAACTGACATATCGCTTCGTATTGGGCAATAGTTTACAGACTACTGCAATCAGTCTCAAAGGACAGCTAATGGCAAGGCAATATGTTTGATTTGGAAAAAATGTGCTATGTCTTATCTGTGTATTACATTCGCAATTTTTCTGTTTTCTGTGGTTAGGAAAATAGGAGAAAAAAATACTGTGTACCTTTCTCAATATTCACTATAGACTAAATTTTTGTAACTATTTAATGAAATTAGCTGATGTACATTGTTATTCAACATTTAACAAAGACTCACATGATTATGGTGGCTCAGTGATGTAATATTCACCTCTGGTCCGTGAGGTCCCTGGTTCGATCCCAGCCCACGATAAATAAGCTTTAAGGTCGACAAACACCGTGAGCATGGATTCTTCCGTATCTTTCCATCATTATCATTCATTCATCTCATCACCACAGTTTCCCTTAGCCTCACAACTGAATAACCTTTCGCGTCTGCATTAGCAAAATAGATTCGCCTTCATTACAAGGGCGCCGATCCTGGGGGTCCCCTTCCAAAGCTCATGTGGGCCCCCGTATTGTATTTATGAATATACAATATTTGGCATAATTTGAATGCAATTTGTCTTAAAATCCTCATATTTGTCTTCTGCATCTGAATGCCCCCCCCCCCCCCAAATTTACAGACAAAATCGGCGCCTTTGCTTCATTACCACAATTATTCATAAATAAACAATAATTTATAGGCTCTTCTCACTCTACCACACTCAACAATTCTTCCAGATAAATTGTACACATTTCCAGCTGTCGTGACGGGCTTTAACGGAAATTAACCTTATAATAGAATTATCATATGTTGCTTACTCTCCCCCACAATTAAACATAATCCCTAAAAAATTATTTGGTAAGTTTATTATATATTATTGCTATTATTACTTCTATCACACTTGTTTCTACATGTGCATGACGAATATACAATAATTTTGTTTTCGGAAGTTTGGATTCTGCCATGCAAAACCATGCACACGGTGTTCGTTTATCACAAAGCCGACGTGGTGGGAGTTGGGACTGAACCTGAAAACTGCGTCACATGTGAGCCACTGCAACCCCAGAAGGGAATTACATGAAATAGTGCATGAATGCTTAAATAGTATTTTAAGTAAGAATAGGGTTTTGATTGCAGGTGCAAAATTTAATAAAACTCACTTGTGACCAATAAAACAATAAAATTCACTGGTCTTTTTTTTTTTTTTTGTATGAGTTTCTGTGTGTGTGTGTGCTAGCGTAGTTCTGGCGCACCACATTTTGGAAGATCTACAGGTAAAACTGAATACTTTGTACAAATACATCTTTATAAGGAACAAATAAATGTCTGTAGGCGACAAAATTAAATACAAAGTAATACAGTTGTATTTTAGGTTTGCAAGTGTAGGATTACTAGTGGAAAATTATTACAACTGCTTTACGACGGATAAAATAAGTGGGTGCATATGAAAGATTAATATTAGATGCTATTTTTCCACCAGCGGTATATTTCTGCACCGTGTACAGAAACTGTAATTTGTTTACAAGTGGAGGGTTATTAGTACGAAAGCATGACATGTGCTATTGAAACTCATTGCAAACACCCACTTCTTTCCATTACCCTCTCTTATGCGCATATTCAGCACCAACGACACGCCTATTCCGTTCAGACGCAGCCCAGCGATGCTTTTTTTTGTGGCCACCTAGCACAGGTTTGTTTGTTTCTTGCACTGTAGTTTTGGGTACTATTGTTTCCTCTGCAAATCACTTTCTGGTATAGTAGAGAAGTGAAGGGATAGGAGCGGATTAGCTTAAGGTTAGGGAAGTTTTCATTCATTTTCATAAAATAGTGTAATTTCTCGTGCCACAGTGAGTATACGAGCGAGCTGGAGCGAGCATTATAAAGTTAACCCCTAGTTTTTATGTTACACATGCGGAAGCCGTATTTGTACGCAAATCGTAAAAGAATTCTAAATTATTAACAATTACTTCTGGTGACCCCTTGAAATCTATGTTGAGATATGTCACCAGAAGCCTTTTACGGAACAATAAGGAGTTTAGTGAAAGAATAAAAGAATTTTTCAATAATTCTTGCGGCCTATGTTTAGCAGAAGGGGTCCAGATCTTTTCTTTAAAACATGTTACAATTTTGGTAGTTTCTGTTCACATTCGGTTAGTTTAGGGTAGGGTTGGTTAGTTTAAGTTAGGTTAGGCTAGTCTAGGTTACGTTAGGTTAGTTTAGTTTATGTTATATCAGTGTACGAGTCCCGCATAATTTTCCAAAAAATGATAGAATTTCGCTTATTTCTACTAATATTTAGTTAGTTTAGGTTAGTTCAGGTTAGCTTACGTTAGTTTATGTTTGGTTAGGTTAGATTTGGTTACGTTATGTTACGTCTAAGTACTTGCATCACTCATTTCTCCTGTAAATTTTGTGTTTTTTACGTGCTTCTGGACCCCTTGTACTAAACATACCCCATTCTTGCTAATGGTGTGCCAAAAGTAAACCAATACTTAAACAAACAAACAAACAAAATTATCTACCTGATTTTCAGAGTAACCTTAAACAAATGAAGGGATAGTTTTGGAACTGGGAAACCAACACAAAGCTAAATTAACATAACCTGAACCAACAAAAAAAAAAAAAAAAACAGAAAATATACGAAGAAATTTTAACTTAAAAAAATTCCTGGCCCCCCAGGTTCCAAAAATATGTCTAAATAAATAGCAAGCCGTACCACATTTTTACCGTGTTTTAAACTTACTTTAATTGTTTATCATTTTGCTTCAACTTGATATATTGAGGTACACTAGAAGGCTCTGGTATAGATGCTAACTCCACCTGTAGGTTATCTTGGTAGTATTGCACGTTCCCGTCGAAATGATCTGTTTCCACATTATAAGGAGTGTCTTTTAAGCTAGATGAATTATAAACATTGTCTGAAGTAAAATGTGTTTCATTATTTATATCTTTGCCTGTTCGTGTTTTCTCAGAAGCCGAATGAACAATTTGCAATTCTCTCTCGATCGCTAATTTTCCCACTGTGTCTTCGTTATTTACACTGGTTTCTGTTCGACTACTTCTTCGCGAATGCCTTCCTACTTTGCTCCTATAATTGCGAATTATATAAAAATTATCGACATTATGTTGATAATAATACACACTTCTCAAAGTGCTTAAAAATCTAAGCGAAGCCATGCCACGTTCAACTCAATATGATTCTCAAAACAAAACAAAACAAACTAAGACTGCTATGCGTGATGACAAAAAAGGTTATATTTGCGCTGCTAACTGCGGTCGGTGAGTGAATGAACAGAATAAACAGGTGGACTTGAATTATGACGATGACACGTAATGAATTTCGTGATACTGAATTAGATTTATAATAAACATTCATATATTCAGAGGTGACCGTTGGTGAAAAAATTGGAGCAGAAGTGTTTGCTTTGTACAGTTGCGAAAGCGGAAGCACTAAATTGGTTAAACTGTGCGTGTACTTTGATATTAAATAGCTGGAGAGAAATTACCAATAAGCCTAATTAACCTTTAACAAAACAACGAAAAAATTACAACAGATTGTCCAACATGATTGCAGGAAGAGCTCTACATTGGGTTTTCAAAATAGGAGACAGAACAGCTTCTATCAAATTTTTTCGGGATGTATTAGGAATGAAGGTTAGTATTTTCGATAAACTTTACAATACACGCTCCAGCTGCGCATCGATAAGTAGTACTGCTTATAAAAGGATATAGTAGAGTAAGGTACGGATAAGTAGGGTTGGGTTAACTTAGAGAGATTTGGACTCATTTTATTAAAATTAATTGAGTATAATTTCTCGTGTCTTCGTAAGGATATCAAATGGTTCGGGCATTGTAAATCACACCCAGTTTCTTTCAATAATATGTATGTAATCTATGTTTTCATACGTTGCCGTACGGAGTATAAACATACTAAGCAATTATTAAAATAACAGAAATAATATAATTTCCACTAAATATTCTGGTACCGAACAGAGTGTACAAGGGTGCAGAGTATTTTAATTTCAGGTTAAGTTCCGAATATAATCGTCAAATGGATCACATGAAAGGCAGTAAAGATGTGTGCGATTCTACTTTAGGAGATTACAGATGGGTAAGATTTACAGAAGAAACAGTATTTAATATTTTTGAGTACTTCAAACTGGAAACGTACTAGTGATCAAAATATGTTGTAATCTTACCTGTGACATCTATAATAATGTTCAAAAACGTATTTGAAGTGAATCATTTTCATCACGTAATAGCTAATAGGGCCTATATATATGTATGTTGGCGTTTTGGCGCACCACAGTTTTAAAGATTTACAGGTAAAATTGAATACTTTGTATAAGAAGATATATTCACAAGGAACATATTTCTACAGGCGACCAAATTTTATACACAGTAATACAACTGTATTTCAGTTTCACAGGTAAGGTGTAAGGTTACTAGTGTAAGATCATTACAAGTGCTTTACCGTGAATAAAATAAGTGAGTGCATATGAAAGAAGACTCTGTTAGATGCATTTTCCACCGGCGGTGTATTTCTGCATAGCGTACAGAAGCTGTATTTTATGTTTACAATTGGAACGTTACAAGTATAATGCCATGACATGTGCTATTGAAACTCGTATATTTGCCAATATCTCACTTCTTTTTTACTATCCTCGCTTACGCATATACCCACCATCGCTGTCGCGCGTGCTTCCTTCGAACGCTCCCCACCAACTTCCCCCTACCCTGACTCGCTTAGATAGTATTCGTGTTTTTTTAATGGCCATCTAGCACAGGTTGGTTTGTGCTTTTGCGCTAGTTCTTACGCCGTACGTCTGGAAACCGTGTTTACACGCAAATCGAAAAGAATTTGTAATTTTTCAACAATTATCTCTGGTGGCCCTATTCAATTTGATTTACGCCAAGTGAGGTGTTTTCATGTCGCCCATGGCAAATCTTTTAGGGGACAATAAGAAGAAAATTAGTGAAAAATTACAATTTTCTAACAATTATCTCTAGTCGTGCGCCAAAACTACACCTGCACGATATATATATATATATATATATATATATATATATATATATATATATATATATATATATATATATATATATATATATTTAAAGACTGTGAGCAAGCAAAAAATTTTCAATCCCCATCTTTGTCAAATGACCGCGGTTTATGATTTTTGGACTTAACACCTTTTACGCAGCAAACACAGAAATAATATAAATATGTTGAGTTTTTACCTTTAAGATGTGTATCTACCTAAAGTACATTGATGAAAGTCGAACGGATTCGCCGTAAGGTAGCTAGCAACCTCAGTGTACAAAGCGAAGTGAAGTATCTTAAGTCAATGTGCTAACTCATGACGCGCACTATAGAAATGTCTGGGAGTTAAAGAGATCTACATAATTGTAAAGTTTACGTTAGTGATGTGTTACGTTACTTTGGAATACAAATATGTAATTCATTCATTCGTTATTCATCTATGTCGTACATTATTGGTTATTCTTTTGTCGTGTGTTGTATGAATGTACATCGTCAACATGAAGAAAACTACTTTCATTTCTCTTTACATATATGATACTTTTGTATATGTACAGACAAGGCACAGTTAAAATTTTATTTGACTGAAAGACCCTTTTGTATGAGGACCTTGGTGATGGATTAAAAATCGATCTTATTGCCTTTTTCTGTAGACGAAAAGTACTAACACTGGAATAGGAGACTCCCCAGAAAATTATTCCGTAATTTAACAAGGATTGAAACATACCATAGTACAATAACAGCAAAGTTTCTTTTGACACTGAACCACGTAGTCTATAAGTGACAAAACAGATACGGCTTAATTTGCTGTTTAGCTCAGTAATATGTGCATCCCATGTAAGCCTATTGCTTATTGTTACACCTAAAAATTTAGTGGATTTTGAATAGTCTACATCAGTTGAATTTATCACAATGGGAGGTACTGTTCGAGGTGTACATGAGTAATGAAAATTTAGTGCTTTTGTTTTCTTTGCATTTATCAGCAGTTGATTCTGAGATGTCCATTTTATCAAACGCTCCACAGTTTGTTTTAATTTACTTTCTAGTTCAACTGTATTGTCCGCTGTTAGAAGGACATTTACATCGTCAGCATATAGTACAATATGTTCGGGATACATATATTGAACAAGATCATTTATGTAAAATAAAAAAAGAATTGGCCCAAGAATTGAGCCTTGAGGAACGCCAGCAGAGATAGTAGCAGTTTTGGATGAAAACGTGACTTGCTTATTGTTAATTATTTTTTGTATTTTTACTACTTGTTTTCTGTTTGTCAGGTACGAGCGAAACCATTCATGTACTACACCCCTAATACCATATTTCTGGAGTTTTGCCAGTAGAAGAGAATGTTGAACACTGTCGAATGCCTTGGAGAAATCAACAAATAAACCTACTGCATATTTTCACTTATCAAGTACTGTAGAAACCTCTTTAATAAAGTTAAACAACGCTGTATCAATTGATTTGTTTTCTTGGAAACCATGTTGAGAAGACGAGATTAGCTTATGGCAGGATATAAAAATTCTCAAGCACGATAACATTAGTAAATCAAAAATCTTCGAGAAAACAGACAAAATAGAAACAGGCCTATAGTTTTGAACATCATAAGTATTTCCTTTTTTGTGCAAAGGTATAACTTTTGCAGTCTTCAGTAATAAAAATATATCGGGATATTAATTCTCATGGCGTTAGTAACGTACAAATACATAATTCAACGCGTAAGGTAAGTAATTTTATGCCATATATAGTGTTTTGCTCTATCCTCGTTTATGTGTATACCCATCTTGGCTGACGCTCTTACTACCTACGGACGCATTCCCTCGCTGTGCTCTTACTCTGACTCGGTTGGATATCATTCATGTTAAGTGGTCACCTAGCATAAGTTGGTTAATGTCTTTAGCACAATAATTCTTATCGTGTACGTATACTGAGGCCCCCGTAAAAAGAATCTGTTCAGAGGAATGCAAGTCCACACCCCAAAAGTGATTAAGATACAACAGTTGATTTATTGAAAAATGAGTATATATAAAATGAATTTATGTATGGGTTCGTACAATAACTCTGACCCAATTAAATTCCTATGTAAATACAGTGTTTTAAAGTCATGATCCGTAACGATATGTCTCAGAAGACTGTTCAACAATTAAACTATAGGAACGCAGTGTGTTTCTACTATCTTTCTTTACACGCGTACCCACCGTGTCTTGCGCCTGACCCTACGGACGCACTACCGCACAGGAGTACAAGGTTCACTTTGCCCTTACGTGGGTTAGTTATACTTCTTGCTTTTAATGGCTCCTGGCACAGGTTGGTTGGTGTTCTTTACGCTATATGTATACGCGTAAATGTTAAGCCCTGAACTAAATCTTGACCCAGAAATGCAAATCCTTCCGTAAGGAACAATTTATAAAGTGCTATGAGTCGATTTCATGATAGAAGAAGTACATAACTCAGGAATTAATGTGTGGTCCGTTATACGTAGATAGTACCTAAATGAGTTTACCTATTGAGGTGTAAGGTTGCTAGACTGAACTGAAAGTAAGCTAAGAAGCCAGTTGTATATGTGCAATTTGAACACAAGTTTAAAAAATCCTTATCTGACACGTATTATTATGACGACAAAGTGTAAATTGAAATGTATACTCAAGAATTCATTAGGGGCTTCGGTGTCTCAGTGGTAGAGCGTTCACCTCTGATACATGGAGTCCCGAGTACGATCCCAGCCCTCGCCAAGTGAACTTTGTGGTGGACAAACACCGTGTGCGTTGGTTTTCTCGGGGTTCTCCCGTTTCCTTCCACTTTCTTCATTCCACCATTTCATTCATTACTCATCATCACCTTCTCCTTTAGCCTAACCGGCATAACCGTGGGACGTAAAACTCAAAGATTTCATTTTCAAAAATTAATTATATGGATGCTTAAGTGAGTTCAATATTGTTTTATTTTATTATTAGATATGCACCCAGTTTATTTTATTATTAGAAATGTGCCCTTAAGTAAAATAGTATTTATTGTTTTTTTTTTTTTTTTTTTTAATTCTCTGCTAAATTAATTCAGATGTTGAGTTCTATAAGTGCATTTAGGATTTTACCTCCCATCTATAGCGTGGAGATTAACAGTAGCTGTGCATAAAGGTAATTGCTATAAACCATGTGAATTTCCTGACTTCTAATCTATATATTAAAATGCTAGGTTTGTATGTTTGTGGTCAAGAAAAGTTAATATGTTTGTGGTCGATCCTTTCGACAGTGAGTTCTCGGGAACCATACGCTCTAGAAAGATCCTGATTTTACTGATCGATTGCAACTTTTGTGTAGATTATTCAGTTCTAAGTAAATATTTAAAAACCATGGCCATTGTTTCTTTATTACATGTTTTAGGAGTACACTGGGAGTGTTGAAATTAAAAAAAAAAAGTAAAACATCATATCCTATGCGTTATACATTCCAACAGAACACAGTTGTATATAGGAGTTGTATATCTCTCAGGTATTTGTTTCATGGCCAAATGATAATTAAAAACAAAGCATAACCATTTTTCCAAGCAAAGAAGAATCTTTATTGTTTGGAGTGTTTTGCCCAATGAACACCATATATCGCTGACATTATGATTAATTGTGTATGTACTGTATTTGATTATTACATACTGCATGTAAGAAGAAAGAAAACGCTGATCGTTCATGAATTAGAAACTCCAACTGGAAGTAGGCTCAATCTTTCATACGGTGCGAGATATTAAAGAAAATAAAAATAAAAAATAATCTCCCCTTTATGGTACCCCCTGCCGATTTTTATCACGACTTCTCTCACTTGTGTCTGTAAAGGGACATGTACGGACTTTGTAAGGAATGACAAGGAGATTCATGCTTATATGTAAATGATGCGCTGTATAGAGAACGCAGGTTCAAGTAGTGTTAAAGAAGAAATGTCATTCTATTCGTATGGCTTCATTTTTACTAGGTATGCTCTTATGAAGCAATTTATTTCTTAACCCATCGGTTGGTGTCACAGTCTGAGGAAGCAAAAGCAGGCGAAAATACTGAGGGTTAATGCATTGTATATAGTTAGTGTAACTAAAAGATATCTTCGGAGACGTATATGAGGTGATGAGGATTTTATATGATAGACAAGTGCTTCCTTTACGGAGAATTACATCGTAACGACGTTTATCGTACCTACGGTACTTCTACAATTCTACCTTATTAGTTTAGTTAAGAGTTATGGCCCGTACATAATAAAATTCTATACATATTATTAGATATTAGAAATTCAGTTTTAAGAAATACTGATTCTGTAATATGATTATTATAGTAACATATATGTATGATAAGAACTGTGGTTTATTCGTTTCAGACATTGAGACATGAAGAGTTCTCAGAAGGTTGCGAAGCTACTTGTAACGGGTAAGAAAGTTAATTTTCCTTTTCTGTTGAAGGCTTCATTAATTTGACGGCTGGTAATTGAATGGCATATAACACTTAGTTTGGAAACGTAAGTTTATGTGCTATTGACAATGTATCTTGTGTTCAATTACGTTTTGACTTTTTTCTCATGTATTTTATGTATAAAAATGTAGATATTATTATTAGTTTTTTTGAAATTCTTCACACCTTTTACTTTCAATTTTCAATAGAACCTTCGCATAGATCTAGTTGTTCGTATATATATTTGTTGGAAATCTCTTCAGATTTTTTTTTTAAATTAAATTCCTTGTGAAATTCCTCCGCAGCAAACTAGAATTTTCGAAATGAAATAATTGAAAATAACTGTTAAAATATTTAAACTGACACTTGATTATAACTCACGAATGTGTCTGTCTATTTATTAATGCCTAAATTCTCAATGGGAACCCATACTTTTTTCCGCGGCTTCTTTATTTACTTAAACACACACTGCTGTTTATATTTGCTATAAATGACTATAAATGATTAGTTTTCTTTTTACTAATCCCAGGGTAGCGGTAGTGGATGCTATAGGAACTAGGAACGGTGTCCTGTTACGGAGAAGCAGCACTCATTTCGCTCGCAATTCCAAAAACAGTTATTCATGACGGTGTAGAACAGTGTGAACGTGTACATAAAACAACGTATGGTAATGAATATTTTAGAAAAGGAGGGCATAAAGTCAGTTGAAATTGAATAGGGACAATACGGTGATGAACACTCAGCCGCAGGAAGATATTTGAATGATGCGAGCGCTTCAAGGATGGCTGTACGTCTGTCACTGAGAATTCCAGCCGTGGTGGATCCCAGTCTACAGCAGTTATTCCTAGGAACATTCAGCACATTGAACAGCTTATCATTGGCATTCATCTTATAACTTGTCATAAAATTGCAAACTGCTGTTCCGAAAAATGAACGTACACTGGCTTCCACAGCAGCTTTCCGCTTATATATATATATATATATTATATATATATATTATAAAAGAGAACGCACAAATCCTTTGTTAGCTCATCACGCTAATACGGCTGAACCAATTTCTTTTATTTTTGGGGGGTTATTAGGATTTGGACCCTAGATGGTTTTTATCATATCACTTTAATTTTTAATTACCAGTGTCTTGAGATAATTGACCATTCAAGTGTCCATACGTACAAATCCTTTGTTATTAGTTCATCATAGGTAAAAATAAACGTATTTATATGCAACCCGCATGACCGTGTCACTCGGCGGGTTAACATAAATGACAGGCGCTATAATGTTAACATTTACTGCAATTTGAAAGCGAAAAAGTAAAAATTATCTAAGTAACAAAGTTTATTGCGTTCCGGGGTGACCGCAGCGAAGCGGGGTGAACGCTGCTAGTATATATATATATATATAATCCATCTGCTTCGCCAGTTTTTTCGTTGATTGACGTGGATTTTGTGAAGAAGCTTATTCAATCGCTCTTCATCGAACCGCTCTTGGTCAACCAATGTGTTACCCGTTTCTTGAAATCAAAATTCTCCATTTTTGAAGCGTGAAAACCAACGGTTGGCGGTTACTTTGAGACATTGTTCCTTCTCTGTACACAGCACGAATCTTATTAGCAGCTTCGACTGTCTTAGTATCTCAATTAAGTGAAAAAAAAATGCTCAATTTTGACCACCTGACATTCAATTTTAATGCTCTGAAAAGACGAAAAAATCAATAAAAGTAAAACAATAATAGTACATATTGTAGAGCAAACAATTTTTTTTTTTTAGAAAACCTAAAACAGTTTACCCACCGTTTCATTTCTGCGTGCATTTTTAAATTTGAAAGTAAATAAACACTCCTGAGTTGTTTCTAAACTCAATAATTTCGAGTTTTGAACAAAGAATTAAGAATGAAACTACGCAAAACGACCAAAAACGTTTGCTTTCGAAATATGTGTTTAGAAAAGAGTGGGGAAGAAGCTGGTCGAACGTAAAACTAATAAGGAAGTGCTGGAAACGGAGACAAACAATCTTAAATGTTATTAAAAGTAGGAAAATAAACTAGTTGGGACATTGGCTGAGAAGCAGTTCTATCCAGAGGTACACTCATGTCCAAAATGATTGTCGCGTATCTATAACTGTCTTGTAAGAATATAATTTGATAATGATATTGCAGGGTACTTTTAATACTAATACTGCGTGTATAATTGGGAAATGTATATTTATGGTAAATTTCATAGGAAAAGAATTATAAATATGAAAATTATAATGAGTAAAACAAAATGTTGGTAAATGGACAAGAAAGTTTTATTTTCGTTTTATTGCTCTTATTTACTGCTCTTTTGACATGAAATTTGCCACATACATGTCTTTGCCGATTATACACACACTAACGTTATAAGAAATACCGGGCGAATTCGTTATCAAATTATAATCCTACAACAACATATTAATAGACATGCAACTATAATTTTGGACATGAGTGTACGTGATAGACGGTGCCGTGAAAGAAAGAAAGGACGGGTATGTACACAGTTCATAAGAAGTATTAAAACTGATACTTCATCAGAACAAAGGTCTCAGAACATCTTTTTTTTTCCTCTTATATTCTAGTAAAAATACCAAAAATACTTTGTATGTAAATGTTTATAGTTATTCTTATGTTATCAAATTGTTTAAGTGTAAAGAAAACTGCAAATATATAATTACATACATATATATTTTCCAGACCGTATAACACGAGATGGAGTAAAACAATGATTGGTTATGGCCCAGAGGATTCTCACTTTGTATTGGAGCTGACCTATAATTATGGAATCAATTCGTATGAGAGGGGAAATGATTTTCAAGGCATCACGATCAAATCGCGGGAAGCATTAGAGCGAGCAAAGCAACACAACTGGCCCGTGAAAGAAGATGGTGGAAAACACATTCTGGAAGCTCCAGATGGATATAGATTTTTTATCCTCAACGAGCCCCAGCCCACAGATAAAGGTAGTTTTCTGTCTAAAGCTTTCAACTGTTAATATTAATGTCTTATTAACTCCTTAGGCTCAGCGATGGTGTCCTGTCACTACCATGTATTTAAATAAATTTTACGGTTGAATAGTAAAAATTCTCACTATACGAGGTATGTTCAAAAAAAAAGACCGAAGTTTTGAGATAGCGCGTCAACTGGCACTGGGAGCTCGCTGCCGCTATTGAGTGTACGTAGTGGCAGGTTTAGACAATGAACTGTCTCGTTCAGCTATGACTATTAGTCGCCGAGTTACAGCCGCTGACCTGAGCACGTGACAAGATGTTCGTCGGATTAGTGACAAAATTGACAATGAAAGGTTTTGAAGAACAACGCGTGTATGTGAAATTTTGCTACAAACTTGGCGAAAATTTTTAGAGACATTTCAGTTGCTTAACCAAACATACAGGGAGGGCTATAATGAGTCTGTCAGAGATCAAGTAGATGTTTCTTTTCTTTTTCTTTCGATTGGAAAGAGGTTGTCCATCATGAATTTGTACCATGTTGTTAGATAGTAAACAAATAGTTGTACCAGGAAATTCTAGCGCCTTTCAGGGATGCTGTGCACAGGAAGAGGATTGAATTGTGGGAAAACCAGACTTGCATGATGCATGATAAGCCGGCTCACGTGTTGCTTATCATCTGCAGTTATCAAAACATCAGACCCAATCCATCCTATTCTCTGGACCTAGTCCCAGCAGACTTTCCCTATTTCCCAAACTTAAAACCACTTTGAAAGGATATCGTTTTCAAACCATAAAGGAGATTCAGGACAATATAACAAGATACCCGCGCATCATCTCAGAAAGAGTTTTCCAGGAGGCTTTTCAAAGATGGAAGAAACGCTGGGAATGGTTATTGCCAGTACAGTGGGGCAGTACTTAGAATGTTGTCAAATAAGAATATAGATTTTATAGCAAAAGTTTGGGCCTTTTTTTGAGCACACCTCGTATTCTAAATGTCAAATTGTCTTACGTTAACGGTACTGTTATGTTATAATATGGTTGGTTTTTTCTATATTTCTTTAGCATTTTTCTATAATGCGAAAAGTAATTGCACCCTCGATGATAAAATACTATGACTCAGTTGTTATTTATTGTTTTTCTGTGGAATTTTACTGTATTATTTAATATTTATAACTGTTAGGAGAAACGGTAACATACCTTTCTTTAGTAAGACTATCCATGGCTTTGGATTGATTATTTTCTCAAAAAAATAAATCCGAAACCGTTATTATAATTTTTTTAAGTGTTTCAAGCTTTGGTCAGTGTTTCTTTTGTTAAAATACCTTTCTTGTATGTTTGAGCTGTTTTCGCTAGTGGACGAATGATTATGTTCATACATAAGCATGGCGCACGTATCGATGTATGACATCTCGGACTTGAATATGGAGCAAATTGGAAACTATTTGCTTTTTGTGTGGGTCATCCCTTCTAGAATCCTCGTGGCCACTTGGCCAAGCATGAGAATTCCGGCATTACTTGTTTCCATGGTGCCAAAGAATTCATAATGCACCGGAACGGAAAATACATTATAGTGAAAGAGAGAGAATTGTAATCTTTGTTCACATTTCCAAAAGAAAAATGAAATGAAATCTTTACGTTTTACATCCCACGGTTAAGCCGGTTAGGCTAAAGGAGACGGAAATGGTGGAAGGGGAAAGTGGGAGAACCCCAAGAAAACTCACGCACATGGTGTTTGTCCACCACAAAGTTTACTTGGCGCGAGATGGGGTTGAATCAAGGACCCCATGCACCAAAGGTGAACGCTCTGCCACTGAGTCACCGCGGCCCCATATCCAAAAGATTAAATAAAAAGTGGATCAAAATTAAGTAGGTAAGGAAACATATTGTTATCTATTAAAAAGATTGCGAAACGTATGTAAGCCTATGCTTTCTTTATCTAGGAACCATGCTGTTTGGAAGTGTTAGAAATGGTGCACTTTTGTTGACATCAGAAGTGATTTTTAAAAACTCATCCATTGGTGTCGAATAGCTCACCTGACGCAAGGTTGCTCCTTTTTCATAGTTTGTGGGTCGAAGAATAGTCATTAGTGAACTCGGTGGTTAAAATATCATGCAACAGTATCATGTCAATTCCTTCTTGTAACAGGAAAACCTGAATAAATTTATGTTCAAATATATCAAGTAGAATGTGTATCCTACAGACACAATAGTCTATTAGAATACAAAGACAATAGTAGTATATATGAACTTGAAATACGATGTAATCAAAAGAGTTTCCTCGTAACTACATGGATAGCGTACGCTCAGACGGCGCAGGCTCATGTGGTTTGGATCCCACGTTATGCTGTAAGTCTGCGTTTCCAATAACCTTTATGTTGAAAAGAACGCTAAACCCCAATTCAACCAACCAATATAGATACATTAAAAACTAAAGATAGCCAGAGTAAAATATACGTGTAAAGCCACACATTTTAAATACATAGTATATTTGTACAGTCCGCAACATGAGCATGTAAGTTTATTGTGAAACTACGCGTAACAGCCCAGGGAATCAACATAAAATTTAAGTGGCACGAATCATGCCAGGGGAAACCTCGGCGTCCTCCCCTGCACACTTACGTTGGAGCAAAAGACTTTGTCGTTTCACAATAAACTTATATGCTCATGTTGCAGGTTTTTTGCTCCGAACTGTACCATTATAGGTAGTTCGTAATAGCCCAGTCCTTACACTACTGAAAAATACAAAGTTTACTCTATGATATTCACTATTCCTGTTTCTTTTAGATTTCAAAAATTAGTTATTTGTTAGTTTCACTGTTCGAAAGGTTATTTATGCCTGTACTTATAATTTGTAAATTCCCTTATAATTTGCTTAGATAAGTTTATTATATCGAATATATTATTGTTTTCAGTGAATGAATGAATGAATGTTGTTTTATTGGAGCCTCAGTAGCGAGGCTTTGTGTCTCCATCACGATAAGACAAATAGCTGACACAAGTTGCACATTAAAAATTCAAAATAAAATTTCAAAAAAGTCTAGTTCAAATACAAGTTCTACAAAGTAAGAATTCTACAGTTCGATATAAAATCCGTATCACTGTGTCCAGAAATTCCTGATTCGAAAATTGTTTGAATATTACTGGTATATTGGTGAACATGATTCAGCGAAGAAAGAGAGAAAGAAAAATTCAGCAATAACAATTAACCGCAAAAGACAGGTAACAAATAATACATATCTTGAGAAAATGTTGATACTCTTAGAAATTTGTAATGACGAGCATGAAATTTTCAAGATTGGTATTGAGTAAATGACGTTTTCTTTACTTACTATTAGATATTAGGTAATACAAGTTCTTAACATGTCACAATAAATTTGTAGTATGAGCCTGATTATTAAATAATGTGAAATTTTTGTTAATTTATTTGCTGTTTTTGAATCTTTTCGTGGTGATGACAATTTTTAGATCTATTTCTCCTTTAAATCTACACTATGATTTACAACGCACATAAAATTAATAACGTATCTCTCGTCTCTGCTACAGGGATAAATCTTGGATCTCTGAATATTTTGTGCTTACTTTATATTCTATATTCTGTTCAACGTTTTGCTATCTTACAGTTTGTCTTTATTTTGAATCTTTTACAGATCCTGTTGTAAAAGTTACTTTAGCTTCCTCCAATCTACAACGGTCACGTGACTATTGGCATAACATTTTGGGCCTAAAAGTCTACAAGGAGGACAATAATTCTCTTTTACTTGGCTTCGCAGAGAATCAAGCAAAGCTTGAGTTCGTTAACACTGGTAATTAGTTTCTTCAGTTACTAGAGAAGCGTAGATGAATATTTATTTCATACTATTTTATTACAAAGGGAGAAAGTTTATGTGTTGGTAATTTATCAACTCATTTGGATGTTTTTTTTTCATTATTGGACAATATACAGATGGTTATCAAAATAATAGAAACACTTGGAGTTCGAAACACGTTAAATGTCTGGGTTGGCAACCATCAGACTGTGACCGCAGTGCTAGGAACTTACTGTATACAGAGTGTTTCAAAACAACACCGACAACGTTTGGGAGGTGATTTCTAATTTCCAAGATAAAACAAAAAGTATAGACCAACCTGAGTGCACAAATGCTTCCTTTCGGAGTTATAGGCTGCCGAAAACATGAAGAAATGAACTTTAAAGATCTGTAGCTCCAAAACTATAGGACCTACCGGAGTCGGGTCAAGACTTCACCTAGAAACTAGTATGTTCCCTATGCAAATATCCATGTTTCAGAAGCATATGGTACTTCCGCAACAATTTTTATAGAGGTGGTTGGTTAGTACTTCAAATTATATGCCCGTAGCCAAGTTCCCCTCAAAAAATCTTGTTGCGCGAGTACCTTAGGATTCTGAAACATGGACATTTTAATAGGACACATACTAGTTCTTAAGTGAAGTCTTGACCCGACTCCGGTAGGTCCCATAGTTTTGGAGCTATGTGCCTTTAAAGTTCATTTTTTCATGTTTTCGGCAGCCTATAACTCCGAAAGGAAGCATTTGTGCACCCAGGTTGATCTATTCTTTTTCTTCTTATCTTGGTGTCAGGAATCAGCTCCCAAACGTTGTCGTTGTTGTTTTGAAACACCCTGTATAAGGGCATTTCTATATTGTAATATCTTGGAGAGGGTTCTGTTTACAACCAACCAACCACGTGCGTTCCTACTGCTAACTACTACAGAGGCAGACGACAGGAACACCTGCCCCACCATGAGTCATGTGATGACAAGAATGTCACCTCTACAATCGAGGATTACAGCAACTGATAACAGTATCTAGCTAGTTAAGTCCCCCTCCTTAGCTCGTAGTGAGCTCTAAGTCCTCATTTCCTCTGTCTTTGCTTGCAGTGAATCATTAAAAGACTCCTTGTCACAGAACCACCTATCTTGAAGTGGAGCTTCGTGGTTACCCCTACCCGCTTAGAGTGCAGCGGAGCTCTGTTGGCTCTTACCACTCCTCAATTAGCTTGCTTTGTGAGGAGTCCTTGGGGAAGCCTATTTTAACCTAAACATTAGAGAATTTGTACTTATTTTGTATCGAGCTGTTTGGAACGAAAATTTGTAATAAAACTGGTAGTAGGAGAAAACGATTTCCAGAGTATAATTGCTCTGCCTTTATACCCGCAACTTTACATGGTAGAAGCGTCGCACTCAGTCTTAACTGATTGAACTAAATACTCCCTTACCGAACGCTATTTTTATTAACAGGTCAGTGAACTTTGAAGATTGTAGGTACGCGAATAAACTGTGCTAGTGTTTTTTTTTTCTTTTTTTTTTTGTTTTGTTTTGTTTTTTCAACTCAACAATTTTATGCCTCAATTTTACAATATGCAGGGAACGAATATCATATTCACTTACAAGACATATTTTAGAAACTTATCCTTAATCGTTGGGAATGAGGGCCGTTGGGAATATATAGAGTAGACACATTGAATCCATTTACACAAACTTAGAAAATCCACTCCGAAAGGGCGGGGACGGGACGAATTTAAGGATCATTAAAATTTCTTCGGAATCGTTGGACATAAAAGCATGAAATACGAGATTTTTTTTTTAATGAATAACGAATACATCATTTACTTACGCAAATTTTGAAAGTTCCATTCCAGAGGGATGATTAAAAGGAGAAATATAACCATTAATGCACATTTATTATCGTTGAACAAAAACCACGAAATTTGGTGTAGGATGTGATGTGATTTGCTGCTGAAAATGCGAATTAATCATTCACTTGCACGCATTCAATATGAAATAGCCGCAGAGAAGAGAAGAGAATGTAAAATGTGTAGTATAAAGCGGAAGTATTTGCTAGTTTTACTTAGAAGTCCATCGCAAGTACTGATAAAGGAAGAGGTAAAATAATTAGCTTTGACAAGTATTGCACTAGTAATGTTATTTGATAGTTTAGAGAAGATATTTTTAATAGTTATGTGTGGAAATCTTGAGTAAATAATTTTAGTCAGAAAGATAGGACAGTATTGAATTAAAGAGTTTTCCAGTTATTCCGGATTTTAATTAAGTTCTTTCAAGAGTTATTAAGGATGTATTAGCAGCCTCGTCTTTTTTAAGATATAAACCCTTTCTTGAGTTAGAAAACATTCTTTGTAAATTGGGGTCCATTTTCATACTTAATTTATTACAAAATGTATATATTTGCGTCTTAAATTGCAAAATTAAATAAGACAGGAATACTAAATTGGATTATGTATAACTTTCTTTAATTTCAGCGCTCGATAGTTTAATTATATTTCAGTTCATTTTGATCTTTCATTGAGTCAGTTATCAAAACCGGAATATTAGGCTATTCATTTATATACTTTTGTCATATATTATTGCTGTTCCTTCCATTGTGGTATTTTAAACACTATACACGAATAGAAATTGATATGTGAAACATCAACAGTAGGGGGTCTGTACGTAGGGTGAATCTGGCGACTCTGCGTATGGAAGGACTCCGCGCTTTAAAAAGGTACTATTCTTGATTTTTAAAAACTTTATAGACAACAGATTACGCGTCATTCAATAAAATTCTAAAGTTTACAAAATTCCAGAATAGTAAAGTCAATTACATCTGTATATGGCCCATGTACCATAGGACACCGACATGAATATCAATATTCCCATTATCTAAATGTTCAGTACATTAGTGAGTCCCACTGCCTCTTAATTTATCGTGTCTAGTTTTCCTGCGTAAATAGATAGAGGTTTAAAATTCAAATAGTATTTTCTGATCAGCCTTGCGCAAACATTTTATTTATTTATTTATTTATTTATTTATTTATTATTATTATTATTATTATTATTATTATTATTATTATTATTATTATTATTATTATTATTATTATTATTATTATTATTATTATTATTATTATTTGCAACGGTATAGCATCTAAAACTAAAACAAAAAGTTTATTTTTTAATACTAATTGAGTTTGCGCTTTGCTGTAAAGGGCGCGCTAGAAGTACATTTACTTGTGTTTAATAGTTGTCTGCGATATTGCGATTAATAAACAGAGACACAGTTGAAATCGAGAATAATTCTATATTTGCTTCTTAGTCTTTTGACAGGCGATGTTGTATCCTCAACACTTCTACTTTTGATATTTCTCCTCTGTTCTCTGTCCTTTCTTGTATCTATACTCAATTAATGAACTATCCAAAGCGTGAAAACCATTACATTGAGTGTTTACAGTGTGATTTTATTACTTTACATGCCCTTGCTGCGGTTCCTTCGTTCTAACCATATCATTATAATTACTTCTTAGGATCCGAAGTAAATCATGCTGCAGCCTTTGGAAGAATAGCATTTTCGTGCCCATTTGATGAACAACCGAACATAGATAAGAAGATAAAAGAAACAAATCATAAGATTCTGACGCCACTCATTTCTCTGGATACTCCAGGGAAGGCTACAGTTCGAGTGATCATTTTGGGTGATCCGGTAAGTGACGCTAATATTTCTTTGATCAAATCACGAAGCAGGAAAGACCTACTATTTATCTATATAATTTTTGTCGTTTTCTTTGTGTACAATAAAATTGGTTGAGTTAGCTCTGTAACTTGGCCAGGTAGTTGATTTGGTTACGTATATGTAGAACTGTGTATATGCATTCCGTATTTACACGTTATAATGCACACCCTGGTTGTGATGAGGAAAAGTATATATATTGACAGCACTTATATATTTAGGTGCGTAGCGCAATTTAGGTATAATGTTGTATTTTTTTTTTTTTTTTTTTAAATACAAACAAACAAACCGGATGCTGAACTAACGGGAACTTGAAATGTCATTTCCCATTAACCGGTAGTCGTTTTAGTAGTGAACTGCTTGAGACACAGCCAATTTTCTTCGTTGTGACACTACCCTCTATAAAGCTTCTGCTGATCAGATATCTGGTAACACGTTGCAGAAGTAATCCAGCGTGAATATTTCTGTTGAGAAAGGTTAGAAAAAGAGCGTGATGATTCAAGATCAAATCCATGGGCTTAATTTAAATTATTGTCTATTTGTATTTAAAAGTGTTACATGATGAAAGTATATGTAGATGCATGTAGGTGTTAGAATAATTATTTGTGTTTGGCGCATCAACGTCTTTTTTTTTGGGGGGGGAGGGGGAACTGTTGAAACTGATGTTATTAGGTTACATCAGTATTACAACTGATTGAACCTATAGAACATCGCATATAAATTATACAACAAAAATACTAACCCATGTGAACTTAACAGTGATGAGTACTTTATACTCTTAAAATTCTTATCTGTTCTTCTTCTGAATATTTTAAGCTAAATTCTGAAAATGTGGGCTATTTACATTTTATGTAGCACTTCAGTGGCATACATTAATTCTAATTCGCTCTATTCCAGATCTTTAAACGAAAACAAGACTCTGGGATAGATTGAATTAGAATTAATGTATGCCACTGAAGTGTTACATAAAATGTAAATAGCCTACTTTTTCAGAATTTAGCTTAAAATATTCCGAAGAAGAGCATTTGAGATTTACGCCTGAAATATCGGGGGAAAGTTTAAGAGCATAAATTATCGTTGTAGGAACACATGGGTTAGTACTTTTATTGTAGAACATCAGTATTGAAGATTTGTTTCTATTCTAGCTTGTAACCGGATAGCAGTTACATACTCACAAGTAGAGGATCCAAATCGATTTACGGGATGAGACAGTGCGCTTGATAGAGGATGTAAAAATATGTGTATGTGCAAAGTTATAGTCGCAGAGCCCCATAAAAAACGGAGGGGGAGAGAGTCAAATTTGGTGGGAGTGGAAGAAGCTATGTTATAGAAATACATCAAATAAACTGTTGAATCGTGAAAATAGTGAAAGATAGACAATACAAACAGTGATAATTTCACATATTGGCAAAAGAAAAATGGCAGAGTAGATCACGAACCTCCACCGCCATCTTGAAGTCCGCCATTTTGAAATCTGTGATATTTTTTGAAATGGAAAAGTAGTCATGCGGCACAAGTGTTAAGATTGTGTTTTGATCAGGAATGCAATGCTACTATCCATTTTGTCAAATCACTAACCGTTGATGAATTATAGCCTGTTTTATGCCTTTGGATACCATCACAACACATGCTAGAAATGACCACCCTATGCAATAATGGTGTGTGCCACAGCCTCTTCTACTCCTCATGCACAGCCAATAATGTCTTTGGACGAACAAAAGCACATGCATCCTCAATCCGCTGCACAAGATGTGGTAAATTCCGGATCTTGACGGAGTATACTATGGACTATGGCCTCACAGGTAGAAGTCTAGATCAGGAGAGCGTGCTGGGTGCTTCACTCCCCCACTCCCATTCCACCTCCCAGGGAACTGTTGATCAAAGTACTCCCCGCACTCCAAGTCCGTAATGTGAAGGGGATCCATCTTGCTGGAAGAACGTTGGAAATGAACCGTCCTTCGACAACACTGACAGCAGGATATCTTCGTCCTGCAGCCGTAGGTATTGGTTGGCTTTCAGAGTACCATAGATGAAGAATGGGCCAATGATCCTCGTGCTAAAAATACCACACCAACCGCAACCTGCTGACCACCAACCATCCCTGATGTATGCATCCAATGGGGGTTATTGTCATTCCAGTAGCGGTGGTTTTGTTTGTTTACTTCTCCGTTGACGTAAAAATTCGTCTCATCGGACAACAGCACGGTCAAGGAGAAGTGTGAATTGGTTGCCAGTTGTGGCTGTTGCCCATTCTGCAAACTGCACCCCACAGTTTGGATCATCTTCTGTTAGATGGTAGTGAAGGTAGTGTTTATATGGGTACCACTTGTTAGTGGAAAATATATTTCGAATGGACGTTCGACTAACTCCTCATTCCTGGGATAATGCCGCGTGCTACGTTGGGGGTTTTTACTGAAAGAGCGAGGACAGCGACTGTGGGTTCCTCATCTGTAGACGCTTTCGGACGACCTCTACGATGTCTGTCATCCACAGAACCCGTCTCCCGAAATATGCTAATGAGTTTGGCTACACCATTGTGGGATATGGGCTACCTTTCGGGGTGTAGCGCATTAATCTCCGAGTCACCACTCGCGAGCTGCGGTTTCCACAGGTTTACGTACAGCACGTAATAATTGCATTAAAACTTATCAGATCATATTCTGTTATGGCGTATATTAGTAAGCATGTCATTTAATAAAAGGTAGCTATATAGCCTCCACATTGTTTTCAACCAAAAGCGCAAAACAGAAAAAAAAAAAAAAAAAAAAAAAAAAAAAAAAAGCGGAAGGGGTCCTTCCAGACCAGAACAGTTTTCTTCGGCACTATATGAAGCAAATTGGTAGTAATGTCAGAAATAATAATGTAATAATATACAACTTGGATATCAAATTTCACTGTCAGTTTTCTTGGCTTGTAGATTTGTTTTTTTTTTACATGCGTTTTCGTGATAATCCAAACTTTCAACATACGAGTATCAGTCTCGTAGATTTTCGTAAATAACTATAAAGATGATCCTAAATCTTCCAAACAGTTACTGATAATAATCACTAAAGCTCATAATTGACTTTTGAGAATATGCTAGCCCTAATTGATATATCACATGACTACCTTTCCATTTTTAAAAAATCACAATTTCAAAATGGCGGATTTCAAGATGGCGGTGGAGGTTCGTGATCTATTCTGCTCATTCTTCTTTTGCCAATATGTGAAACTACCACCGTTTGTATTGTTTATCTTTCAGTATTTTAACGATTCAACAGTTCATTTGATGTATTTCTATAACATAGCATAGCCCTTCTCCCATCAATTTTGACCCCCTCCCCCTCCGTTTCTTATGGTGCTCAGCCACTATAACTTTGACATACACATATTTTTACATCCTCTATCAGGCGCATTATGTCTCATCCCGCAACTCGATTCATCCATTTGGACCCTTTACTTGTCAGTACTGTATTTCGTTTCTTAGTTGATAACATTGTTATGGAAAGGACAGGATAAAGGTAAGTGAAAGGTATAAAAAGCGGAGATGACGTGCTAGCACCAGATAATTTGTACAATCACTAGTAAAAGTTCATACTCTTGTAGGTTTTCTTGTCGATACTTTGAGAATTATAGTATTTCAAAGCTGGCTTTATGTTCTCTGGATCTAGAATTGTACGCATTATATTGTCGAATATCGCAAGGGAAAACACTTTCCTATCTCGGCCAATGTCGTTTTCAGTTTACATATTCCTAATTCTGTTTACATTGTAGAGTCATAAAAATACCTATCTACTTGTTAACCATGAAAAAAATTCGCAGTCTCGGAAACTAAAGCTTGGTGAGTACAACAAATTCTCAAAGATAAGCGATAACCTAGCTTATATATTTCACAAGTTCATATTTTATTCAATGCACCTAACAATATGACACTATTGCTCACTACATATAACAGTGCTCACTTACACAAAAGCACTATTATATGTACAGAATCCATTAGATTATACAGGTAAAAGTATCGATAATATATATTTAGCATTCAAAAATAATACAAGAATGATGGAACAGTATTAATGTCATTCTAAATAAACTGTTTCAAATTCAGAGGCACGGTGGTGCAGTGGTTGAGTGCACATCTTTGGAACGAGGGTTCCTTGGTTCGATTCCAGGCCATGAGAGTTCGTGGTGCATAACAGTCGTCCGTGAATTTCTCATAGATCTATTTCTTCCCACATTCCCATTCCACTATTTTTTTCAGAATGATTCATTCACTTTTATCCATCTTTTTTAACCTACAGTGCATACGCGTGAGACGTAAAACTAAAAGATTTCATTTCCTTTTATTTCAGATTCATAAGTTTCAATCTAATGATTTAAAAGAAATCGCTTTCATGATACCTGAAGACAACTATAGTGCATAAGCATCTGCAGTATATATATATATATATATATATATATATATTCGTGGAAATCCGCGTCTTTCGGTGACAATTGATCTCCTTCGTAATCTTAGTGGCAATTGTCTTCTTATTTCGTGCCACAATTCGTTTTAATGCACTTCTGTCTTTGTACGATAGTGTTGGTTTTCGACCATGTTATGGTACTGGAGACAATGGCTCTCGATACTTACACAACATTTGCAACTTTCGTCACAGACACTTCCACTAACCGGGCACCAACAATCTGATCTCGTTGAAAGTCTGCCAGAGCTGCCATTTTAACACACCACAAACAGTCACGGGTGAACTGAATACTGATAACAGATGAGCAATGTCCGTACCATACATAAATAACAAAACACGATTGCCAATCGCAACATGTGTTGTACAATAACGCTTGAAATTTACATACAATTACCGACTACCGTTCATATAATTCTGTTCATCCCTGTATGTGTATTTTCCATTTTCCCTGTAACATAAATAAGTAGTGATTAGCTTTAAGTATATTACCTATTTTGCACTGTATTAATTAACGTTATTCTATTGTAGGATGGATATGAAATTTGCTTTGTGGACGACGAAAGTTTCCGACAGCTATCTCAGTTTGACCCAGAGGCTGATACGCTGTTGAATAAATGCATTGCCAGATATAAATAAAATCTCGAAGAGATCTGTAAAGCTGAAGTGGCATAATATGAAAGCTCATTAAACAGTATTTGAGTATATACTTAAAACAAAGTTACTTTATCGTAACCACCATATGATACTTATGCATAATGTGAATATTCTTGAAATGTTGATTTTTCTGTTATTTTGCTACAAATATGGATATATAATTGATTTTTAAAAGCTTAAGGACATTTATTTTTGGAGCATTCTTATGGATAATAAAGTTCTATTTGTGCTTAGTATTTATTGTTTTATTTCAATGTTACGAAGTGAAATGAACTCTCGGATAAGAAACACGTGATACAAGTAATATAATACACTACTATTAGAATGATACTGGAATATAAAGCTGTTAGGAGGAAGAGAATACTGTTTTGTAGGTCTTTGAATAAAGAGTGCTTTGTGTTGAACATTACGCAAATTGATTAAAAACGACTCGAAGATTTCGAAATGTGGGTGCGGAGAAGAAAGGAGAAAATTAGCTGGGTTGAGCAGAAAATGAATGAGAGGGTGTTAGAAATGGTGGGGGAGAAAAGAACAATTTTAGATATTATTAAGAAGAGAAATAGAAACTTGTTGGAACATTGGCTAAAAAGGAACTGTATCATGAGGGACGTGCTAGAGTGTATGGTGGCAGGAAAATTAGTGAGGGGCGAAGGGGACTACAATTAATAGACGATATCAAAACAGAAAAATCGTAGAAGACGAAGAGGTTAGCCTTTCAACTGCAGCAAGTGACCTGCCAGTAATGGCAGAATACCTATGATGATGATGATGATGATGGAATATAAAGAGGTACCGTAGTTTAATGGGAGCATATATTTGCCACTTCCGTCCTCTTTTTCTTTAACAAGATAATGAACCAATTAAAGACAATAAAGAATATTTAAAAAGTAGAAAATAAACGAGATAGCATCTGTACACTTGATTAAATAATTGTTTCTCGAGTTACATATACATATATATATAGGTCAGAAAATTGGATGCAAGCCTAATGACATCATAATTGTCAGTCACTCAAATTTCTACATATGAAAGATACTGAAAACAACAAACAACAATGTCACGTGTACATCACATGAAGAAGTTTGGTTTATATGTTGGTGAAATTTTCTCAATGTTGAAACTAGAAGTGGTTAAAGATTTTTACCACTTCCGGTTTTAGTAGAGAGATTAGACTGGAGAGAGACTGTACGCTTGGGACTCTTTAATTAGTTCCTGAAAACCGCTTTTCGCTGGCTCTTATCGTTTGCGCTCTATGTAAATCAATATGAGACACCGAAGTTGTAGTGGATTTCGATCACTTCCGATTTTAGTAAAAAGTTAAGGATAGAGATGAAGCTTTTTTTTTTTTTTTTTTTTTTGCCCAACCGGTTGCAGAAAAGAGTTCCTCGCTATCTATTACGTATCGTTTTTGGTCTAGAGTGATCAACGTTAAAACCGGAAATGGTTGCTGTCACTTCCGGTTGGAAAATCGCCTCCCATCGAGAACTCTATTCCTAATTTTTTGATCCATTGACCAAAATTGATGATGATTCATTAATTAGTTCTTCAGATTCGTTTTGGCTTCCGGAGAAGCAGACACAGGGATAGGGTAAATACAGAGTGCTTCAAAATGAATATCGGAGTTTTAAGGTTTTGTAGTATTTATCACAATTAACTTACAATTGTAAATAATACATCAAATAAAAGCGTCTGCCGTTAGCAAGCGCTAGTAGCAAAGATGGCGACTAGTTGCTGCATGACGATCGTATCGTCTTAGGTGATGTATCGACATTTCAGCTAAGAGGCGATGTGAACATTCATAATGTTCGCATCTGGGGATCAGCAAATCCCCAAGGGATAGCACAGTTGCAACGAGACTCCCCTAAACTGAATGGGCCTTATGCAGAGTCGTAATGACGCGCGATTAGTGCCATACTAAAGAGTTCGACTAACATATGTTTCG
The DNA here is from genome assembly GCF_964235325.1 of Thermobia domestica. Classification (NCBI taxonomy): domain Eukaryota; kingdom Metazoa; phylum Arthropoda; class Insecta; order Zygentoma; family Lepismatidae; genus Thermobia; species Thermobia domestica. Next base: position 25,411,037 of record NC_137462.1, read on the forward strand.
TTCAGGTAGTTAGACGTTTAGTATGATGCTAATCATACGTCAAAACGACTCTGCATAAGGCGGAATGTGTTTTGTGCCATATCCGGCGGAAAGTTTATGGACCTCCACGTTCACCTGATCTGACACCTGCGACTTTTACCTTTGGGGATTCATAAAAAAGCATGTGTATGTGCCTCCGCTACCAAAAAATAGGATTGAGGTAGCTGTTGCAACAATTACTCCAAACACACCGATAAAGGTTTGGGAAGAACTCGCCTATCTATCGATTTGATATGTGCCGTGTGAAGAATGATGCTCATTGAACACTTTTAGCAAAAACTGTTTTGAGTTGCTCTTTCATTTCATGTATTATTTATAATTGTACCTTACATGTAATAAATACTACAAAATCTTAAAAGCCCGATATTCATTTTGAAATACTCTGATTTTGGTTTACCAAAACTCTCCTATATACAAACTCCTTAAAACTTATTCAGTTTAATATCATCATTGGCGTACTTTTCATAATTGCCCTATTCTTCATCGTTATTGACTATCATACTTTACCAGAAAAGCATTAAAAAATTCTGAAGAATGTCATGAACACCTTTAACTACGAAAAACACAAATATTCATAAGTAAGGAAGCTTCAGAAACTGGAATGTAACAACATACACAATGTATATTTGAAAAAAAAAAAAAAAAAATGGATGTTCTTTAAATACAGCATATTTATAAAACTTCAATTCGTAACGCAACTAAATATACTCAAGATTTATTTCAACATATATCGGAAATATATAATAATTCTTCGTACTTGTAACCGCATAAAATTATTGATAACCAAACTAATTTGTTTCTTATAAACCCTGTAGTACAGAAACCAAATGAAAGTTTGTACACTAAAAGAGCATTTTTTTTTTTTTTTTTTTTTTTTTTACACTTGGATGCTACATCATACAAATAAAGTAAACGAAGTGTAAGGCTCAGTCTGTATTCATTTTTTCTTTGCCTTTTTTCTACATATTTAATTATTATTATTATTTACAATTAATAATTTTAGTGTACTACAATAGATGTATGTGAGTTGTAAATAAAGTACTGAGATCACTGTCGAGAGGCAAGTATACGCATGATCACGCACGAGAATGATTTAGAAAATGGTCGTTCAAACCATTGTCGATATGTGGAGTGCCAAAAATAGCCGGTAAAGCGAGTAGATGTGGGGCTGCGCGTGGTTGAAGTAACCAGTTGCTACCGACCCCAAGCTCATTTTTCTGAACTTAAAAGAGATTGGAAAAGACAGTGTTAATTGTGAACTTTGTTAACCAAACCTCGTATATAAAGGAACAATCTCGAAGATTCTTTCATCAGTTTAGTATGTTATGCGTGTGTTAGTGAACTTGATTCCAATCCTGTGGTCATATATGGTTATACGGCGAGAAAATCAATCACGTGATATATGCATGTCAGACGACTCTTTTTTTTTTTTTTCTGATTATCGGGACTTTCATCCGTCACCCACGCACTGTTGTAGCTGAGAGTTGATTGGACAATGGTCCTCTCTATATTTGATTTTCGGGACTCTCACCATCCACCCACGCAAAACTGTACCTAAAAAGCCGCTAAGGGAATGTCCATTGGTTTTACTACTCGTGTTGACGCACGACCCGTTGCGGTCGTCGTTCTATCGGCCACCCTTGAACGTAAGCTGGGTGCGCCATTCTTAGTTAATTCGCGCGCTGCTTGTGTTGTTAAGCCGGACCCTTGAGCAGTCCGTGCTTTCGAAACAGCATTTTCTTTTAAGTACGTAGTAAACTGGCTCCCCTCGTTCGGGCCGAGCATTGAAAAACAATTTTTGTAATATTGTGCAGAAATCAGCAGTGAAGTGATTAATAAGTGTCACAGGCAGTGTGCTAGTGTATATATGTCACCACCTTAACATTCGTTTGCATTCTCAGTTTTGTCTGATAAAAATTTGACTCCAGATTGCTAAACCGGAAGGAATAATTCCGATAGTTTGGACAATCGCTTATTACTGCCAGCAGAGGACTACAGTGGACCCTTGGGATTATCCGACGTGGAACGTTTGAGATTCTTATGACTGCAACGGCCCTGAAGGAGTTGACCGGTCGAAGATTATTGTGAGTAAATGAAAATTCCTCACGTTCTTGCTACGCGCCGCAGGGGTTCCATCGCTGAAAAGAAGCAATATATATACAGGGTGGACCGTTTATTTTGATATGCCCTTGTAACTTTCAAACTAAAAGATTTTTTAAAAACGCTGAAATTTCGAACCGTGCAAATATCAACAATGATACACTGTTTGACGTAATCTTTAACGCCACGTATTCTGTAAGTTTTGTCAACCCAACGAAGTTTTTTTTCTTTTTCTTTTTTTTTTTTAATGGCACTACATCAAATTATTACGTATTTCATATCTCAAGTTAGACTAAAACTTACAATACCACACTTATTATTCATTGCTACAAACTCAGAACGCCACAATATCACGAACAGCGAAAAAACCAAATTATCAGAGCTTTTATCAGTACAACAGTAATAACTCAAGTGATACGGTCGGAGCAATGCACATTTAAAGTACCTTAATTTTCGAATACTACGTTCATCATAGGGCGTAATCCAAATAAATAAAAATACTTACAACGAATTGAATTTTTTGCTTTTTTCAAAGGTTTTTATTTCAAAAATATGCTTAGATAATTTTCATGTCCAATTACTTAGATGTTTTTTGATAGTCATAAACATCACAATGCAACAATTTGATACCTCAACGTACAGCAGCCATCGCTCGTCCAGTGTCGAAGAGAAATGGAGGTATTGATGAAGCTTGTTTGCTTGTGTTTGTTACATGACTTTAAATTGGGCCTGTCAGCTGTCGCCATCAAACCACCGCATATGCCAGGCATTTAGGGAGAATGCCGTGAACGAAGCCATCGCCAGGCATTGGTTTCAGAAATTCCCATTCGGAAGGTATAAGCTTTTCGGGTGAACTTGGCAATGCATGACCACATGTGTTGAATGACGAGACCCTGAAAGCAGCCATCGAGGAGAATAGTGGTCTAACGTGAGACGAACTTGCAGAAAGGTTCCATGTTTCCGCTGAAACAGTCAGACTGCACCTGCATGGGATAGGGAAGTCATGCCAGTTAAGCAAGTCGATACCCCGACATATTGTTGGAACCCAACAAGAAAGAGCGAGTGACAACCTCTTGTTTGTCTTTGCTCAACCCATTTTTCATCGCTTGCTCACTGGTGACGAAAAGGGGGCTCTCTATGACACTCCCAAATGTACCAGACAGTAATAGTTGCCACGTGACCCTGTTCCTCACATCTCACGACCACCTCTGCATTCGTGTATGGTGGAGTTGTCGGCAAGTGGTGCATTACGAGCTCCATCCACCTGGTCAGACCATCATTGCTGACCTCTGTTCTCAGCAGTTGCAGAGAGTGCACTCACTGTACATTGCAGCAGAAGGAGCCGGTATTGGTGAATCGCAAGGGTGTGCTCCTCCTGCACGATAATGCTAAGCCACATGTGACAAAAAGGACCCGTGAGACCCTTCAGCAACTTGGAAATGAAATCTTTAAATTTTACGTCCCACGGTTATACCGGTTACGCTAAAGGAGACGGGTTCAGCAACTTGGCTGGGAGACAATTTCATTCACCATATTCACTGGACCTTGCGTCAACAGCTTACCATCTGTTTCACTCCCTCGACAGCCACCTCCGTAGGAGGTTCTTCGCAAATGAGATAGATCTGCGAAACGCACTAGCGTCCACCGTGTGTTCTTTGTTTATCACTGCTGTAGAAAGGCAAGCACTTTTGACCTTGTACAGGGTGCGGCACGTAAAACCAGCCCGTCGTAATATGGTGTATTGCGTTTTTGGCGACAATTAAAAATTATTTTCAGCTTCCTATCAAGAGATGGTAAGTCGAGCCGGGGTCGAGGCACGTGACCTGCAGGTGCACATGTAAAGCAGCTGCAGCTGCAGCCAGTAAAACGTGTCCAAACTAGTTGAGAAGTATGCCTCATTGTGCGAAGTCGGGTGAGTATGTGATAATGCCGTATTCCATAATGAGGCATGTTGCCATTGTTGAAGCGTTCATTCGTACTGGATCTTTTGTGAAAACAAAGAATTTGTTTCACGAGCACTTTCCAGAACTGTCTGTGCCAGCAAAAAGCATCATACAGGACTTAATTGAAAAATGGCGGAATACAGGATCTGTTCCAAATGCTTTCAGGAACAGACCACCATCTGCCTGCACATCTGAATCAAAGAGGCAGGTATAGGACATACTGGGAAGTAGTCCTCGTAAGTCAACCAGGAAATTGAGTCAACAGGTTCCAGCGAGTGAGAGAAATTACAGACGTGTTATAAGGATGCTGAAGTTAAAACAGTATCGGATAAACGTTGTGCAACAACTGAAGGAGCCTGACCTGCAGAAGAGGGTGCATTTCTGTTTACGGCTGTTGAGAAATGTTGCCAGTAGTTTTTGGACCCACTAATGCTCATCTAAGTGATGAGGCGTGGTTCCACCTGTCTGGGTACGTAAATAATAATAATAATAATAATAATAATAATAATAATAATAATAATAATAATAATAATAATAAACGAGATTGGTCAACAAAAAATCCACACGAAACCCACCAGATATACTTGCATGACGAGAAGATTGGTGTTTGGTGTGCCATTTCCGCCACACGCGTTATGGGGCCGATATTCTTTGAGACCACAACCAACAGTACCGTGTACTTGGGAATCTTAGAGGTTTTATTCAAACTTGACAGAAAAGGAGCGTCAGTATGTTACTTTCAGCAAGACTGTTTAACAAGCCACACATCGGATGCATCATTGTCCCATGTGCATGAGATGTTTACACCAGAGAGAGCAATCAGCAAAGACTTGTGGCCTCCTCGGTCGCCAGAGTTGTAAATTTGTGACTTTTACTTGTGGGGATTGTTAAAGAAAAGAATATACAAAACAAATCCACACACAATTGAAGAACTCAAGACCTCCTTCCACGATGCCATCAATAGCATCATCACACAAGAATTGATAAGTGTATACATGAATCTCCTCACAAATGCTCAGAAGTGTGTTGAAGTGGGCGGAGGACACTTTCAGCACCTACGTGAAGGTGGGTAATCATATTTAAAACATTACATTTCATTTTGTTGAATTTGTTTAATCATTGGTTATGTTCATCTTCGGATGTCTTATGAAGGGACGGGCCAGACTAGGGAAGGAAGAATCTATGGAAGGATTTTGAGGATATTTACGTAGAAGATGTGGTCTAATGTGCTAAAATGAAATATTTACTTAGTTTAGTTTACCAACTCACAGTTATGCCCTTTAGGCTAAAGGAGCTTATGATTAATCAATGTGAATGATTGTGAAATTAGTTATTTTCCATCGGGAATCGAATCCGGGACCACGTGCTGCGATGGATTATGTTTTCTGAGGTAGCTAGATGAGGAATTAGAGCGCTGCAGGAGTAACAATGATTACTGAATGAAACTTAAAGAGGAGTTACGGATCTGTCAACGTAAAAAGCTGAATAGATACGTCTAAAAAATATATAGGTGAAGGTTTGAAAAAATCACAACCACAGAATGGTGCAAACATTAAAATAACGGAAGCAACTTAACAATATGTTACTTACCTGGTTAATATGGTGTCGAATCGATTGTTTCTTGTATTCACTGAAAATTGAGGCATATGAAACATGTAATTTCAAACGGAATAATGGACCTTTATGCAATATAGAGCACTCAGTGATGATGATGGAGGAATTTGCACCGAACTTGCTGATCTTAAAAGTGACCATAGATGTTTTATATATACAAGTCGGTGGATTGCACAGACGAAGAGATGTCTCGAAGTTTACCCTGATGTTTTTTAAATTACGCCTTAACTTCGTCGCATTATCGCCGTGAAATAGGGTTGCCAGACGTCCCGGTTTTCAGTGAAAGAATCAACTGTCCCGAAAGAGGCTTTCGGGACACCCCTTTGTCCCGGTTTTCCTTCTTCAGATTGAAAAAAAAAATCTGAAAGAACTAGTATGTCTCACCTAAAAACGGAAGGTTTCCGGAAGATTTGTGTAGCCAATTAATTTTACTAAACGAACAACAGGGATATTGAAATCACATCCATTCTTTCGTCCTGTGCATTGTTTAGCTTCCAGATGAAAATAAATAAATAAATACTCAAGAGGAAACTTACGTTATGTAAATAATTTCTTGAATATCACTTTAAATAGAAAAAAAAACGTATTTTTCTCTGTGACGGCTTTAACTGCTAGTTATTTTATACCTCAATCGGCAGCGCAGAACTGCTTCATTGTTGAAAGTTTCATGAACAACGGCGATACTGCTCTCAGTTGCTGCATTTAAACTGTCTATTTCGTCCTGTCTGCCGTCTTCTTAGCCACAATTTTTTCTAAGAACTGAGTTTTTTAAATATATTTTCCTGTGTGGGTAAATATTTCTAAAGATGCTGTGCACGCATTCAATAATTTTGGATTTATATTTTTTCCTTTATCTGTAAAATTTTCAGGCTAAAATCCCGTAACAACTGACTCTAGCACAAGAAGTGGCAGTTAAACACACAAAGGTATGTATGTGTCTTGTGTAATTTTGATACTGGATTTTGTTTTCTGCCAAAGTTTTGGAGAGCCTGCGTAAGTCTTTCGAAAGATCTTGTTTTATCGTTCTGACTTTAGCGTAAATGTATTTTTTCTTGCTAATACTAAATTTGTATTTCTTTTAGGTCAGTATTTCTGACTATAGTGATGTCGCAACAATGAAAAAAAGTATATCTTCAATCATAAATGGGTGAAGGGGGGGGGGGATGAGTCAACAACCAATTGGAATTCGGAATAAGAGACAACAGGCAGCTCTTCTTACATTACTTTTTCACATTCTTTATACATCGCTTTTAGGGCTTCATTTGTGTTAACTATGTATAGAATGAAGTGGAAAACTGAGAGTAGTAGCCTGAAAAAGATAGGCAATTAATTGAGTGATCAAATGACTAGGAAACCTGACCTTATAATTGGTGTCCCGGTTTTTCGTTTACAAAATCTGGCATCCTATCATGAAAGGGTGTATCATTGTTAGGGAATATATGTACCATAGGACATGCCTGGTCACCTGAAATGTCTACAATCTATTGGTTGTTTGAGTAAAAATAGAGTAAAAGGAATACCATGAAATTGCGGCATATATCGGCACATAGCAGTCGCCATGTATAATGATTGGAAATAGGTAGTCCAGATTAAACACCTCTTTGTCTATTCTCCTACATAAACTCGATCTGTTGCTAGGAGGAAGATCACTTATTGGACCATATTACTTTCTTCAGTGTGGTCCATGCTTTATGTTCTCAGCACCACCTTTTCGCGCTCCCGCGTTGGAGGCGATGCGGGTTTGGAAATTGCAACTTGACCGTGAATTGTGACGTTATATAGCTTTGGTGGGATTGTGATTGTCGAAACAGATTCTGATTGAAATCTGCAATCAGTTGTGGCGCATTATCTCAACGGTTCTTTGTTACAATCTTCTTCAAAGTTCGGCGATCTTTCTCACCTAGAGATGGTTTTTGTCCACTATTCCTCATTTCTGATGATGTCTTGCCACAGTCCTGTATGCCATTATCACCTTGACTTGCTCTCCATACTCTTCACACACTGCCACTTTGGATACATCTGCCCCACTTAATCGCGCATCCAGTTTACCCTTTTCTCTCATTTTGCACCAACATCTGGCTTATTGGATATAGGGTCCACACTACTCAGTATCGGCTAGTGTACTATTCGCTATCACGGAATATAGCACTAACAAGTTGCAGTGCACGGACATTCAGTGTCATTAAACTCAGTGATTACGAGTTACAGTACATGAGTTTCCATTAATTTAAAAAAAGTTTTCGGCAGCGAAGGGAAATCTCTGTATATATATATATAAAAGTCCAATGCTATGGAACAACTAGATGTATCATTTATGAACCCCTCACCAGAGTTTGAAACAACTACGAAAAGATAAAAAGGAAGAAAAGGAGTATTGATGAAGTCCCTTGTTTATACTAGTGATCTAGTTTCCAAAAAGAAAGCTGGAGTCTTGCATCTCAAAATTCCATTGAGGCATTTCGTTTACAGATAGAATAAAATGTCAAAAAGTTCATTTCTCAGTCGTCAATCCTATGGCCAGTGGATTAGTTTTCATTGAGTACTTCAGAGACACCGCAACCGTTATGCCATGATGGAAAGACAATTGTATATTGCTTTTGTTGGAAAAATGGCTCGCTTACTTGAAAATAGTAAAAACGTAATTATACGTATTTTCACTAAACACATCACATCATCAAACAAGCATGGAACAAACAAACAAAAACAACAACACTTAACACGGATTGACTCCTATGGCAACTAAAGCTTATATATTTATTTCTTAATGAAACTGATTTACAAAGATCTCTGGTCCACGGGATCCTTGCTTGGATCTCAGTTCGCGCTAAGTGAGCTTTGTGGTGGATAAACACTGTGTACATGGGTTTCCTCGGGATTCTCCCGTTTCCCCCCACTTTCTTCATTCCACCATTTCATCATCACCGTCTCCTTTAGCCTAGCCAGCATATCCGTAGGACGTAAAACTCAAAGATTTCATTTTGAACATTTTTGATTTAAAAAGGAAACTGTTGTGTAGTTCGTTTGATTTATGAATCCTTCTTCAACTTAACATGACCCTGAAGGATACTCTCCGTCTTTCCCAGCCAAACAGATGACGTTATAAAAGATATTTGTGTGTATTACTCCTAAATGGTCTCCAGACATGTACTACGAGAACAAAGTAACAAAGTAAAGTATTCTTAAATTGTTTATTCGCAATTTTTTCTTCAAAATATTGAAAATGATTACCCTCATTTATGTACATAGAAAATAATGTAAATATTTGTCGTTTCACATAATACAAGATCTTCCCTCCTTGCTTTACATGAGGGTACAGTGTTTCATGTCATGTTCTTATATACAATAAACAATAAATACAAATACAAAAAATCTGTAACAGAAAAAAAGGGGGAAGAGAAATAAATCTTTCCGTGTGTGCATATAGTGTGTAAAAATAAAACCACCTGACGCATCTGCAGAATCTTGGGTTACAAATTAACAGAAAATACCGTATTCCAGTCCTTATGAAAGTTACAAAACATGTTTTCTAACATGTGTATCAGTCATTGGAACATTATCAAACTTAACAATATGTATATATACATATACAGAAATATCTGAATTCTCATTTCTATGATTTACTGAACATCTTTTAGTTTAAAAATAAATTTATCATTGTAAATAATACTCTTTTTACCACAATGAAAACATTCGTAACTGAATAAATATTTAATAAATGAGTCAAATTTGGGTCATATGTGTATATTGTATATGATCAGAGATCTTCGGACCTAAAATATTACTTTTACAACTCATTAAAAAAAAATTGCAACCTATGTCCATTTCCTCAGTTCGTTGAGGAATCGGTTCCACCTACTTCTTTCGAAAAATTATTGAGATGTTCAACTTTTGACTTAATGAAAGTAAAGCCTCAGTCAGAACGGTCAATACTGGGAGATCGACCCAATTCATTAAAATAAAGTGAAAGTTCAGTAAGAACGGTCAATATTGTTAGATCGAACCAAGAACCTTCGATTGATCATTAATTCGGTTTTGTGCTGTCAACATGAGAAATAATACAATTTGCTACCCTACTGGTACACACACACTCCGATCATACCTTGAAGTGAGGTATAGACGGCAGCCACACAACTGTAAAACAAGTACTCCAAAAATGAGTACAAACATATTATATACAAAATTATCACATGATTTTTCTCGCGATGGCTAAGCAGTATCGTATTTTTCTCTCTCATACATACATATATATACAAATACTCACACATATTTATGAATTCACTTCCTCACACTGATGGCAACACGAGATTTATCACATCAATCAATGATAGATTTCGCTATTCGTTATCACTATCAATAAGTCTATAGTACTCGTCATTATCTATTTCTATTCGTAAAGGCGATTTCTGGCGTAGACTCTTTTTCTGGTTCAATTTAGTTCTCAAATCACCCTCAATACTCTTCTTACCCACAGAGTCCTTCAGATCAGAATAGTCTTCGTCTTCAAGCGCCCACTCTGCTTCGTCCTCCGCAACCGTTTCTGAATCAGTTTCACTATTCATGTCCCGCAAATGGCGGTGATCCAAGCGATTCCACACGGACACTGCACCACTCGCTTGATGAGGTCTCGCCCTTGACGATGTATCACTACCAATACGATTTCGTAAGTCCTCATGTTTTCTCGCACTTTTTCCTCGGACACGAGCATCTTCAGGGCTGTTTCTCGGCATTCGACCTGATCTCGAGGAGTGTTGGTTTCGCTGATGCTGCGCTTTCCGTCGTTCTAGCTTCGCTTGTTCGTCATCAGCATACATTCGCATTCTAGGACGTTTATTTCGCTTAGTCCATGGCACGGTGTCGTCCGAGTTAATCGATGCATCGGAGTCGGAAGATGATTGTCCTGAATGATAATTAGAGTGCGTTATCTGAGGCGATGGGGGTGGGGTCATCCTTCGAGGAGGACTTTCACGGTCATATGGATCTGAGGGGAAAAAAGAAAATTAAATACATCATTATATATTTTTAATACTGCGCAAAATACACAATAAAACTTTTTATTTAATGAGACACATTACGCATATTAGTAATAACTAACCTTTCAGAGACCAAGTTCCTTCCGCAAAGTAGGGCCTTGAAAATAAAGCAACATTTTAAAGAACTGCATTTTTCATAGTTATTTTCAAATGTCAGTAGTTCCATTCCCTGATTGGTCTAGATCAAGGTTTCTCAACTTGTGGTTCTTGTACCATTGGTAGAACGTGAACTGTTGTACACACGCAGCAAGAAGTAGCAAAGATTAGATTAAAGATTCATAAAAGGTATTGACTTACGAAAGGGCGTCCTATAAGTTATCTACCTAGACAGGAAGGAATGTAGGTAGGCTCACCTGGTTATCACTATTTTTTGGATGTAGTCCCCATGGAGGTCTATGCACCGTCGCCACTTCGTGGCCAGTGAAGAAATCCCAGAGAAAAAGCAGTCTTTGTCATGGCCTGCAAACCACTGGGAAACAGCCTGTCCGACGAAAAACGTTATCCCCGCAGGTGCTTAAACTGCATGAACTCCTGCTTGCTTTCAGGATCACAATAGTGGATCCAGGTTTCGTCCCCTGTCACTAGTTCAGCCAGAATTTGTCCATTATTCGCGGCGTCGCACAAACATTCGCCACGCAGCGTAACACAAGCACTCTACTCACGCCCACTGCGTTGCTCCGACTGACCTCAAATTGCGCAGCGGGGTTCCCTACAGTGGATTGACGAGCCTGTCAGGTGTCATTATGCTTTGCCCCTCCCTTCCTATGTAGGTAGATAACTTATTGGACGCCCCTCGTATGCTCACTGATGAAACGGCTGTCTAAAACGGGGAAGGGGGCGTGAAAACAGTAAAAATCTAATTTATTTGAACGAAAAAATGGGATATATGCCTCCCTATCCCTGGTCCCCTCTCCTCGTAAAAGCATGGTTCGGAAATGGACAAACATACTATATTGAACCAAACGAAGTATTCTCTGTTAAAAACTTGCATCTACCAGTTAGAAATAAGCTAGTCTGTAGCATGGATTTTTGTTTTTCAACTGAAGAGGAAGCCATCCTCCCTCCTTTATTTAGACAAATATATTTCTTTTAACTGACCACCACAAAAACAATAAAAGATCTGTATTAACTAGCAACTAAGACTAACAACATAGACTTTTTTAAAAAATATATACAATATAGTATTAACACGTTTAGATCAAAGAAACAACAGTGGTGGTGGTAACAAACAATAGTGTTAAGTGGTATCTAGGGTTTACCTGCAAGTAAAACTTTTGTTACTTGGTAGCTGGAAGTTAATAATGATAAATTTGCACTTACCTTTTTCATACACCTTGTAAAAGAGATATATAAAAAGACGTATTAAAAATACCAATACAAAAGTTATCATTATTAACGAATACAACAAAATTAATTAACCTTATTATCGCATGTCCCGTCCTATTTATGAACACAATTGCTAAATCTTTGCTGAGTCAGTGCTGCCACCTACTTCAATTGTACTAATTACATTAATAGAGAACTTAATTGGTGAATTTACATTCGTTACCGGGAAGCAAAGTTGATGAAATTATAGTAAATATGAAAAAGAAAACGAGATCGTCAGTCAACATTTCAAGAAAAATATTTGTATAGGAACTGACAACTTTCTCTTCTCATAGTAAACCTATAACTTACCAAACCCTTTTCTAGCCACATACTCAGAAGATGAGACCAGAAGGTCAGCAAAAACTCTGCAATTTGATTCATAAACAGGATATATACAGGGTGTTTCAAAACAACACCGTTTGGGAGGTGATTCCCGACACCAAGATAAGACCAAAAAGGATAGACCAACTTCAGTGCACAAATGCTTCCTTTCGGAGTTATAGGCTGCCGAAAAGATGAAAAATGAACTTTAAAGGTGCATACCTCCAAAACGATGGGACCTACCGTAGTCGGGTCAAGACTTTACTTAGGAAATAATACGTGCACTATCCAAAAAATACATGTTTCAGAATCCTAAGATACTCACGCAACAATTTTTATAGAGACAGTTTGGCTACGAGCATATAATTTGGAAGTACTCACCAACTACATCTATAAAAATTGTTGCGGAAGTACCGCAGGATTCTGAAACAGGTATTTGAATAGAGCACTTACTAGTTCCTAAATAAAGTCTTGACCCGACTACGGTAGGTACCATAGTATTGGAGCTATGATCCTTTAAAGTTCATTTTTTCACGTTTTCGGCAGCCTATAACTTCGAAAGGAAGCATTTGTGCACCCAGGTTGGTCTATACTTTTCGACTATCTTGGTGTTAGGAATTACTTCCTAAACGTTGCCGCCGTTTTAAAAAAAAGGCAACACGAAAAATTTCATAAAAGAAATTTCTAAAACAGAATTCTGATTATTATCATTATTATTTTTTTTTTTTTTCTAATTTTTGCCCTTAAACAACTATGTAAAAACAACTGGAAAGAATTTTGCGAAATTAATTTGTTCTGATAGTTTTCTGATTGACAATTAACGTGTTTAAATTACTTGTCAACATGTGCTCCTAACCGAGTAAAATATTAAATCATTAATATCTCAGATTTATCTTATTAAAAGAAACTCTAGTATAACCAAATAATATATTATAAGAAAATTCTTTAGCAAATCTATCATAAGAACACACAACATTTACTTAACGTTAAACAGGTTTGTTAAGGTTTTCATTTTGTGTACAACACGCAGTTATGTAAAATTATAGCAAAATGAAGTCCCATACCTTACCGTATTTACGTTTTATTAACCCTCCGGGACAGATGCTGTAGTCTGTAGTGTCAGAACGCGCGCAGTTGTATTTGTTACATCACTAGAAAATGTTCTAAATAATGCCTCAATCTGATTTTGTTTTGTATACTAAAGTATTTATTTTACCTTTAATAACCTTTTCTTGTGGTTTGCCCGGTATATAGTTATGTTTAGTTATCTTTCCTACGATAGATCTCAGAGTTTTGACGTTTGATAACACGCCATAACTAATACGTGCTTTGCTAATAAAATGGACAAGCCAGCTATTCTCCCTTACCTGGTTTCCTTCTTCCTCTGTCACGGTCAATTTTGCCCCAACTCTCTGCTAAGCTGCCCCAAGGGTTTTTGCCTTGTACTGCGCTACCATAAGGATTCTTCTCATGTCCTACGACGTCGCGTGGATCTTTGCTATTTCTTCCTTCTCGAAAACGGCGCTTCCTCGAAGTTGTAATTATGCCTTTTATACCTTTAAAAAATAAAGTAAATTAAGTAAGTACATTTTTATACTCAGAGTAAAATAAAAGTCTCACGAGCAACTTCATGTGAGTGTAAAGGCTCCCCATTATCATCAATAGGTGGCAGTACAAGCTCCATTATTTCTAGTGTATTTTATAAGGAATGACAGTATTAAAATAATCTAGTCAAATCCAGGTGATGACTATCCACACTTTGTTCAAAAACAAGTTGAAGAAATAATAAAGACGATAATTCTTTCAGTTTTAAACTACTTTCTTTTAATCATTGTTGAGAACACTTAATTTTACTCCTGATAAACATATCTCTGATAAAGAAACTCTCTTAACCACGGTTTGGAATAACCTGAAGGATGAACTCATCTGACCATATACGTTTCAAGTCATCAGCGGTTCATATTACTTGTTCGCGCACCATTGGTGTCTTGCTAAAGCGTTATGGTGTCTTGTCAGCGGTTTGGCCTATACAATCTGATCCCGTCCATATTATGTAACTCGCAGTGGACTGTAATTGTCGACACAAGTTATGAGATGTGCTGCTTGAATTCCTCAGTATCTTGCACCACAGTCGCATGACGGTTCAGAGTGGCAATCCACTTTAATGCTCAGTGGGATCGGTTACTGAAGGTTTTCTTCCGACTACTATTCCTCTTCGCCGATTTGGTTTTGCAGTAAGTTTTGTAGGGGACGACATCACCTTGAACACTGTCCCTTGCGACATACCCAACATATTTGTCACTTTCGTCATGCGCGCATCACATGATCTTCAGCGCCAACAATTTGCCTTCTTTAAAAATTAGAGGTCACCCATTTTACATTCTCGCTCGAATCATTGCACATTGCCGTACTACCGCTCCTCATGTAGTACGGCGTTTGCCCTAACACACTACTACCAACAGCCCGGCTCTGACCGTTGTCAAGTCAGACATCGGACGTGTCCCCATTAAATTGATAAGTGTACCTGGTAGTTTCGTATTGTTTGAACGACCCTACCGAAGGAAGGGTGTGGGTATCCCTTCTAATGGTGGCTTACACGTATCATTGGGATTCGGACAAGTAGCTTTGCTACAATGTGTACGTGGTACCTAAACACGTTAAAGATAGGTAGCCCCGTATTGTTTGGGCGGGACTACCAGGGGAGACACGGCTCTCAAATGACAATGTCTGTCTTGAGCAAACGGTCTACATCAGTCATTGGCTCTGGTAATGTACGGTGTACCTCTACCGTAATTAGAGGAAGTCCCGTATTGCTTGGACGGCCCTACCGGAAGGGGGAGGGGGAAATGTCGGATTCCTGCCTGCTGGGGGACCAAAAGGAGGTGGAGGAGGGGCCAATCCCAGGAATCTGGGTACCGGTTCTGATCCTGCTAAAGGGAGGAAACTCTGTAGGATATGGACCGGCGAAAAAATCCACGCATAGGGTGTTTTTCCACCACAAAGTTAACTTGGCGCGAGCTGGGATCGAACCAAGGACCCCATGCACCAGAGGTGAATGCTCTACCACTGAGTATTTTGAATATTGTCGTTGCTACAAAATGCATTGGTTAGATAAGACATGTGCTGCCATCTATTATTAGCGCTTCTTTGAACTCGCCTGCAATATACTTAGTCTCTTAGAAATGCTTATTATTAGTACGAACAGTTCGGACAACCCCGAAAATTGTTTCGACAGAAACTTCATAATTTGCTATTGAGTCTGGTACTGTAAATCTGAAACATGAGCAAAGCATAACTTTCTCACAAGTTACTTTTACGTTCAGGAGTAAAGCATTCTCACAAAACCTCCCGAAATTCCTAATATTATCTTTTAAGCTTTCTCAACACCAATCACACTCGATACTCAAATTGTCGTCTATAAATTCTCATTCTCCCCTGTTCTTGAACACATATACTCAATGTCAGGTCTATATATCATTTACCAATGACTAATTATAATCTACAGTAACCTTAACTCGGTAAGCGTACGGAATGCTTGACCATCAATATTAATAAACAAACAGTATTCGGTAAGAGCAAATACAAAGAAAGAAAAATAATACACACATGTCTTTTTAGAGTCGTAAAGACAGAATAAAGTGTAGACTCAAAAGACAAGCTTACCAAAATCCTCTGTATTATCAATTATTGAATTCAGAATTTCAGCTGTAATTGTTAATCTTGTTCAATTTACTTATTTATTTTTGAGTGTTTCGTCCAACACTTCTGCGTTTTAAGCCACAGGAGATGATGAATGCTGAAAGGATAATACTTTCTGGTGATATGACCCCCCCCACCACCACCTATGTAATTTTATTATATCTGGTCATATTATAAAATGTGAGTTGAAAGAAATTACCAGAAATTGCTACACTAATACAAATAATGGCGCCATCCTTCATATATACATATACACTTATACACTTTGCAATCGAATTTCTTGGGAATTATGTTATAAAATCCGATAGTTCTGGTCACACTGACATCACGAACGTCATGTGACAAAATTCTTGTATTTGATTGGTCATGAAGAGTTTGAACGGTAATCCAAGGCATAGGCTCGGCACTTGGAATTAAATGAAAATGTAGAAAATATATTTTTTCTTTGGACGAAATTAATTTTGTAAATATATAAATATGTCATGAAAGCCTGAAAAATAAATACTATAGATATTTAATATTGTTATAAGTCCAATTTGTAATCTAAATTTTGATTCAAGTAATCCATTATCGATTTATTCAAGTTTTTTGGGTAATTGAAGTTAAACCCAAGTTAACTCAATTTTGTGTTAATACGCATTTATCTCTTCTTGTCATTTGTTCTGTCGTTGATTTTTAAAATTTTTATATTTTGAATTTTTTTTTTTTTTAAAAAAAAGCAACGAAACAGAAATTTTGCACACTAAACTTAAACCTATATAATTTGCCCTTATTTACGTTGCAACTAATTACGGTCTTTTTCAATCTTTCGGTGCAGTCAGTGGCTGTTTAATATAATATCGACTACCTGCCGCTTCGGTTGTTTTATTGTTCTGAAGTCGGAGACTGGCGTTGGCTGAGTTAGTTTCGAACTCGCGATACACAGGATTTGTGATCCCCAGCTCATTGCCTCGGGCCAATCGAAAATTCCACATAAATCAAAAACAGATCGCATAGAGGAACTTTCGGTCTGTCTCTATACGAAACGTTAACACATTGATGTGTAACAGCATATAAAAATAAAATACAAAAAATGAAATGAAATGAAATTTTTGAGTTTTAAGTCCCACGGTTATGCCGGTTAGGCTAAAGGAGACGATGATGATGAGTAATGAATGAAATGGTGGAATGAAGAAAGTGGGAGGAAACAGGAGAACCCCGAGAAAACCCACGCACACGGTGTTTGTCCACCACAAAGTTCACTTGGCGGGAGCAGGGTTTGAACCCGAGACCCCTAGCACCAGAGGTGAACGCTCTACCACTGAGCCACCGCGGCCCCCAAAAATAAAATACAGTACCGCTCAAAAGCTTTGAACACCTCGGGTTTGGGTGAGCAACTACTGTAGACCTACTATTTTAACACAAGAACTTTGTTGCCCTGTGTCAGAGGTATTCCTGCCCAAAAGATAAAGTTTGGTAACAGCAGGGTCAAAACCTGACAAATACTACAGATAATATATACAATTGTAATTCTTAAAATGAACTCACAAAAATACAATTGTAATAGATATTGCATGACATAAATAAAAGTGTGGAAAATAAGTAACATGTTAGCTTTCTCTGAAAGATATACAAATACGAAGCCAATACAGTTACAAAAATTTGAAACGAAAACAAGTTTTGTAGTTCTTTGTAGCTTGTTGATATATTAACGCTTAAAATCAAATATTCCATACTTTGAAATGTGGTTATTATCGCTTCGTATGCTCAGTTTGACTCGTTAAAATAACAAGAACTAACATTAGATATACGCTCCCACTGAGAGCAAATTAAACACAGAAGGCCGTATATAGGCCATCGTAATCAAAATAGGGTACTTTTGGCTTCATAATTAACTGAGTGGAGCAAAAAACGAATGAGAGAGTGTTGTAAATGGTGGGAAAGAAAAGAACAGTTTTAAATATTACTACGAAAAGAAAAAGAAACAAAGAAACTAGTTAGGACATTGGCTAAGAAGGCGCTCTATTAGAAGGGACGTGCTACAGAGTATGGTGGCAGGAAAGAGAGGGAAACAACGAAGGAGACTACAATTGATGGACGATATTACAATAATAAAATCGTACGATGAGGTTAGCAGAAGACCGTGGAGCATGGAAGTTTCTCACTTGCAGCAAGTGACAGCCAATAATGGGAGAATACTTATGATGTAAAGTGTAAAGAACTTCAAACCTTGTAAAACTTGTTTTCCTTATAAAGTTCTGTCACTGCACTGACTCCGTATTTCTATATCTTTCAAAGTCAATATGTTACCTTACCTTCCACACTTTTGTTTATATTGTGCAATATCTATCACAAACTATATTTTTGCGTGTCAATATTGAGAATTACAATTAGATACATTATCTACAGTATATCTCCGTTCCGATCCTACCGTCGTTAAAACATTTATGTTTAGACAGAAACACTTCTGACACATTCCGGCATAGTTCCCGTGCCAAAATAATCGCTTCACAGTAGATGATCACTCAAATCTGGGGTGTTGGAAAACATTTGAAATGTAATGATGCCTATTTCCAAAAACAATAGAGCTATCTGATATGTAACCCAAAAATTTGGTAGTAGCTCTTTTTAACAAGCAACCAACAAATTTTTAATCACTCATCAGGTAATTAATTTGACTCGGAAATATGAGTTCCCTTCGATCTGTATCTAATAAATCCACTAACAAATTCTTATAATTTTCACCAGTTACAAGTTTTTATAATTCTTAATATTGAGACAGCAAATGTTTATTTTATAAGCTTAATTATAGCAATTCAGACACATTTTTTGTCCCAACAAAATACACTTAACATGGCAAAAATTAGTCATGTTTCCCTAGGATGATTCACCTTTAATCTGAAATGAATTTACTCATTATTCTTCATCTTAGAGGAATCAATTTAAAAATTTCTTACAGAAAAAGAAACACTGCAAGTCTCTTGTACATTCACAAATTGGAAATTACTAATACAGACTTGTATTAGAACTGCAAAAACGGGAATTTTACTAACCTAGTCCTTTTGGAAAATAGGCTCCTGAGCTTACGTTACAAGCAATAATGTAATGCTGCAATTATGAACAGATAGCACCAGAATATATAGACAAATCATATTTCATCCAAAGGATATACCTTTTAGAGATTCTAAAGAAAATGATTCCACTGACTAAATGAACTGGTAACACTATTCAAGCCAACTGAAGCCACAATCAATTGCTCAGCTGACATAGATCAACCAAAAACACAGTTTGCCCAATTAACTGCAGCAACGTACCTCCATAATTAGGGTTTCCATATTTTTTGTAATAATCACTCAGCTTTTCAGCACGTGGTGGCTTCTTGTCTGACCGCGTTGAGAATCGAAGTAATATGCATTTGGCTTTAGGATAAGGAACACCCACTCTCCATAAACCAGGTGGGATTGGGACTTCGATATCAGTCGCTTTCACAGTTTCAGCATCTACTTCATTAGAATTGACTGCAGTGTCGGTGACGTTACCATTCTAGAATACAAGAAGAAAGTATATTGTTACTACCCACAAATTATTTTCAAGTGCAAGAGTGCTTTACCATATATTCGTGATTTACCTGATTTTTATGTAGCTTGTTTAATTTACGCTTCTTTTTTTTTTCAGTATTTTCAAGATGTAAAATGTTTGAAACCCAACTGAAGTCTTTACAATTTCTATATAATAATAATAATAATAATAATAATAATAATAATAATAATAATAATAAAAGAAATGGCCCACGGTAATGGCCTTTACGCTAAAGAAGACTGATGATTAATAAAAGTGAAGTTTATATAATTGGTGAAATGAAAATGTGGGAGAAAAAAAGGAAAGTCCTGAGAAAAACAACAGAATACTGTCCTCCATAAACTGCATGGCTATGGATCGAACCAGGGATCTCTCACATTAGAGGAAAATGTTTTACCACTGAGCCATCATATATATCCAAAATGCCACGCTAAATACGCTGCTATCTTTACAATCATCATTCAACAGAGAATATATTTCTTTTCTAATGTACATACCGTACCGTGCTTTTTTCTTTTTCTTTCTTTCTTTTTTTTAAAAGAAATAGTAGCCTAACTACTTGGTTAATAAGTAAACAAGCTGCAGTTTATGTTAGAAATGATCTTAAAAAAGAATATCTTCTTTGTATCTTCGGTAGAGTATATACAGCTTAGGGCAAAAAAAAAAAAAAAAAAAAAAAAAAAATCCTTGATTTTAAGTAGACATAAAATGAAAAACCTTTTGGATTATGTTTCTACATAAGATTTTTATTTATTCTTTCTTTCTTCCAACAAAATTTCTGCGCACTTCTTTAAGCGCTAAATGACAGTGTAATCCAAAAGTGGTACAGTCAACGACAGAAGTTCTTTCCGTTTGGTACGATTTATTTTGAGAAAAACGGTGGAATATACACAGTTTCACCGAGTTTCAAGGCGGGAACGTACAGAAAATTATGTTCTTTTTTATTTTACTGAAAACTACTCAAATTGTCCTTCCATTTTGAAGATATTTACGAAACTAATTTCATCAAACGGAGAGAACTTTTGTCGCTGACTTACGTGTTGAGATTTGCTAGTACAGTGTTGTGATTGTACAGCGTTCTTTCCAATGCAAATTTAATATAGATCCATCTAACAAGTACCTTTTAGAAATGGTACAGTCCGCAGCAAAAAACCTGCAACATGAGCATGTAAGTTTATTGTGAAACGACGAGGTCTTTTGCTCCAAAATAAGTGTGCTGAGGAAGATGCCAAGATTTCTCCTGGAAGATTCGTGCCACTTAGACGTTATGTTGATTCCCTGGGCTGTTAGGCATGGTTTCACAATAAACTTAGATGCTCAATGTTGCAGGTTTTTTGCTGCGGACTGTACAACAATTTGTAAATTGAAAATTGAAAAAGAATGCATCTATAATTAGGAAGAGGGGCATTCTGACCCACCATCAGCCTCTAAGCAAGTTGTTGATCGCATCAAAGAAGCCTTTATAGGCTACACGTCCTGACCAAGTATATGGTCACCAACAAAGTGCATACTACCCTTGGAACTGTTACAGTTAACTTAAACACAACTTTGGTGAAGTCGAAAGAGCATAGTTCTCTACGTTAACGTAACGTAAATGATATTCGAATTGGTGAATTCAACCCTATGTTAATGACAAAAGAAAATTTAAATTTCGAAAACCCACTTCCAGTGGAAAGTGGATAGCATACAACATTCAAATACATATAAGGTTTATACTAAGACTGTGTTACCTCTTGTTTCTCTTTTTCCTTGGCCTTTCCGTTTGCTGCCTGGTCGCCGGAGCGTTTATTCTCCTCATCCACCATTTCAATGTCCTCATCATCCTCATCTTCATTCACAATTACCACGATCTCCTTGTCCTTCTCCTCAGTTTCGTCTTTCTGAAAGGGATCCTTCGCGTGGTATTCTTCCAGGCCTGTGATAGCCTTACTCAGTCCTAAGATTGCTCTCGCTGCTGACAGACTATCCATCCACACCACATTACCTGCACGAAAAACAAGAATGGTACTGCACACTATCAATTTAAATAATCCTGCTTACTTTTACAAACAAATAAAAGTTATGGTTAACAGCAGATCGTAATGTTCAATATCAAATTAGCTGGCTTAAAAATAGATAGTCGAGTATTTTCGGCTTCCCACGTAGTCAAACAGCTATGACGTGAGTCTTTGGTGGTGCTGAGTTCAATTTATTTAGGGTATAGTTTCCAATATTAACCACGCATCGTGAAACAATTGAGAAACTTTTGATCTAGAAAAGATACAAATAATGGCGATATTGGTAATCATGTATCATTCAACTGAATGTGAGCCAGCTATCTTTCAAAGCTCATCGTGTCTGTATATTTTGTTAGTGGAGTGTTTGATTCTTTTTAGTTTAACGTTCCACAATTATGCTTCGAGGCTAAGGGAGATGGCGATGATAAGATGAATTATAATGATGGAATACAGAAAGTGGGGAGAAATTGGAGAACCCGAGAAAACCTACGCACACAGTATGTTCACCACAAAGCCCACTTTAAATATGAATAGTTTAACTTATAATACGTGGAGCATTCAGCTTCCAAGCCCACTACTTGGCCAATAGTACTGCAAACATTCTGAACTGTTTATTACAGGATGTCTACAAAAATTCCAAAATGAAATTCCGTGACTTTTTCGTGACCTTTTCTTTACCAAATCACAAAATTTCCTAACATTTTCAAGAGCGAATTTGGGTGCGAATTACGCCGAATTTTCATCCATGCGATAGAAGCATGCTTTGCTTGCGATTTGGTAGCGTCTAAAGCCGACCATAGACATTTTTGGTGGTGAATTTTAACGTTTTATAGGACAAAATTTTCCAATCTGTACTTACATTTGAACAGTTAAAAAAAATCGTGACCCAAAAGCTAAATTTCGTGACTTTCATGACCGTTTTCTGATTTCGTGACTTTCGTGACCGATAGGCACCCTGTATTATTAATGCCCTGATATTTAAGCTATAGAATGTCACTTGTTTAACCTTCCTATCTTTTCTTGTTCCAGAGTAATGGAGCAATCCGTAGCATCCAATGGTGACGTCCGGAAGAAACAGCGGGCTGTCATTGAATTTCTGATTGTGGAAGGTTGTGCTCCCAGGAACATTCATCGCCGTACGATTGCAGGTTACGGGATGCCTGTGTTGACGTAAGCACTGTGCGGAGTTGGGCAAGGACACGGAAAGACCAAAATCCAGCTGTATCAAATCTCCACTGAAACGCCTGAGATTCACGAAAATTCTGCCTCATCCTGCCTATAGTCCGGATCTTGCGCCCTGCGACTTTTAGCTCTTCCCCAAACTTAAGGATCACCTTAAGGACGAACGCTACAGTTGCGACGCGGAGGTGGAAGAAGCAGTTCGGCACCAGAGTTGCCAGCAACCACCCCAATTCGCCGACGGCATGAAAAGACTTGTTTCGCGTTGACGCAAGTGTGTTGCCCGTAACGAGGTCTAAGTTGAAAAATGATATCAGCAAGCATTTATAGCCGACACTGCAAGCTTTCCACTGATACCTGTATCGGTGCTTTCTGTCAAACACAAATAAAAGCATCACTTTAGAGGTTACTTTCTGAATCACCACGTAGTATTCAATGTTTCCTAGTCAGAGTTACCTATAACTCTAGAGAAAAACAAAAATGATGAAAACTCACATGAAAAGTCATTAATCCACTCAATTGAAGAAGGCGCATAATCTCTAAAATAGTCAAACACATCTTGTGTGCTCATTTCTTCTGTTCCTCTCATATGAAGTGCCTCAAACCGATGATGCTTTTCCTTGTCCGGACCTTCAGTTTCTTTGATACCCAAACTACAACAAAAAGAGAAAAGTTTACTACCAGCTTTTAAAACTATCGTTATATAAATACGTAGTAACGAAATTCTGGAAAACCTTTGATCAGCTTCCATATTTCAATAAAATAGGCTTCATCAAAACAGTATGATGCACCGGCTAAATGCCAATTCCAATTTTATTACTAATGAACGCTATAGGATACATATTAATAAATTAAATAAGCATTAATCTTATGTCACGAAAGAATATTTCTTCTTTTTCGTGTTTCATGTAATGCTTTTCTCATGGATGAATATTCAAGAAAATGAATCGCAACAGAGGAGTTGAGAGGAGTTGCTTAGGAAGACCAAAAACAGGAGCAGAATTATATTTAAAAAAAAAAGAAACAGTGTTTCAGGATACAAGGTTACTGCTTATTTAACACTGAGTTGTAAACCTAGTTAGTCTATGCATAGATATTGGAATAAATTTCTTGACAAAATTTACAAGTAATTGTCAACATTTAGCCAGTGCATCATACTTTTCCTAAAAAATCTGTTTTTCTGAAATGTGGAAAGAAATCAACAGTTTTCTGAAATTTCGTTATTTCTTCACTCACAGAGAAGATTACGAAATAAAACTAGTAATAACAGTACAACACACACGCTTCCACGAAAGAAAAACATAATTTCTTCAATTTCCGAGACTTAAAGGTCTTCACTACAGCGAAATTAAACTACCGCTAATTTTAGAGTTTTTCTGTATATCTTCAAAACTAATAAAAATATTCGAAAAGCAGAAACGTAGTGAACTAGACAATACGATTCTGCATGTGATACCTTTACCACAATTCAGCTATCTGCTTTTGGTATGCCGCTATTTACAGAACCAGCAAAAAATGCTAAATCTATCTACAGCTGCAAATCGACAATTCCATAACTGACAATTGGATTACGCAAACAAATGCCTACCTGTCATATAACTTCTTCAACTGCTTTTGTGAGAGTGGTCTTGCTTCTGAAGGATCGATACCAAATCTTTTTGCTCGCTCATCTAATTTCGCTTCAGCTTCCTTACCAAATATGTCCACACCAGTCACGAAGCCACCAGCTTTATTTTCGTATCGTTTTTCTCGCTCCTACAATATAGCACAAAATTATTAATTAGAAATTATTTCATTACCATCATTTTTAGACAAGTGTTCTATTTCAATGTTTTAATTGCTGACACTTTCGGTAACCTATTTACTCTTTCATCTTCGTCACAGCACTTGGACAAAATTCGGTAAATTTATATGAAAAGAAAAATGCTGTTAGATTCGAACGGTGGACATCTTTTCAATGTTGATTTTGAAATTACGTTATTTGGGCACCGCCTTTACCTGAAAATAAAAATACGAAATAGTATACAAATAACGTAATTTTACAATCAATACTAAGGAAATATTTATTTAATGTATTACACTGAGATCATTTTCAATATAAATTTACCTTTGTAAAGCCTCAAATTTTCTAAATCATCTCTTTTATATACTCTGAGAAAGATGGCCGAATAAAGAATCACCGAAATTATAAGGAAAAATAAAACTTCAGAATAAATCAAACTAATTGACTTAATTATACATTAATGAAAGGAAGAAACGACCGAATTTTTTACACACCAAATCCTCTGTAGCTGTGAAGTCAATGATACAGAAAGAGTGAAAAAGTGATGACTTGACCAGGACTCTAACCTAGGATCTTTGGCGTGCTATGCTAATGTGTTAACCATTACACTACTCAGTCCATTGCCCAGAATAACCATACACACTCTCACTCTTGAAGTTTGGTGCTCTCGTACTAGAACCTAGCTGTTGTGCTTGGACAATCCAGTGTCCATATTCAAAATACCGTAATGTTCTGGGAAGGGTAGTGGTTAACGCATTGGCATGACACGCCGAAGATCCTAGGTTCGAGTCTCGGTTCACTTTTTCACCCTTTGTATATAAATACAATTCTGTACCACACCAATTACTAGATCTTAGTTACCTGGATCAATAGTTTCTTCGTACAGTAGGCGGTAATACTTTAATCTATCAGGTTAGTTTGGTATACACAATCAGGCGCAGTATCAAAACATATATGAACTTGAAATTTATCTATATATATAAAAGAGAACGTACAAATCCTTTGTCCGCTCATCACGCTAATACGGCTGAACCAATTTCTTTTATTTTTGGGGGGTTATTAGGATTTGGACCCTAGATGGTTTTTATCATATCACTTTAATTTTCAATTACCAGTGTCTTGAGATAATTGACCATTCAAGTGTCCATAACGTACAAATCCTTTGTTATTAGTTCATCATAGGTAAAAATAAACGTATTTATATGCAACCCGCATGACCGTGTCACTCGGCGGGTTAACATAAATGACAGGCGCTATAATGTTAACATTTACTGCAATTTGAAAGCGAAAAAGTAAAAATTATCTAAGTAACAAAGTTTATTGCGTTCGGGGGTGACCGCAGCGAAGCGGGGCGGGTTAACATAAATGACAGGCGATATAATGTTAACATTTACTGCAATCTTCTATGGTTTTTATCATATCACTTGAAAGCGAAAAAGTAAAAATTATCTAAGTAACAAAGTTTATTGCGTTCCGGGGTGACCGCAGCGAAGCGGGGTGAACGCTGCTAGTACTGAATAAAATTACATTTATGCCACTTGATTATGACACATAAACGTGGAGATTTAAAAAAAGTAAATAATGTTAGATAAGTTTATTATTTACAAACATTCACGAATAAAATAAATACATAACAATGATATTAAAGTTGGAATCAACATGCAATAAACATAGTAGAACCAAGAGACAGGAGATCATAAAATTTCGTTTTACTACTATATATAGAATATAACAGAGAACCATTTAATTTAATTAGTTGATAAACTTATCCAATCCCTTTCATAACCAACTTGACTCAAAAGTCCACAAATCAATGTG
Organism: Thermobia domestica; assembly: GCF_964235325.1. Lineage (NCBI taxonomy): Eukaryota > Metazoa > Arthropoda > Insecta > Zygentoma > Lepismatidae > Thermobia > Thermobia domestica. The sequence continues at coordinate 25,437,486 of NC_137462.1, forward strand.
GACAAGTAAAGCCATAAAATCAGATCCAGGATGGCTAAACAACACTGGATTTTTGATCATGAACAGAGGTTTTGATCAATCAAGCCGAAATTGCAAGTTTCAGTTGAGATGCCAGTTCCTCCTTGAAGTGAAAGTCTTCCCACAAAAGCGCACATTTAAATGGAAATTTATCATTTTCTTTTTAGGCAATAAAACAAAATATGAAAGGGAAAAAAATAAATGGAAATACTTATAATATTTAATCTTATTCACCGAACTCACATCGAGAAGGGACACCAAATTACGTGATGGGAAAATTGATGTAGTACGTCTCGGAATTTAGCGCTAACAAAAATAAGGATTATTAATATATACGAGGCCTATCCGTAAAGAAACTGAACTTTCTAAATATAATGGTACTCACTGTTTGTGGAAATTATTCAGATTTATGTCCTTCAAAATAGTTCCATCCGGAATTGGATTTCTGGGCTTTCGGCATCTATGGTCATGTATGAGGGATAACGCTCCTCGATGATCACACTGCCAGGGAAATTAGGCAGGGAGAAAGGAATGGGAAAGGAAGAAAGCGGCCTGTGATCCTTATGAGAGGTAATTTGCCTGAGGTGAAACAGGAAAATTTCATTTATAATGGCTGACCACTTTTTACACTTTTTCAATCAATGTCCCTACCGAGAATCAAAACCAGTACCGATCGCTCGCTAACGCGACTGCGCTACGCTTTTTTTTTTTTTTTTTTTTTTTTAGCTCAGTTTACTTTTGGACAGATGCAGACAATACAGTGCGTTCAAAAAGTCGCTCCGCGTCGAAATAGGTACTTGTTATTATGACAAAAGGATTGAATCATTCACTTTTGTTCTTGCGTATGTTACATTATACGAATGTCCAGCATGGAGAGGAACGGAGTTAGATTTTAAGTTTGAACTCAATAGAGACGTATACTGCACAATGAAGAGGATTCACGTTACATTGTAACCAGGTGTTGTGCTCAAAGACCGATCAGAGTTCTGTTGAGTATCGAGTAATACAGGTATGTATTACAATGTAAACACTCGAGCAAGTGTTTGTAGTTCAACACGTGTTCCGTGCGGGAGAGATGTATAAAGATGTGAAGCCCTATTCACTGAAAATTAATTCAATAGTATTCGTTGAACAGTATCAAGATCGACCTAAAACTACTTATAGTTTTTAGGAAAGCTACCACATATAAGGTACATACAATATATCGAACACCAATCTTTACTTCGAGAGTTCGCAAAAATGTGTAAGATTGACTTGTGTTTTCCAGATACCATTTTCCACAACTACTTTAATGGAGTGTTTTTATGTATATCTTTGCCATAATCCACTGCGGTGTGACTTTTTGAACGCACTGTACATAGAAAATAAATGAAATCTTTAAGTTTTACGTCCCGCGGATATGCCGGTTAGGCTAAAGGAGACGGTGATGATGATTGATGAGTGAAATGGTGGAATGAAGAAAGTGGGAGGAAACGGGAGAACCCCGAGAAAACCCACGAGCACGGTGTTTGTTCACCACAAAGTCCACACGGCGCCAGCTGGGAGTACTGTACATAGAATTCCTCATAAATGTAGAAATCATACATTGGGGTGCTGGAAACTATGTCAATCTGGATAATTTATGGATGGATTGATTGGGGTTTAGGTTTTCAGCTGCGAGGTTATATAAGACTTAGATCTTCGCCTTAAGGCGATGGATCACAGACAGGATTTCAGCACACTCTCTTGTGAGACATCTATCGACAAAAAAAGAAGTTAGACTGCACATGGGACGCACCGCTACTGATGAAATGGGAAGGATGCGCAAGAAAAAACTAGTACCTCCTACCGCTGTTCCTCCCATGTCAGTGGCCTTCAGTTCATTATTGAAAGCACATTCGGAAGCAAAGAAAGGGAAGGGGGAGAAGGAAAAGGTAAGGAGAACACATAAGGTGCAACGGTGGAAAGGGACTTATTGCCTCGCCTTTGGGGGTTGTTTCTTTTTTTCTTTTTACGTTTTTAGAAAGACACATCAGAAAACCTGTCTTCTGTTTCCCGTGAATACATTGCAGAATTTGGCTGTTTCTTTTTGTGTGTGCGTACATGTGTATTTTGCGTAATTATTTGGATGTAGATTAGTGCTTTGGGTTCAGGGCAGTGCTGGACTGGCCACGTTAGCTACTTTTCGATTACCAAGGGCCCAAGGGGTCCCGCAGGGATCACGAGGGGCTGGCCCTGTAGGTCTTGGAAGAATTTTCGCGATCACAAATGCTTTCTTTGAGTCAAAACTGTCAAAGTAACTGAAGTAACTTCACGATTACGTTTGATTGTATATTATCCACTTCATTGCCAAGCTTTCTCCCTCCTCTCATGTTCTCTCCTTTTTGTCACTTACGAATGGTTGAGCGTCAGTTCAAAATGTCTGAAACACTTTTCGCATTACTCAGTGGCGGCGATTAGGGTGGGCATGGGGATAGTTGCGCCCCCACTTCTCACCGAAACAGAATAAAAGAGTGGTTCAACTTGGTTGCCGTGGTTTTTACAGATATTTGACCTCATGACCCTTACTAATGACAACCCCCCCCCCCCCAGTATTCACACTCAATCGCCGCTGCTGACCGTTTGGTTATGTTGGTTTCTCTGTTTCACTGACAATGTCGAATTCAGATATTTTTGTCCGGTTTCAGGATTGTTTAAAAAAACAAGGTCCACGCCATTATTAACTGTGTGAGATTCCATATGCAATAGGCCCCTATATAAAATTTCCATTTTCTCAAGGAGACTGAAATTCTAATTAGATGGGGTATGCTTGAATATTGGATTTGGTGCGATGACTCGAGTTAGATTCCCAGTGGTAGTAAATGTCACCCTTGCTCAAAAACACCCTAGGCTTTTAAAAGACGGGATTTCGCGAAATTCAACCTCTAAGGGAAAAAGAAAACATTTTTGTTCTCCGAAATTATGTCAGGCATGGAACTTAAAATTTTGTACATGTTGTGAATGAACCTCCCTAGGTTTAGAAGACAAAGTTATCGAAATGCAACCCCTGTGGGGGGAAAACGCCATTGCACTTCTCTCGGCGTCAGATCCCCGAAACAGTTCGGTTTAGTACAGATAATTGGTATAGATGTTGTCCTCAGATTCTAGACTAGACTTTGGGTAACTCCGAGTTTTCTGAATTTCAATACTTTAGAACAGGCCAGTAACCAGCCACTAAAGTCTGGGGGAACATAAATATGCTAGGGGGGGGGCAATTGTAACAATTCTAGACCTCTTTGTATCAACATCACACGGATGCATTGTGGTTTGGGGGAGTCAAAAATTTAGGGGGCTGGCCCCCCTAATTGCAGGCCTGCCTTAGCAAGATTATTTTGTACAATGTTCTCTGTGCAGACTAAGATGGAGTTTTGAGTAATCCCACTTCAACGGATACGTAGGTTGATTCAATGTTTTTCCATTGTTATTACCAACGTATTTATAAGCATTCAGCATACAGACACGAAATTTGTATAATACAGACTTAAGCACACACAAATGGATATACAGAAGATTGTTCGCCTTACATCCGATCATTTTTGATTCGGTGATGTCACCTGGCGTATCATGCTAGAACTGTGGGTTTGCTGGCAGGAGCAGTGTTGTCTGACCTGGTAGATGCAAAGAAAGTGATTCTCCTTTTGACTGATTAAAAAAAAAATAAATGAAGGACGAACAATAATAGTACATAAAATAACATTAAAACCTGACCACTATTTCTTACTTTACTAATATTTTCTGTTTGACATCAAAAAATGCAGTAACTTCAACAAATAATTTAGCATAAAGCATACTGAAATATAATAATTAACGCACTATAAAATTAAAAATAATCCAAGCATTGAATATAACTAACTCTATGGCCTATGGAACCCGAATGTTCAAAGCGAATCTACAGAAGCTCTCGCTTACAATTTCAAAATAAATACTTTATGAAGTCTTCATGTAAATATGTGAAGACAATACAAAAAGGTTTATTATAGATTATTCAAAATATACCTAGGGCCAAGGTGGCCCAGTAGTGGAGCGCTCACATCTAGTTCGTGCATTCCCTACTTCAATCCCAGCTCTCGCCCAGTGGAGTTTATGGCGGACAAATACGGTAAATGTGGGTTTTCTCGGGGTTCTCCCGTCCTCGTCCCATTTTCTTCATTCCAAATACAGATGTACCGCAGCCTCCTTGCCAGGGAAATGTTGGGCTTTTTAAAAGTTAAATTTAATGAAGAAATAACAGTAAGATTCACCTTTCTGGAAGAAGAATGAAGGTATTCCGCTTTCATTTTCATTTCTTTTTCTGGTTGCAACAAAGCAAATACATCCAATACCTCGCGTAAATATCAAATAAATTATGTCAATGTTGGAAAGGTTTGTCCAACATCTGTGGGCAAGGGTCTAAGTTCGCAGAGAGCGAGAGCGCAGTGACGCCAACGCACTACTACAGGTCTTCACATGGAGAAAAGGAGATAACCAAAATGTCTGATTTTTAATAAAACTATATATTTACTATTTGGTATTCTTGAAGTTTCTCGTCAACCCCTTTTTAAGACAGACGAGGAAATATTCCGTTCCCAACAAAAAAGTGCCGGTACGTACTACCGTTGCGTACCGCCAAAAATAAAACTCTCTCTCTCTCTCTCTCTCTATATATATATATATATATAGTGGCGGATCCAGGATATGATCAAGGGAGGGGTTAAACCATAGTTTGCAGCTTTATCCAGTGTAAAGCAGGATTGAATCCCAATTTATCTAGTGTATACCTGAGCGTGAAGGTGGGTGCTATAGCCTCCCTTGGATCCACCTCTCTGTATATATATATATATATATAATTAAGAAGTGGGGAGTGACGTAGAAACGAAGTGCCCAAGGTAGATGTTTGTGGAAGAAAGTTTGAGAGACCTTCATCCAGCAGTAGGTTGGTTGACAATGGCTGATAATCAGATGATATATATACATATATGCGAACCATTTATGAAATGAGGGTTAGAAAGTGATGATGGAAGAAATTACATAGAAATTTTCCGGAATTCCTCACATGAGGGTCTCTGCAACAGTCAGATTTCTAAAGAACTCTACCTACAATGGGATGCGGATAACTACGTGAAAAGATTATGTTCTTGTCAGGGTTTGTGTTCCTTGAACCTGCCAGATTTATCAGAGGGTGGACAGAGGGTGGCTTTGTTGGCAATTGCTCGGTGAAGTTTGAGAAGAAAGCGGGGAATGGAAAGAAAGATGACTGAGGACAATTTCCCTTCCGTTCTCTTTAGAAAGAGATGTCAAGGCCATTCACCTGCAATGAATGAAAGAACAATGTAAATGGATTCATATTGCTCTCGAAATCATCACACCGCCCTTTTTAATTGGGCGTTTGAAGCATAGCTCATTTTCTTTTTCCCTCTTTACCGCGGGGAAAAGGTTTTACAGAAAGAGATCTGTAATTTTATCCACCATTTGCAATAATAATAATAATATAAATAAATACAAATAAAATTATATCTGCGAAGACTGAATTGGTGTGGATAATCACGGTTATTCGAAAACAACCTATACAACCGCTTCGGACAGATACCGGATACTGAGCACTCACAGGAGGTTCTTCGCGTAGAGGAAGAGAGATATTCCACACTAACTAACAAAATAACAATAATAATAACAATCAGCCCTTTTTCTGGCGGTTAGCAACGGTACGGCTTACTAGCACTTTTTGTGATTGAAACCTGCTTTAAAAAATTGAAAATATTAGAAATTAGTATGAGGGAATGGAAACAAATTATTCAAAGTGAAATATTAAGTCTGACACTTCGTACAGTGCGACCGTTCAATAAATCTAGTACAACTCAACATTTTATTGTTATCAACGTAGATTCTAAAGGTTTTAGGGACTCATCAGGGCAGTGTACAGCTTGATTCCTTTCGCAAAGGCGGCATTTTTTGGTTTCCCTCTTATTTATCCCCTTTATTTATTTTTTTTCATCTTTCGGAAGAAAATCAATTATAAAATCCGTATTTGTTTGTTTGTTTATCGAAAGTAAGTTCCTCAATCTAATAAGACTTTAAAGAACATGAAACATTACTCTAATTACATTCAAATAATTTAAAATTTGATTGCGGAAAGCAATGAATTGTGATGGCATTCTCTCATTGATAAGGAAAGCAGAAACTGTGAACCTTAGTCACCTGTACAGGCAATAGCAACTCGGAAGGAAATAATAATTGGAAAGGTTACTTTCAAAAGGATACGTATCCAGTTTGGTCGTTCAGTGATTACATGCATTTTTTTTTCTGGTTCATTTGTCAAATTCGACATATACAATCATGTCTTTGAAATGGATCTATTTGGGTTTGTAATAAGCCTAATTCAATGGGAATGTCATTGACAGTTGTCAAATCGATAGGCATCTGAGAAACGAACCAGAAAACAAAAAAATGTGCCCACTGAACGATCAAAATAGATATATTCCCTTTTGAAAGTTAACTCCTCAATTGTTGATATATTTTCCTTGTAAAAAATATTGCGTTCCAGAAAGAAAAACTGGGAGCTTATTGTAATATTACGATCTGATGACAGAATTACTATCACAAAATTATTAACATCTTTAGTTTCATAGCACATAGTTATGGCATTATATTCACGCTACTTTACACAGCATTCAATCATATACTACTACTACTACTACTACTACTACTACTACTACTACTACTACTACTACTACTATTACTACTATTACTACTACTACTACTACTACTACTACTACTACTACTACTACTAATAATAATAATAATAATAATAATAATAATAATAAGAAGAAGAAGAAGAAGAAGAAGAAGAAGAAGATGGAATCGATTAACAGGCGCAAAGAAAGTAAAGGAACACGAAGGGCAGGACTACACTGATAGAGAATAACAAACCGGAAAAGCAACGAAAATGAAGAGATGGAGAATACGGCAGATTTACACTGGAAAAACGATACCTTTTAGCCAGGGGAAAGAGACACATGAGGGACATAAAGTATGGTAAATGGTAACTATTAGGCCCCAGATTCCGCTCTCACCCAACAAACGTACATATAAAATTTAATAAAAGAAATATCTAACATTTGTTCGTTAGCGGTAAAAATTGTCTACAAAGTTGAAAAAATATTTAGTCTATAATAAGAAAACAAAAAAGTATTATAGCCTTTTTTGCTTCTGTTCTTTATGCAATTTTCTCCTCTTCATTTTTTTCTTTTAGCAGACAAAAACAATCTTGATTTCTTCCTTTCTGGTGGCATGGTTTACGATTTACTCTTCCCAATCCCCGCTCTCAGCTCTCCACTCTCAAATCGAGTTTGGCGCCGACTGCCACTTTGCTCCACCCACCCGCATAAAGCGAAAGCAGACGACCTGCGCGAGATGATATATCCTTCCGCGAGAAATATGGCTTTCCCAATTTGGCCAACAGATGGCAGTATCGTACGCCGTTATATAAAAAGCCTGCAATTAGCTTCGAATTACTCTAATTACAGGCACAAATTTACAGTAACAATATAAATGGACTCATGTGTGTTATTGTTAAAGTGTATTCTTGACTTCTATCTTGGCACTTTATCATATTTACCTTCTAAACATTACGAAATCTCCTAAGAATATTAATATTTAATTTTAATAACTTTCTTGTTTATTACAAAGTAAATACAAATACTATTTTAAAAGTAGTAAACAAGAAAGCAAGACTGCATGATAAGTTATCAATTACCGTTGAGTTCATTTTCCTACTCGCTGTCTTAACCTAGATTTTTAAGTAATTCATATTCTGGCTATACTGTAATTTCTATGGATAGCAACACTGAAAATTCTTCTAATTCATATTTTCGGGTGTAGAATAACATTGCCTATTATTGTGGTAAGTTGCATTTCATTATCTCTTTTCACGTACGAAAAACGAGCAAAAGAAAAATGGTTAGCTTTTGTATCATTTTTAGTAGTCCGCCCCCTTAAGGAGGGATCCGAACCTCATCAGTTCCCGCCGAGAATTGAACCCGAGTCTCTAACCTGGATAATTTAGTACTATACTACCGTCCACAGATCTATTTATACCAAATATGCATAAAAAATAAAGATGCTAAAGTTTCCAGATTATTTCAGTCAACTAATGTAGATATTTAATTAATTGAAGATTGAGAGAAGGAAACACCTCTCGTCAAATTTTGAAATCATACAGTAATCAATGTTCCTGATCAACTTAGGAGTAACAACCAACTACGGAAAGAATATATCCAACCTTTCTTAAAATACCTCGTAATTTGGAACTTTTTAATCTTTGTCATACGACAGTTAAGTTACTGCTTAATATACAATGCATATTTCATACTCATTAAAAAAACACACTTATCCCAAAAGAACTAGGAATCTGAGATAATAAACTTAGTGGGTAGTTACATAAGACTTTTCAAGGCATAGTTTTTTAAGTTTTCTTAAATATTGGAATAAGGGCAAAGATTTCGAATATACACATAAGAAGATAATAAGAATCTCTCTTGGTACAGTTCCTATTTTGTCATTTATCTTTGACCACAATTACTAATGGAATTACTTGTTTCCGATCAATAATGTTCTTTTAGTATTAACTGAAATGAAACATACATGAAACACGTACATTTAGAACAAATGTTTCTTTATAATTATTAGGGAAACCAACTTTATGCTTTATGAAGCTGCAAGTTATACTTTTCCTAAATTACATTTCACCATGCTGTTTCCGAAATTATACAGGGCTAGCTTAAATGATTCATTCATTTTGAAAAGGCTATATTTTCGGAAGTATTACACGTACACACATGAAACGTAATTTTGTAGTGATGTCCCTGGATTGTAAGTGGGTGTCAATTATAGTGGGAACTACTCGTTATCGTGATTACTGACGGTATCAGTGTTGCTGTTAGCTCACCGATTTAAAACAAGCCGCAAGTGAGCTTCGAGGTTTTCTTCTTTAAACGAAGATTGCGGGGATTTAAAATTGGAATGAGAGTAAAAAAGCTTCTCTTACCTGAAACACTAGGTGGAGGTACAGTTAATGCTTTCATGGCCTAGATACCCAAATTTGGCATCTTATTCAACTGTTTCCTCCAAAAGTAAAGGGGAAAAATGTTAGTAATTTCATCTTGAAGAATTACGATATATACGGAGAATTTTTCCAGTTATGATCCACGTACTGAACTTATGTCCAAAATTTGGCAGGAACATAATGTTCACACACAGAATTTGCATCGCGTTTTTTTATTTTTTTTAATTTCATGGACTAATGACAAAAAAAAGCTATATCTGACTTGCATCAACAGTTTCAGCCTCTAATCCTTTTGCTTGTTCATAAATGGCATCGTAATTTTAGCTATAGTGTTAATATGGAACTCAACCATTACACTGTTCTTTACATTTAATTAGTTTCTTAAGGTTTATCACAGCAGTGCTTTTTTCTTGAGTTTCCTCTTCTACTCACCTCTGCAACGTGCTATAATAAGGATTAGAAAATTTTCCTGCCCGGAAGCAAGCTTCCCAACAAGTCATCACTGGTACGGGAGGCAACCTGGGTTATCTTCTTTGCTTCTCAGAAGAGATTCAACCGCCTTTCCCGTCTTGCTGATGCCTTGGTCAAAGCCGCCTTGACCGACGCCATGAAAAGTTAATCTACTTAAAGAGTATTTTTAATCTTATCTGCACAAATGTGATGATATGTGCCTAGCAGGTGGAACGCATTAGTCTAAGAGCAATTGCAGCTAAACGTATAATACCACTTTTCATGTATAGAGCACTATCAGATATTAGAACTACAAACACTTATTTTAACACTAATATCACTTAATGCATCGAACAATATGCCTACTATGACATGTGAGTTGCACTACTTTTGTTCTAACAAGAAAACAGTACATTTACAACATTATTATTTTAATGGGGTTAAATTCCAAAGTTGGACGTCCGTTTCTAACAAAATTTTTAAAATTTACAGGAAAGTTATGGATAATTTGATCATTTGTATGCTTGATAATATATAAAAGTCTCGAAAAATCTGTTTATTTGTTATACATAAGCGGTTATAAACATTGGACTATACGGCGAGCGGAGGGAACTACTTGGCGCAAGGTAACCTAACAGTTGCATTGTGGGAAAGAAACGAACATTTACGTTATCAACATGGCGAATGTACAAGGGCAATGAACTAACAGTTTTAACATTTGTGAAGCAATACGTTCATAATGAACAAAATCATTTAAAAGTTTGTGAAGAGCACGTATTAATGAACCTAATAACAAATGGCAGAAAGTGTGGAAAGGAGATAGCAGCGAAAAAAACGTGGCGAAAGCGGACGCCCAACTTCGGAATAAATGCCTTTTAATGTAATAGCTTCAACAACCACCACAGAGATTGACAACTGGAAAGCATTAATGCTATCTAATTGAGCCAGGGCAGGGCGAAGCTGGTGGGCCTGCGAGATAGCGCGTTCGAAGGAAGCAAGAGCATCAGCGATTGTGGATATGCCAGCAAGCGAGAGAAGTGAAAACAAGTGAGTTTTTTCAGTCATACGAGTTTCAATAGCACTTATCGTGATTACATACTAGTAACACTCCACTTTTAAATATAAAGTACAGGCTTTTCACACTGTGCAGAAACATACCGCCGGTGGAAAATAGTATCTAATAGTCATATTTCATATGCAATCACTTATTTAATCCGTCGTAAAAAAAATTGTAATGATTTTACACTAGTAAACCTAAAATACAACTCTATTGCATTGCGCTTAATTCAATGCAAAATATTGAATTTTACCTGCAAATTTTCTAAAATGTGGAGGGCCAAAATTGCACCGGTTACAATTATCTTCTTTGCACTGAAGTTTTTGTAGTGTATGTCAAGACGTATTTATACCAAGACAGTTATGCCCTCCTAAAGCGAATCTGCGTCAAATGCACACAGCAATGCAACTCTTCCCGAAAAAAATTCATTTTTAAAGTAGGCCTATTAAAACTGCATTTCCAGATAAAGGAACTACACAATGAATTATTTGCGTACACCTAAAATGGGAGATTATTATTTTCAAACTATCGTAATGCACCTGTAAATTTACCAAAATAGTAAGTTACCGTCTAATCAATCTGGGCCGTAAACAATAACCATTATGTTTAGAAAATACATTTTTGAAAACACACTGAACGTAAGCCCTTACTACTAACCCTTTGCTCTGCACTTGGGAGCCGTAAGTTTTCGACTGGTTCATCTTCCTTAGAATCACTCACTTCACCTTCTTCTACCTCTTTTTCATCCACTTTCTTGTTTGTCTTCTTTGCTTCAGTGTCATCATCATCAGTTTCCATCGCCTCTTCCAAATCATTTTCTATTTCAATCTTTAAATTAGGCAATTCACCTGCAGCTGCTACGAACGCCATTTTTGCTGCAAAACAATATTGCCAGTTACAACCAAGAATACATCCTTGTCTGTGATTATTCTTGTGAAACATCCTCAATCCATAAAAGGACTTGGCTTGGATTAAAGCTTTATTTTCAAGAATTTGAAACAAGTGAGTTAGAAAGATTAATTTGTTAAAAAAGCACACATTAAACAAAAGCAAAAATATGTGGGTTCAGAAGACCATAAATGAAAATAATTACTGCCAAATATTGTGAGAAGGATCTGTTACCACTGCTGCTAACTTATTTTCCAATTCCATGATGTACGTTGCAGGTCGTTTCGAAAAATAAGCGCAAAGACGTAAATAGAAGTGAAAAGCATGGCTTCTGCAGCTGATTCTGCAGGTGTAAGTTTGTATCGTATTTTGTATTTAATAGCGTTGTTACAAAAATTTCAGTTGTGTACCCTCAGCCCAATATTTGAATCTTTAGTACAAAAATTGAAATCATTACGTGCAGGTTGAATGTAGATAGGCCTACACCATTCGGAATAATTGCCAAAAAGAATTGGCTTTATATTTATATAAAGGGGGCAAAATATTAAGATAAAGTTAAGTATTAATTGAAAATACCAAACGTGACCTATTAACATAAATTAGGGGAATTGAAATTTTTCGATTCGAAAAAAAAAAAGGATGCTCCCCACCCTCAACTAAATATTGACGAAAAGTTATAATTCTTTCACCTATTGTCCTCCAAAATGTGGGGTATGTTTAGTACAAGGGGTCCAGAAGCACGCAAAAAACAAAATTTACAGGAGAAATGAGTGATGCAAGTGCTTAGATGTAACATAACATAACCAAATCTAACCTAACCTAACACAAACTAACGTAAGCTAACCTGAACTAACGTAATATTAGTAGAAATAAGCGAAATTCTATGATTTTTTGGAAAATTATGCGGGATTCCTACACTAATATAACGTAAACTAAACTAACCTAACGTAACCTAAACTTGCCTAACCTAACTTAAACTAACCAATCCTACCCTAAACTAACCGAATGTGAACAGAAATTATCAAAATTTGTAACATCGTTTAGAGAAAAGGGCTGGACCCCTTCTGCTAAACATAGGCCCAAAATGTTTTCGCTGGGCGATGTGACAAACCGTACTTGATATAGATAAAAATTAAGGAAACCACGAGGTTTGTTAAACAAAACTCTAACTTCGCAAAAGTTTGCACTAAAGAAACCATGGATGAGCACCGAATGGGCTGTACGATCTTATTAGCACCAAAAACTATTGTGCAAAAGACAGTAATAGACTTGTTAGGTTTCCACTAAAAAACAATTAACAGTAAACTGAAGTGGATTCCCTGTGCAGTTTTACTATACGGATTCATAGTACAGTAGTAGTAGGAACGGGTTCGAAACCCGCAGGGGTTGGTTGGGTTCCGTTCTCGACATAAAATGCGCAAATTAAAGACTTGCCCAAATTTTTCTGTACATTTTACAATCTGAGGATCCGTATAGTAAAACTGCACCAGATTCTTAAAGGAACGATGCATTGTTATACCCAATATCTGTCATCTCCGTGGTTTATGCAGTTACACGTGCTCCTACATCACTTTAATAGTTTCACGCTAGTAGTGCTAAACTTCTAAAATAAAATACAGCAATATTACTACTTCATTTATCTGTATGCGGAAATCTCTTCCTTATATCTTTCCATGCAGTGTTCAATTTTACCAGTAAAATTTGCAAAATGTGGTGTACTTAAACTTAATCTTTATCACAAAAATTAGGTAAATAGTTTTAAAACTTAATTTCTCAATACAAAAAGTTAGTTAAATTTGTTATTTTGAGAGAGGAATTGCATTACCGGCTACAGAATCACTTAAAAGAGATCTCATTATTGGTATAAATACAATGTGTAGTCATAGACTATAAAACACGAACCAACGTGTGATAGTTAAGCAGAAAGGCTAATCTTCCGCAGATGGCGGTGTCGAATTAGACCAACTTGAACCTGTTTTCAACTTTGTATTGCTATGTGTATACCTTGTCTAGAATTACGTCTCTTTATTTCCTTCGTTCATTCTTAACTGTTCATCAGAAATATTTCTTACTTTTGTGTTTTCTTTGTTCTTCGCTAGACACGAATTTATCTGTATTGTATTACTTCGCTAATTTAGTACGTTCGAGTTGTTACGTATTGCAAACTTCGCACTATTCAGAAATAACGAAAACAATGAATCCTTACCTTCTCGTTTCCAACTAGCTCTACAAACAACACCCTACTACAGTATTATGTAAATAGACTTGTAGAGAGGACATGAGGGCGCAATCCCCTATCCTCTTATTCATTAAATATAAACTTCCCTTAGCAGGAAATGCACTCTTACTGCCTTAGAAAGTGTTGCTTAAAGGAGGAGTTGCATTAATGGTTGCTTTGACTTCAGGATGGCTGAGAAGTGATTTAAACTACAGTGTATGCTTATTTGACGTAAGATTTGCAGTGCATAAACCACAAATTAACTTAAAATCACAAACCAGCTTGTACGTGTAACTGAATCAAGATAAGAGCATAGCAGGGGAGCCCGAGCGGGAGTGTCGCGTCAGTGACGGTGGGTATACACATACACTTAATATGATATAAAACGCATGTTTTGCGTGTGTTATAGTTTTGCGACATTTCTACGAACACTTTTACACACCTTCACATAGACCTTCACTTCCTCATGTCTTTCTTATGGAGTACTAAGACAGCATATTATATTTGATAGAGTTTCGTATTTCTATCTTATTATACGTCTAAGAGGTAATATCTCGATATATTTTAATTACTTACTTGTACAATCCAATTGTGAAATCAAATAACATATTTCTTCAGTCGATTTTTACAAATTTATGCCTTCATAAAATGGGATAGCACCCAAAATTTTACCACATTTCGTTAAGATGCAACTCTGTTATTAGTTTGCGCTCTACATTTCTGTATTTTTCTCTATTGCTGTTTCATACATGTCCTAGGTCAGTTAATAAGACAGAACTATTGTCATCTTATGCTCTATTGCGTATTTACCTAATATTGCATCAATACGCTAACTCATATAGTCCATAATTAGAGGCACGAGTTTCTCGCAATGCCGGATAAAACGAAATGCGTCAGAATTAAGTAATTTTTAATTCTTGACGTTTTATGATATTCTATGTGTATTTTCATTGGTTTCCGTTGAAACGCTTGCTCTTGTAAAAGAATTCCCATACAGTTAGAGTAATATTAGTAGTTTTATTTTATTACCACTAGTAATGCAATATATTTCTTTTATCCTTTATAATTCATTACCCGAAGATCGAAAATAACATAGAAGCAAAGTTATCTGATATACAACCAACAAAGAAGTGAAAATTTCAGGAGCCCTGAAGATAGTCCAAGACGAGCTAACCCTCTGGCCACCCTAGCTATCGATCTGATTTCGATATGAACATTGGTTAAGAAACCTGGGCGATATGTATCTTTAATTAATACTAATTATTTAACATCTATCTTTATAAAACATTTTAATTTCTTATTGCTAAATATAAAAAATTACCAATATTACTTTTAAAAGTCGAGAATATAAAATTACTGGACAAGATGAAAATTTTTTTGAGATGAGGTGAAAAAGAATTCTTTGAGAATCGAGACAAGACTTCTTCAAACTTAACAAAACGTCTCTTCTCGTGGGCAACACCAGTCAAGATCGAGTTAAATCGTTTCCGCGCGTTCCGATTGGGATAATATACAATAAATCTAAACAACATTTCTTGAATATCGCCTATTTGTTGGCTTCAATGATGAGAACCATAAACCCAGCCCAAGCCACTAACCTTAGGATACGTTTTCATGTAAGACATTTGCAAGCAACTGAATTATATTGATTTCAATACAATAGTAAAATATTTACATACAAGTAATCATTTTCTTACTGAGAACTCCATCAACCAAGTGCTAATCAAATTTCAATTTTCTGATATTTTGCACTAATGTTTATTTTTAATTATCTGGGACTTTTTCTTCAATAAAACTAAAATTATAGGTATAGTATTATAGAAAATGACTCCATTTCCCCTTCTCAGCAACGGAATTTTTAAAATAAAATAACTTCAAGGATTCGTGAGATACTCATTCTTAGCAAAAGCTATTTGAACTCTCTTTTACTCCCCTATAAGACATACTTCTAAACAATCTATTCTTAGTCCTTGATTTTGTGACAAAGGAACGTTCTTACAAATTCATGTTTCTATCTATAATAGTTTGACTTAGTTATTAATGAGTAAGTCATTTTAATCTTTTTTGGTTATAGTTAAGGAGCCGTACTTCCCATTTAGGGAAGGACGAGAAACGCCATACTTTCAGGAATTATTCATTGACTATCTAGGATGTTAAAAAGTAGGTAATAGACTGAGTTTTTGCCCTTGTACTTAGCGTGTTTAGGTAGTGCAACAGTAAGATGTATCCTCGTGCACGGGAGATGAGAAGTAGCTGTTCTTAACTATTACCTCTTTTTTATATAATAGTTTAAATGTCTTTTTTTTTTTTTTTTTTTTTAAAGAAAAAAGAATGATTCGTGATGAGTTTTGATATTTTCGCCCGAATTGAATTGTGGTGTAAGCAATGGATCATTTAACATTTTTCTTAGATAATTTTTTATTACACAATTTACGCGTCAATACGTTTCTACTATGGTTTTCTCAATGGCTTTCTCTAGAGTAAATTACCTCATACGAAGCTTTTTTTCCCACGAGGCCACCATTGGCAACCAGATATATTGGTTTGGCTAAAGGCATTTGACCATTACTTTGTTTGCTGTCGTTCGCGAGAAAAAGTAGCGGCTACACTTTCTGATCTGGCTACTAGATTTAGACGTGAAATTTCTTGCCCTCAGTTAAATATATAATTAACACCATTACTTTTTATTATTATTATTATACGCAGAGCTTGAAAAATCTGCTCGCCAGTGGTGAATACTCGTTTATATTTGGCGAGTAAAGTCTGATCAACCAAAAACGTGAATTCAAGAATAAATAGCAGATATCAATCTTCTTTTCTTTGTAAGAGACATGCCAATAAACAAAGTAAAAAATGTATTAGTATGTGCAAAGTGATTTTTGTTTATTTGTATAAACACGATGACTGCAAAATGGCCTGGCTGGCGAGTATTTTCAAGCAAGATTTTTCAAGCCCTGATTATACGGAAGACAGAAATCAGTTCGGCGAAATAAATTTTGATTTATTTTTCCTTTTCTAATATACGGATCAGTAGGAGTTTGATAATATTACATTTAAATTCATAAATATATATCTTACAT
Source organism: Thermobia domestica (assembly GCF_964235325.1). NCBI lineage: Eukaryota > Metazoa > Arthropoda > Insecta > Zygentoma > Lepismatidae > Thermobia > Thermobia domestica. Next base: position 25,454,255 of record NC_137462.1, read on the forward strand.
TTCAGGCTCGTCTGCAGATCGCCATGGGTTTACCGATTTTCAAACGCTGCTATGAGATACAAAGACTTATTGAAGAATGTTCCCACAAAGAACTGCAGACTGTGCTTCCTGAACTCGTTCAGTCTATATTTGGAACTACAAACAATGTAGGATGGGGACTCCGTAACGTCTGCCGTGACAGGAGAGGTGCTCAGGAGTTTGACACACTTCGCCAATTCTTGGCACCAGACGGCCCTGTCGTTAATTTGTGTTACAAACTGATTTGTGATCCCTTTCTCAAGTATGAATTCCCATTAACTCTGCTTCCGGTAAGTATGAATAAAATCAGAAATATTTGGGTTTAGAATTGTAGATAAAATCGAATCCTTCAAGCTGTTTATTACAGTATATATTCAGGATTGTCAATGAGAAACGACACACGAGTGCACTCCTACTCCACACTTCTTCCAAGAATTTCATGAAATTATTTTTTATAATTATTTTACGCACGTGCAATTGTAATTCCTGAAAATCTGTTATACGTATTTCTTAGCTTTCGATTCTCTTCTAGAGCCTTGTTTACGAAGGATAGAAATAGGAGGAAAAATAAAAGGAACGGGGTTACCAGGGTAGAGTAATGTAGTGCAAAAAACACCTTGTCTTAGCTGCCTGCCAAGCGTCGAATTAAGGTACGATGCTTGTGTTATCTGTTCTAATCCGTTTTCTTCGAATTTGCAATATTTTCTCTTTTAATAGTGGCATACGAACTACAGACAATATGCCAACTCACTTAGGAATTTTAACAGTCATTTTGTTTACATGCAATTGTGATTCCTGAAAACTTCTTGTACTTCCTAACTTTCGATGCTTGACTGGCAGTTCAAACAAGGTATTGTTTGCATTACCCTACACTTCTCACTGTTGTCGTCCTTCATTTTACTTAGGACACGAATTATATATCGTATATATGAGTTCAACGGAACTTATCCGACTGGGTGGCAGTCTTTGGCCTGCTTTACAAACCTGTTAAATATTATGGTGACCAGATTCTTAGTTCCTAAACTATATGTACTAAGCGGTGAGCTTACGCGCCTTTGGTGGAGACCTGGGTTCGATTCCCGGCTGGAGCGTATGTGGTTCGGAATCCACATTAATCAGTAGGTCCCGTCTCATATAGCCTCGCTGCTGAAAAAGACGTTAAACCCAAAATCAACTCAACCTAAATTATATGTAAAATATGAGTGCGAGGGTAATTCAAAAAGTAACCTCCGTTGTGGCACGGGGCTAGTACTAGTGGGTGGTTCGCCAGCGTTGTTGCATCACGTAATCTGGATTTCATTAAACATTCAGCTGTGCTGGTGAGTAAAAGAAAAATATTTCTTTCAAAGCATCGTACTACCGCGCGTGTGCTGATAAAAACGTCACAAAATGTGTGTTACCGTACAAAATCTTGCGAAATCGAAGCACGTGGAATGAAAAGCTGTCTTTGGACAAAATAGTCTGTCAGGTGCAAATATTAATCGTGAATTGTGTGCTGTATACAGTTCAAACATTATGACTAAAGATGTTAAGCGTCAGTGGATCAGATTTTTGAAAGAAGAAAGAACAAACATTCATAATGAACCGAGGAGTGGTAGAGGTAGCATAATATCTTTTGCGCTAGTTGAAATAGGCTGTGGAATGCCCTGTACATTCCACACTTGGCTCCTCCTGAATTTCATCCGTTCACTCATATGAGTGAATGGGTTGGGACGTATATTCACTGACAACGATGATCTTCAAGATATTTGCTATGACAGGTTAATTGAATTCCCAGGCGTCCGAGTTTATGCAGAAGGAATTTGTAAGTTGGTGAAACGCTGTGACAAGTTTTCGAATTCACATTGCAACTATGTTGGAAATTATGTGAAAATGTACTTTTCAGGTTAAGGTTTAAAAAAAAAAAAATGTTTGCGGGTTTTTTTTTTATTTACAGTTAAACGGATATTACTTTCGGAGTTACGCTCGTTAAAATAAAGAACTATTTTTTTACGGCTATACGTAAGTTCTACTAGTCTTCCAAGTAATTCGTTTTATATATGTGAAACGAGTTACCGGAAAATAGTGTAAACGTCAAACAACACTAAAGAAGACCAAGGCCTTTTATATCACAATATTGCGAGCGGAGATACAATTTAATAAGAAACAAGCAAAATGGCTAATACTCACCACAAAAAATAGCAGTTTTCTTCTACATGTAAGAAAGAAACTTCTTCCATCTTCAGCTTACTTAAAATTCAAAGAGGATTTAAGAACATGCAGGAGAATGTGGTGGAAAGGCAAAATGTGGTTAAAAGGATTACGAAATGTAAAACACAAATCTGTCAAAAATTAAACACATGCGATACTTAAGTAACCCCTATATGGCAGGGAAAGCGTAGCGTCAAAGGGGTTAAGCTACAGAAAAAATAGAACTGAAAATAATTCGTAAATTTTTTTAGGATACTAAATGTAGAGGGAATTCGTTTTCGTCTTTATGTCTTTATGTTTAGATTTCTAGATTTGGTGTAAATTTAAATGTTCAAGTTTAAAGTTAAAAGTTTTTTGCAACAACTTATATTCTAATGATATAATTATAATTAAAATTTGTTAATAGTTACAATGTATTTTAAATAAATAGTGATGCTGTGTCTGTAGAATTTATTACATTGAAATACATTTCATTACAGGTGAACATTCAACGCATGTTTGCGGAAGGCGTGTATCCACCGTTTTACGTGAACAGACTACAATTTGACCCACATACAAGATTGCCTACAGGACTTGCTTTAAGTATCCTTTTGTTATAATACCAGCATGTGCATATTAATTCTATAGTGTATATACACATTATTATTATTATTATTATTATTATTATTATTATTATTATTATTATTATTATTATTATTATTATTATTATTTAAGCCTTTTAGCAGGTCCTGGGACTAATGGGTTTTCTTTTTAATTTTAGGTTTGAGTCTGGAAGTGTTTGTAGTATTATTTTTATCCTGTAAATATATTCCATACGTTGTAGGAGTCAGTATTTTCCATCAGGGTTTCCCTCAGTCCTACCAGGCAAATGCCGGGATGGTACCTACTAAACAGGCCCTGGCCGATACCTTCCCAAATCCTTTCCATTGTTGTTGTTGTTGTTGTTGTTATCCAGTGTAAAATGGCCTCTGAGCTGTATCTGGTGATTGTTAAATAAATAAATAAATAAATTTAATTTCTGATATTTTTCCTTAACAAACTTCCATATCCGTTTGATTATTTCATCTTTCATTTCGCCTACCACTTGATAAATCCTTATCTGCAAAGGAATGTGGAAGAAAGCTGGGAGACTGTGTATTTATATCTCATAGAAGATTACTTGAAGTATTTTCTCCCGTGTGATGACCGACCAGTCCCTCCTGTTTGCATTGGTGGTTTTAAGTCTCCACCTGGAGTAGTAAGGAGTACGGCGCCTTTGCAAGTTGCCAATAGGTAAGTAAACAATTTATTTATTTTATTTATTAATTTTTAGTAAGATACAACTTATTCGGCTATACGGAATGGGCCACAGTAATCTAAACTGGCCTTGAAATGTAGACAGAGGCTCCGGTACCGACCGTCTTGTATTATAGAAGACTTACTTAAACTTGATACAACGTTCTTGGCTTTATATATACGCTGGTAGAAAGAATTAGTATGAGTGTATTATACTGTATCACCTGTGTAGTTCTTTACAACTCGTCTTTCATATTACAAATTTTATATAAAATTAATATATGAATGTAAAGGAGCTTCAATCACCAGTAGAGGGTTTCATTTCTGCTATCTTTCCAAACTATTTTGAAGAAAGATAATATTCACACTAATTAAGCTAAATTCAACTGGTGAATGCACACTATGCGGCAAAATAAATAATACCAAAATTCGCGTGCGGATGGCGCTCAGTTGCAATGTGGTATCAGCAGTGAGCGCCACATGTGTGCTCAGTTGTGTGTGGACTAGCGTAGTGTGTAGTTGACGCGAAGATAATGTTACTCACAACAGAGAAGAAGGTATTTATTGTCGAGCACTATTTCGGTTCATACGGTGTGGGGCAGCGTCTTACTGCAAGAGATGAGTGCGCACGTCTACTGTATTGCTCTGGAGTGTTAGCTGTAGCATATGAAGCTGAAGGTTTCATAAGCAACATATGGTTCAGTGATGAAAGCCATGTCTACCTTGATCGTTACATCAATCGACGAATATTGACCCATTTTTGCATAATCTGCACGACTTTTACCATACCAAGTGAGTCAGAGTGTGTTTGCAGTACTGTTTTGCCGCATACCGTATGTATATGAAACTGCTCAAAGTTAAACTGAGTTAATAATCAAAGGATAATCTACATTTAGATTGTTTCACTCTCTGTTAGGAGCAGTTGATTTTACACTTCTGCACCGCGCTTCCATTGAATCTCCCAATAATAAATTAAAATATTTTTAAAAAAAGATATGAATTTTTCTCTCTCTCTCTTTCTCTCTCTGATTCACACTGAAAGTTGGTCACAAGAGTGGTTGTTTACAGCGTAGTTACGAACTTTGACACAAATAAAAGAGTACCACATTTTTTGTACGATTAACATTCACTATATTGTTTGTGTGTTCTGGGATTCCTTTTTTGATGATTCTGGTATTAATTTCAGCAACCAGTCCTGTTTTCATTACAAGTAGAAATGAATGTCTTTAAGTCATTTTGCATTAGGACCAAATAGCTATCGTTAAATTTGGATGGGGAAACCTGCACGAGAATGGGAATTAAGTTATAAACAACTTCATTCAAAGATATCAGTCCCCGTAATCTTGAATTGAACAGATAACTTAGTTTTCCGGTAATGGCTATAGATGTACTTTGACTGTTGATGAAATTTGAAGTAAGTGAAGTGAAGTGAAGTGGACTGAAGACTTATGGTTAGTAGGTTAGACACTATCAAAAGTGCAAGATGATATTATGAAAAATGAAAGGTTTACCTAGTAAATGACCTAATTCTAGTGATGAAGATTGGAACGGCTATCGAAATCGTTTAGATTAGAGTTTCTCAAAGTGTGGGTCGCGGGCTATTTTTTTGGTAGGTCGCGAGAAGTTTTTCCTTTTAATTGTGAAAATTTTATTTTGATGCAGAAACATATGTTGTAAAGTAAGTACCATTCAGGAAGTGAAAATTGAAAGCGTTTGTTAATGAGATGAAGAGTAAGTGGTTATTCAGAGCCCTGCCCTGTTGTACAATCAGTAGAGATGCTGAGTTAGGATGGAAAGAGGATGAGTGAGTGAAAATCTGTCACGGGGTAGGGCATTGCGTTGAGAATAGTGTGAGCTCTGTGTTACCTTTATATGGAAAAATTAGAATTATGATTTACAAAATTGAAATACCACCATTACGTAGAATGAAAATGTGTATTTGAATAAAAGTAGGTGGGTCACAAAGTACTTTTTAATATTTATTGTGGGTCGCGGTAACAGCAAGTTTGAGAACTACTGGTTTAGATTAATGTATACAGGATCCATTAAAGGGTAAATGCAATACTTGTTTTATGACTATTGTAAATTTGTGTGAATTTATCTTTATAAAGATTTAAAAAAAAAAAACTTAGACTCCTTTGTTAAAACGATTTTAGAACACCAAAAAAGCCTACTCTCCTACGTGCATCAGTGGTCCTGAAACAAGGAACTTCACCAACTGGTCTTCCTATCTCGCCTCAAACGATGATGGAGGAAATCTGGAGAAGTGAGACAGTTATCCAGCTGTTCATTGACTTTTGGCTGAGTGTTGGCGAGAGAGATATGGGACCTTTTAACGTAGCCACTTCTCCTCAGGTGAGCTTTATTCTTTCGTTAAGTTATGTTTTCCTGAAATGATTAAGAGTAAATAACTACTGTCAGGATTTGTTACTAACTTAAAAGAAGACTTAGGAGTCTACAATACTTCGGAGAGAATTGCAGCTACAAAGGATTCATTTTTAATATGAAGTAGATTTTTTTTTTTTTTTAATCGATAATAGTAAAACAAGAACATTTCTAAAAATGCTACGATAGGAATACATGTATATACAGATGGTGATCAGAAAAATGGAAACACCTGTAGTTAGCAACACGTCAGATGTATGGGTTGGCAGTGGTGTCATGGCGCCCGCAGCGCCGGACCGCTGGTGGTAGTGTGTTACGTCGGTCTCCATACTATGTCAGGCGCAGTGGAACAGCAGTGTCCAGTGGCTGCAGCAGACGGAGGTAGTGTAAAATGGGAGACCTCTCAGATTTTCAAAGAGGGCAAATTGTTGGTGCTCGGTTATGTGGAGTGAGTGTGACGGCAGTGGCTACTGTGTTAGGTGTGTCGCGTGGGACAGTGTCGAAGGTGATAACGGCCTACACAACATACGGGAAAATCACATCGGAGAAGCGGAACAGTGGGCGGAAGAAAATGAGTGACAGGTCACGCCGGCTATTAAAGCGCATTGTCACGCAGAACCGTCGTGCCACTGCGGAGCAAGTGACGGAGGAATTCAATCAGCACCTCCCCCACCCGGTTTCGACAATCACAGTCCGCCGCGAATTACATGACATGAACTTACGGGGTCGTGTTGCACGGGCCAAACCGCTCATCAGGGACCATAACGCTTTCGCACGCCGCAAATGGTGCCGCTTCCATGCAACTTGGACCGTTGAGAACTGGAAACGTGTGATATGGTCGGATGAGTCATCCTTCACCCTATTTCCAACCACGGACCGTGTTTATGTGTGGAGAACACCCAAAGAAGCTTATGATCTGCAGTGTCTCCGCCCAACTGTGAAACATGGCGACGGCTCGGTGATGCTGTGGGCCGCCATATCATGGTTTTCATTGGGTCCTGTGGTCACACTTAGCGGACGAATCACTGCCAACGTTTATGTCGAAATTTTAGGAGACCATTTGCATCCTATGGTCCGGATGTTGTTCCCGGACAATGACGCCATCTTCCAGGATGATAATGCACCCATTCACACAGCTGGCGTTGTTGCAGCGTGGTTTGAGGAACATCGGGATGAAGTTCAACACCTCCTCTGGCCCGCCCAATCCCCATATCTCAACATAATTGAACATATGTGGTCCGTCTTGGAAAAACGACTCCGGCGACGATTTCCACCTCCATCTTCTCCCACAGAACTGGCCGATACCCTGCACGAGGAATGGTGTAAAATTCCACTTGCTACCATTCACGACCTCTATGCCTCCATCCCACGTCACATCAAGGCTGTTCTAAAGGCGAAAGGTGGCCCGACACCATATTAATCTGGTAAGTTGCAATTTCGTTCAGGTGTTTCCATTTTTCTGATCACCATCTGTATCTGTAATATTTGGAAAAAGGGAACATGTTCGATATCTTAATTTTCAGATACAGATGTTAAAGATTTTTACTCACTTTGTTAGTAATTTGTGTTGACAATAGGATGCTTTTCTTCAGTATTTATGTACATTGAGGTAGAACAATCATAAACTCAGTCCACTATCAAAATGAGTAAACAAATTTAAAAATATTGATATGAAAATTGTGTGTTTGGACTTGTTCTCCTTTTCCTGGAAAGAAAAAAAAACATATATACAAGGTGTATTCAAAAAGTATCGAGCCTTTGGTTGTCAATACATGTATTCATTTGGAAATACGAAACACTAATCCCCTTCAAAGTAGTCTCCTTGGTAATGCACCCACACCTCTTAAATCAGTTTTTGGAATGGTGAGCAACCGTGCCGTCGCATTCGTCATGTCCTCTCTTGATTCAAATCGGGTCCTGTTTAGTGGCATTTTCAACTTGGAAAATAACCAAAAGTCACATGGAGCCATGTCGGGTGAGTAGGGAGCCTGACGACACACAGGAATGTTGTGTTTGGTGATGAAAGCCTGAATCAAATTTCTCTGGCACACTGCTCATGCCTAAATTCTCGTTCAAAATTGAATGTACCGATCCGATTGAATGGGTTTCCGCTTGGGTATCGCGAAGCTTTTGGCAAAATTTGATGTAATACCGCTGCTAAAGTTTTTCTGTCACTTTACCCCCCTTCCCCCCCCAAAAAAAAAGATCGCTCACTGGCCGATTGCCAGCGACTGACGCATTCTGCGGTCGGAAAAAAATTCGCGACTGCGCATGAGTGTCCCCTCTACATCTACAGTGAAGGAAGTCTCCCGCGTACTTCATTGGTTTATGTGGGGGGGGGGGGAAACAAGGTTCGATGCTTTATGAACACGCCTCGTATTTAAGAAATTTATAAAGTTTTGTTAGAATTTATTCAAATAAAAGGTACGGAGTACCCTCTAAACTTTCTCGCGTCTATCCCTTAAATTAAATTATAAATTTTCTCATGGTGCAGTGCGGTCTTCCGAAAAAAAAAAAAAAAAAAAAAAAAAAACTTCCCGGTATAGATTTTTCAGGAGAAATGACTTAAGCCATATTAAAAAGTTGTTAATGAAAACGCTACCTTATTGAATAGGATGCATATTCAGTATTCAATTATCAAGTATTCACCCCAAAATTATCTATATGTGAATGACTCAGGAAAAAAGAAAAAGCCTTCTTTGCCACATATCTTTTCAGGAAACTACTGTTCTCTGTAGAACTACACACCGTTGATTATCTTTTCTAAAATAATATTATTCCCTAAATGAAAAAGAATATTTAGGTAAAATGTAAATTTTATGGAAAACTACTGGAATATAGAAAAATAATGCTACTTGGAAGAAGATAATCTATCGGACCTAGTTCCACAGACAACGCTAGTTTTCTGAAAAGATATGTGCTAAAGAATGCAAAATTTTTCCAAAACATTTACAATTAGATAATTTTGGATACTTTTGAAGTAAGTACTTTTTAACGAATATTTTTAGTGAAGCTTTTTTGAGAGCGGGAGAAAATCGTCCCTCAAAGGTGAATTGCCCCTTCTGGATTTTTTGTTTTGGTAGTTCCAGAGTTGTACACTGAGGATAAGAGAAACGATGATGATGAGATGAATGATATTAGTGGATTAACGTAAGTGGGAGGAAACGGGAGAACCCCGAGAACGCACACATATTTGTCCACCACAAAGCCCACTTAGCGGATCGAACCAGGGACCCCCTGTGCCAGAGATAAGCGCTCTACAACAGCCTCCGCGGCCTCCCTTTGTGTAGGTAATGAGATGGATGATTTTGGTGGAATGACGAAAGTGGGAGGAAACGGGAACACCATGAGAAAACTCACGCACACTGTGTTTATTCACCACAAAGTCCACTTGGTAGAGCTGGGTTCGAAATAAGGATCCCAGGCACCAAAGGTGAGCGCTCTACCATTGACGCCCTAGGTTGTTAATGAAATTTGAACAAGATTATTTAATAGCCGTTTTTGGTAAATTCGCAATTTTTGATTGTCACTCTGCAGTAAGCTATCTTTACTTTTGGGAGTAGAAAGAAAATCCGAAACTCCTGTAGAAACTTACAACAAGCTTAAGTTTAAAATTTGGTTTGGATTCGTTGAACTGTAGGTATTGCCTTAGGCGAGTACACACGTTGGAACGGGCGAAGAAACGAACCTACAGGAAATAAACAGTAAACCATCTTCGGCAGGTAGGGGCTATGAAACGTATAAATCAGTTGAAATCTCGAGTTCTATTTTTCTCGCAGTTAACCTACTTTCTTCTCTTTTATCATCGCTTAAAGTATGTCTATTATAACACTTCGTTGCAAATGTTCTTTGTTTTAGTGTTACTAATTAGGAGATAATTCCACTCTATATTTAAAATAGTCCTTTTTCTGCTGCTTTTGGCTCTGAAGTATTATTGTTGTTAACATGCTCAAGTCTCGAAATAATAGTTTTGTTTACTGATTCTTCAGTAACACAACGATTAAACTTCTAATTTATGTATCCCCTATGCTTAATATTTAATTGACAAAAAAAAAAAAAAAAAAAAAAGTGCAAATCGATTCGAATGAAGAGTTGATTATTATTATTATTATTATTATTATTATTATTATTATTATTATTATTATTATTATTATTATTATTATTATTATTATTATTTTGCTCAATATTCAGTTTATTTCTGTCTACGGCATGGGGCATCTTCAGATTGCGGATCGTGTAGAAGGCCTCTAGACATAGAGGTTAGCTGCAAGTATATTAAATTAGTAGTCGTGGGCAAAGGACAAGGGGTGATTTTCCAGCTTAGGGGTTTGGCATGAGGGTAACAACCTCATCCCGTAAAGAAAGTACTTGTTCAGAAATATTATTAGTTGGTTAAGGACAGAAGTCAGTGAGGAACTTTCGTGAATGCAGCATTGAAACTTCGTGTTTCATAGTTAGTTAATATTTAGTATTGTATGTCTCTATAGACAAAATCTCGGTTTGATGTACCATTCTGTCAGTAAAAATAGAAATATCTCATTGAGTAAAGAGTTAAGTTCCCTGCCTTCCGTATTATAACATTTGAAAGTAGCGATTGTGGCAGGTACTGTATGTAAATAGTATTATTTTCTGCTAAATATATTTTGTTTGTTTGTTTCATTCATTGATTTAACCTCTATGTACCTAGTTTGGTACCTGATGTTATTCTTCTGTCATCCGCAGTTTGAGTTCTTGTCAGTGTAGTCAGTTTTATCCTGCTAATTTCATCATCATTCACATGCACTTCGTGTAACCTACCAAGCAAAATTTCGGGATATTAAACTCGAATTTCGAACAAACGTGAATACCATGGGAATTTAGATACAGTAAAGTATATCGTTAAAATAAAAAAAAAATAAATAAAATAACTATAATATATATATATATGACACTCCACAGAAATCATAGAAATTCAGCTGAAATTGGGTGGTATTTGTTCTTGTAATTGGGTTAGCAGGTAAAGAAGATATTTTTTTTTATCACTTGGTTGAACGTATAATTTTTATTGTATTTTGTATTTTATTTTTATTTTTTTTTGGGGGGGGGGCTTGTTACATGTATATATACAGTATATGTGTTTGATACAAAACCTCTTTTCTTTCAGTTTATCCCATGGCTAGGTCCTCCACGACCTATGCATTTTCAACCCTTCCCTTCACAAATGGGACTCGATCAGCAGAAGTCCTTGAGGCTAGAGTTTTTTGTAAGTGCCTCTGGCAACTGTAGCTGCTGATTAAACTTACTCCTAACCTTTCAACACTAACCTTTCTCATTCCTAGATCTGCTTAAGTGTATTCCAGTGTAAATATTTTGACAATATATGTATTTTTATATATTTATGTGTAACTCTTGAGATAGTATGTGTGTGTATTATGTAATATATATATTGTAAGAATCTTTTTATTTTAAATCAAAAACAGCGTGTAGAAACTTTTTTTTTTTTTAACTGAGAGATTCATCAATTAATTACATTGCGTAACAATCGACAGATTTCTCAGAATTAATAAATTGATTCTGAGAAGAATTATGGTATAAGAACTAGAACAAACTGATACAGTGAAACCTCCGAGTAACGGACAGCGATGAACGATGATTATTCAGGGTGTCTATCGGCCACGAAAAAGTCATGAAATTTAGCTTTTGGGTCACGATTTTTTTAACTATGCAAATGTAAGTACAGATTGAAAAATTTTGTTCTATAAAACGTCAAAATTCACCATCAAAAATGTCTATGGTCGGCTTTAGACGCTACCAAATCGCAAGGAAAATACTTTTGTATCGCATGGATGAAAATTCGGCCAAATTCGCACCCAAATTCGCTCTTAAAAATTTTAGAAAATTTTATGATTTGGTAAAGAAAAGGTCACGAAATTTCATTTTGGAATTTTAATAGACACCCTGTTATTTGTCTGCAAATGGGAGGTGTTCCTTACAGAGAAGTTACACAAATTTAGATTATTCACATATGCAATATACAGTATATACAGGGTGGACATAAAGTCTCTCCCTAATAACAAATATTAATAACAAGAAAACAAAGAGTGATAGAAGCATTCTGTCTGAAAATATCGCTTGCCACAGCCTGTGGTGCTGCCATCTACTGCAGCTCACCGCATCGCGACGGTCATTTGTTTAAAAATAGCGTCAGCACAGCAGAAAGCAAAGTGTGTGTTGTGGTATCATAAAATATCCCGTCAGAGTTTAACGAACGTTCAGGAGAGAGTATAGACAGCAGCCACCAAGTGTTAAGAGCATAGCAGGTTTATTGCAACAGGTCAGTGAGGAACGTATGGAAGCTGTTCGTGTTGATTTAACAAAGTCCACGGAAATCCTTGCGTTGCGCATCACGTGAACTGGATATCCTGGAGTAAACTGTGTTAAAATTTTTACACAAACGCTTGAAGTTATACGCATATAAGGTGCAGATTGTTAATGCGTTAACACAAGAAGATCGTCCCCGACGCGTATGTTTTGCATGTGACATAGCATGGGCAACTAATAGAGCACATGTGGAAATTCTCTAAATCAGGCAAAAGAAAAAAAATTGAGTTTTCCCTATTATTTGCCGCAAACCACTTCCTTCTATCATTCTTAATTTTGTTGTTATTAATGTTTATCAGGGAGAAACTTTATGTCCATCCTGTACATCAGTCATGAATGTATAGGCTAATCTCGAAGTACGGCGCTCAGGTCCAATTACTAGTGTAAATAGGTCATTGGATGATAATTGTGTAAAGAAACAATAGTATCAGTGGGAGATATGTTTATATAAGCTGCAAAATATGGTACGTGCGTTATAATTTTCTTCTTAAGTGCATGTGATCCTTACGTAGAAATCATTAAATTCGTATACTGACCGCTAAAAATAAAAGTAACAAAATAAGAATATGCAACATTATTATTAAATATCGAAAATTTATTGTAGAAAGGAAATTCTTGATTCATCTTGCAATTGTTCTGTGTGGTGGTTCAGTAAGTCATTGTCTTGCGACAAAGACATTTTGTAGAGGAGGGATTTTCTGTCGTACTGTGCTGCATCGCAATTTATATTCAAATTACCGAAAGTATATGAAAATAAGATCTTTCAGTTTAATGTTCCACGCTTATGCTCTGTAGACTAAAGGAAATTGATTGAGACAAGTGAATGATGGAAGGAATCGGTTGAGGGGAAATGGGAGTACCCCAAGAAAACCTGCGGACACAATGTTGTTCACCAGCCGTACTTGGTCGAGGATCGAATCAGGGACCCCACACACGGAGGTAAGCCCTCTACCACAGATCCACCATAGTAGCCACCACTGCCAACGTCCATAAATAAATTTCAATGAGAATTATTCCTGCCCGTTGTGAAGAGGTTACAGAAACGTTGGCTAAAAAAGAGACTGAAGACTGTGTATGTCTGTATCTGAGAGGGTTCTGTTCTCTAATAATATGTATTTTTGCCAGAACAAGAAAATCTGTTCATATGATGGAGATGTCCGTTAAGGGAGGTTTCATTGTATAGGAGTCCGGGAAAAACAAATATGCGTTGCGAAGTGTCTAATCGTTTGTATTTGTGCTTGTCATGGTATATTGTGTGATTGGATTTAGGTTTTATAGAGTAGAATCCGTGTTATATATTTTTGTTTCTACAGCGTTGAATCTTCGGTTCTCGCCACAAAGTTATGTAGGTATTACTTACAAAAACGTTACCTGGCAAGTCGTTTACAACTCAAGCTGTCAAAAATAGAGACCACATATTTCTTTTGTAAACTGTAACTTTATCAAAGAAACAGGCAAGTCAGCATATAACGTACCCTTGTTTAAACTAATGTTTTAAGTAGTGTAGCATTTCTTAACTCTTAATCATACTAAATCCCGGAAGAAGACTGCAGAGATGGAGTTTAAATTATTGAGTAAAGTTCAAAATCAGGAACACACACAACAGAAGGTTAATATAAAAGAAAGGTTTCTAATGTTCAAGATTTTTGTTTTTAGGGGATTTGTAAGGTAATATTTCTCTCATTGGTATTAATAACAATCAACCGTAACACAATAATTTGTATGTAGGTATTAATTTGTATTTGTGAAGTAACAGTTGAATCAAAATGTTTTTGCGCTGTTTGCGTAGTTATGTAAAGCAGAATCGGGTAATGATTTTTACGAGAGCTGTCACGTGATAAGAAATTTAGTAGAGTACATACAAGAAAGAAATGTATTTTTGAGTAAATTCTAGATAGAGTAGATGCGTGTACTCAGTATTAACATACTTTATATATGTATAAGAAAACGTAACAAGCAAAGTAAGACAACTGACGACTAAAGCAGTGGTAAAGCTTACAATATTTACATCTGTAAATGTTGGGTGTGTTAAATTACTAATTGTGTAACAGTTTGTAGTGAGTAGCCTATGGTTTCATAGCTTTGGTGTATCATGTACTTATATTTGACTTTAGTTTCAGATACTTTTATATTGTTGCTTTGCTTTGTAGTTCACTATTGAATGTTCGCTAAATAAATAAATCAATTGAATTGAATAAGAATTGAAGCCGAGAAAGTAATTGTTTTGTTATGTAAAATAACGCAGTTGCTCAAAAGGTTAAGTTTCTAAATACTGCCTAGTATTATTAAATGAAAGGTTTGGAATAAGCAAATGGTTCTCATTCTATTGCCAAAAGGATTGGTACTCACATGAGCTAAATAATAGTATGGTAAATTTAAGAACTATTTGTTTACTTAAAATGAACAAAGTATGAAAACGTGCATTTAGGTGCAAATCTATTAGATGCTACAAGAAGTTATGAAAATAGTATTCTTTGTATATCTTAAGTAAGAAGGAAAGGGGAAATAATGGAAAATTAAGCTTCGTGTGTAAAAGGCCGCAGTGGCTGTGGTAGAGCATTCACTCGTGGTGCGTCTGGTCTCTGATTGGATCCCATCCAGCACAGTCGTGAAAATTAGAGGGAAACCAGTGAATTTATTTCACTGTAAGCCATAAATAAGTGAAAAAGAGTATTTTTTTCAGTGGCATTTTGACCCCCCCCCCCTTAAAAAAAAAGGGCGAGCTCCAGAAGGTTATCCTTTCTCTTAGCCTCCGATATGTAAGTATCAAGATCTTCAAATGGTCAAGTGGATTAACCTCCGTATAAATGAAGGCAGTGTACTTTGTGTCCGTTTTATATTTTTAGAATTCTGTGTCAGTATCTCAAAATACAATACAACGATGTAATATACAGATAAAATTCACGCTAGACTGGCAGAAACTCGAACCTCAACCTCCTGCTCGTCGGGAGTTTGCTGTAAGCAATAATTTGCACCAGTGACAGCCAATTTTTCTGTATTTGTAAACTATTTCCACAATCAGTACATATCGGCTACCTGTTGGCAATTTGTAGAAGCGATCCAGCACGATACCGGAGTGAATTTAGTTATGTTCCACAGTGTTTTTCTGTAATGAATGTTATACTATTTTATTTTGTGAATGAATTAACCATTAGAAGTAGATCACTTTCGTTATTTATGTATAGGTGTAGACTCATCCGATGGAAATTAAAGTAGTTTAAATTCGAAAGATTTTATGGTGAACGTTGTATTGGTATAATATAGAATACAATAATCTGCTGTTTAAAGTGCATTGTATTGTTAATTTGTAGAAGAAATTATGAAGAAGCTGTATATATGTATTTAGCCAGGAATATATGTTTGTTTTAATGTCATGATATAAATTGTTATTTGTTTCAGGAGTTTATGGCCAATGGTGAACACATACGAGGTGTGCGATACCTTATAAAGCATTTGCATTATTTTGCCAATAGTCGAAGCTCGACTTTAACAGCAATGGATGAACTGAAAAGGTACTTTCTCTTTAAAATATGTATTAAATATTTTATATCTCGGTTATGGTTTTGCTGAAAGTTGCTACTACAAACTATAGTAAAAACTGCCTCCGTGGAAATCTGTGCGTAGTAGAAAATTAGCTCTTCGACTGGCATAAGAGCCATTTAAATGCGTACCTTGTTCTGACAGGTCTAGAAAAGATCAGAAACACTCAACCAAAAAAGAATTTCGCTAATCACTACACACATGCGCTTTCATTGATAGCCATAGATCTCCACAACCAAACCAGAAGCAAAGAATTGTCCCAATAAGAATAACGAAATACTAAATTGGTACTTAATTCAATAGGATACATATTAAATACTCATCCCCCAAAGTTATACTTACTTAGAAAACACCCTTTTATTTATTCAATTGTGTACGTTTTGGTAAATGTATACCACCATTCTCAAGTTAGACCCTCTCAGAAAACTACTATTGCCTGAAGAGCTAATTTGATACATTACTGTTTATTCCTTTTCTTGTATCCATAACTCATGCACTTCCAGTAGTCTTATGAATACAGGAAAATGTATCAATATCGATATAGTTCCTGGTTCGATTCCAGCTCGCGCCAAGTGGGCTTTGTGATGGACAATAAACACCGTGTTCCGAGGGTTTTCTCTGGGTTCTCCCGTTTCTTCCCATTTTCTTCATTTCTCATCATCACCATCTCCTTTAGCCTAGTCGGCATAATGGTGGGACGTAAAACTGAAAGATTTCAGTCTCAAGATAAGTTACAATTAGTAGATGGTTACACGTGTAATGATATAGTGTACATATAGTTGTTACCTATATAATTATTCTACCTGTCTGCTGGTCTCATGGTTAGTGTGCGTTCCTTTACATGAGCGAGAACCCAGGCTCGATTACCAATGCTAGAACATTGAAATTTAAACGCATTACGACGCTCCTGAGAAAACAAATGAAGTGACAAATTATCATTAAAGTTAATGAAAAATAAAGAAAAAAGTAGATAAATGCAGAAAAACAATTAAGAATTCCGCATAATTATATCGACATATTGATTTTGCGATGCACCAATACTATAAGCTAACGGAATGCACAAAAAAACAGCTGCTCGTAGGTGCCCTTGCAAAATTTATACACATTTTTTTCAATAGATGTCCAAAATACCAATTTTTAACAATTATTAATAATTTGAAACTAATCAGTAATAAATATTTAATATGTTATTTTGTTATATTGCAGTTTACTTTACAACCATTTCGATGTTGTAATTCTGACTTTATAATCATTATCAGTAACCTCAAAAATATAATGAAACTAGTTTTTAGCCAATTTGGAAAAGTTTTAAAAATTTACCCGCCATATTGGATCTGTCGTTTTGATTTTTTTAATTTTTGATCTCATAATTGTTATCAGCGACCTCGAATACCTATATATTCATAATATCATGCAAATTGAACGTTTTCATATTTTGACGAACTTCTTGGGATTTCAGCCTACTGTGCGACGGTTTGGACTCCCCTTAAACTATAAATCCACGTCTTATATAGCCTTGGTGATGAAAAGGAACGCTAAACTCTAAATCAGTTATTCCTAATCAACCTATCTTCACGAAAACACTTTTTATTATATATGTCTTGACACTGTTCTCACTAAAGACAGTGAAAATCCAACTAATATTTAGCAGTATAGAGAAGAGTAATCTGATTATGTTTCACTGTATTCATTAATGCAACTTGATTCTGTTTTCCAGACTAATTCTCCCTTCAAGCCAAGGAAAAATTTACAGTTTCTTGCGAAGAACAATCCAACATTGGCCCCTGGATAGTTCATTTAGGCTCATTCTGGAGACATGGTTAAGTTATATCCAACCGTGGAGATATGTGGATATTAATGCTATGCCAAGGTTTGTTGATAACTGAATTTTCTAACTATTCAATCTTGAGAAGTGAATATAATTAGTACGATATGTAAATGATAAGAACTTTAAGGGTCAATCCTACCATCTTCTGATGTCTGTCTGATATAAATATCCTCCTGACATCTTTCCGATAAGTGTTCTACAATGTCCTGATAATAATCAGGTGGCTGATAAACCCTATCAGCTGGTTGGTACTTTGACAGGAAGTTCAATTGCCTGTTAACAGCTATCAGCTACTTACTAGTTGTCGTGTAGTGAATCATGGACGAAATCGAAGAATTGTTGATGTTGTCAGAGGACGATTAGGAGATTGTTCAATATATAGCGAGGCCTAGAAGACCAAAAATCATCAGACAACGAATCGATCACTTTGATAAATGAGCTGAAGAAGAGTTTTTTGATCGATTTCGATTGACAAAAGACAGTTGTCGTCAGCTGCATGAGGAAATTGCTGACAAGATAAGAACTCAAACTGATAGATAAGTTTTAGTTCGAATATATGCCAATTTATAACGATAAATAGTACCCGTTGGCTACAAGTGCCCGCATATAAGCGCCATGTAATTTGTGTAGTTAGGAGATGAAGAAATATATTCTATATAAAAATATAGAGTTTAATTATTGAAATTGAATGGTATGTAAAAACATATCTAAATTATTAATCTAATTTACATATGTTTAGAGGTGGAATATCAAATAAATGAATTAATTAAAAGCTCAGATTGTGTTATCACGTGTAGTATTATAAAATGGAGTGTAATATATAACGAAATTAACGTTATAAATTTTAGTATTGCTTCTTAGGTTGTAAGGACGAACAGCAATATTTCTATGTATATGGTACCAATGGATATGTAAGTGTAGCCTAAAAAGTGTTTATTACTTAAGTTTGTGTTTGTCTTTACGGTAGTTTACCCCTAGACAATAACGTCATAACAAAAAATACCGGTACTCATTTCCGTTTCCCATGTTTTCAATAGGATAATTTAAACAAACATACTGAAAACGCACTTGACGTTTCAATTGTTTTCAGTATGAGCAACAGAAAACCAACCAATCAAATGATCCGTTAAAACCTTGCTTCGGGTTAACTATCTGACAGAGTATATATCAGGCACAGTACATTGTAGAACGAACCATGGGTTAAAGTAACTGACAACTTCCTGATATCTAATTCTGACTGATAGTAATCAGAAAGAATATCAGGATATTGTAGGACTGGCCCTAAATGAGATTCTCAAGGTGAAAATTATCAGAGAGCTTGGTGGCGGGCACGCTGGCTCAATGGTTAAGCTCATTCCTCTAATGTGAGTAGTCCATTGTCCTATATAAATAAAGAAAACCATCACCGGAAATCATATATAGAAAAATATGTTGTTGTCAATTTGTACTGATGGGTGATATTGTGTGATGTCTGTATAACATTGAGTATGTGTATTGTTATGACTCACAAACATTTATTGTATGTAATATACAGAAAACGCCCTAGAAAAGTGGGTCCGTACTACACAATAAAAACCCATAAGGTGTGCCGCAAAATTTCAAGATTTAAAAATCATGAAGCATAATTTAATAAATAGTTAAGGGGCCGCGGTGGCTCAGTGGTTGAGCGTTCACCTCTCTGGTGCATGGGGTCTCTGGTTCGATCCCAGCTCGCGCCGAGTGAACTTTATGGTAGACAAACACCGTGTGCGTGGGTTTTCTCGGAGTTCTCCTACTTTCTTCATTCCACCATTTCATTCATTTCTCATAATCGTCGTCTCCTTTAGTCTAACCGGCATAACCGTGGGACGTAAAACTGAAAGATTTCAATTTAATAAATAGTTAAAATTTCAAGATTTAGGAATCATAAAACATTTAATAAATAGTTAAAATCAATTTTGAGACTGTAACAGTCAACGCCTTCAGCAGCAACAACAATGCTTAGTACTACATTGAGTCACTACTTCATAGAAACTTACACTAATATTATTTATATTATTAATAAATTGGCCATTAACTACACGAAGGGAAATATCTCAATTGATTTTCTTATTTAAATTGGTGAATGGTATTATAGATAATCATGAATGCATAAGTATGTTAAATTTTAATACTGCCAAAACGAACTGAAGGACTAGAACGCTATTTTATACTGTAAAATCTAGAACTTCTACGCATATGAATTCCCTCCTAATTCGAATTTGTCGAAATTATAATAATGTATCTAAGGAAAGTCCAGAGATTGATCTTTCTTTGCCATACACTTTATATTTGAAATTGTTAAAACAAACATTAGATAAGAGGTGTGTCAGATGATTATTAAAATATTGTATATGTTGTATAATTTTTCTCTATTATATCCTTTATATTTGCAAATGTTGAAACAAAAATCAGACAAGCAATGCGTCAGATGATTATTGGAACATTGTATATATAGTTCTTTTCGTCTGTTGCGTTATAGATTGTAACATTGTTTTTGTTTTTCTTTACACCAATGCCAATCAAACATATCCGTCTTTATTTTATTTTATTTTTATTTACTAGTCTTTCTTTCTATTTTTTCTTCTATCTTTTAGTTTTATTTTATTTTTATTTTTATTGTTATTGTACACGTATATAAGTATTTCAATGTAATTTAATTCTTGTAAGCCTATTGTAATTGGGACAGCAGTCCTGTTATAGGTGACAAATAAATAAATAAATAAATAAATAATCAAACAAATGTGTCGCGATGTCGTGGGCTCCAGTAAAGTGTGTCATCACTCAAAAAAAAAAAAGAAGAAAAAAATGGAAGCCACTGGTGTAGAATATGATCTTCACTGAAAAATTTCATTTCATTTAAACGGAAATGCTAAACTTCTTAAGAAACTTTTAACATATTTCAAAGATCGTCTCTCTATGAATAATTTCGATGTATTAAGTTGGATAAGGGTAACAAGTTTATCATTATTGATAAAGAGAAGACAAATATAGGGCAGAACTTCTAAACAGAATAAACTGTGAATCATATTCAAAAAAGTAACTAATTCGTTAAACAAGTTAATTAGGAAGACAAAGACAATTTTGGAAGAAGCGTGGATTAGTGACACAACAACAGCCAAACGTCTTAGAATGAAAGCACCATCTTTACCGTTATTAAATCAAAAAACTTCTTGGAAATTCTACCTTTGACATAAAATCCCTCGTCAACGCAAACCATCTACATTTAGCATCTGTAGACATCACGGACGTATACAGTTCTATTCCGATTGGTTTTATCATCCAATGCACACAACAAAAACTAAGGGAAAATAAAGTTTGGATCTGGTAATTTATGAAATCATTATGTTATTTGAACAATAATTACTTTCAATTGAAAATAATATATGTAAACAGAAAGAAGGATAAGCAATGGACAGTCCGTTATCTCCCTTTTTGGCCAATATAGGTATGGATCATTATGAAGTGAAGATTTTTCAAAAAGGCAAATATATATTCATCAGGTATTTCTATTATGTTGATGACTCTAATTATTTAGAAGAAAACTGAGTAGCAGATGTAGCCTCTGAATTCAACAACGTTCATAAAAACATAAAATTTACTGTAGAAAAAGAAAGCAACGACGGACTAAATTTCTAGACATCCACATACAACGTAAAACGTACAAGTTTTGCTCGTCTATATACAGGAAAGAAATTACTTGGGAAATGTTTGTGCATAAAAACTCAGCATATTCACATGTTATCAAGGACAATATTTCGAAGAATTTCTTTTTGAGGGCATTTAGATACACTGTAGAAGAAAAAGATCTTCGGAATCGCATTCAAAAATTATATACTCTAGGAAAGAAGAACGGATTTGAGTACTGCACAGTCAAAAAAATGAAAAAAACTCGGCGTGGGAATATTACGTCAATCCGGTCAATAAAAAAACAAAATGAATAATAGAGGAACACATTACCACTCTGCCGGGGAGTTTCCGTAAGAATTAGGAAAATTGACTACATTTTTGGAATTAAATTTTTGCTAAAATCTGAAACAAGCTTTGAAAATTCACTTTCATTTCGGAATATAAAAAATATTATCATTGCTTGGAATTTATTCAACTTCTTGTATATGTAGTGGACTCTACTACATAGGAATGACAAAAATGAACATCTCGACTAGGGTGAAAGAACATATCAGGAATGCAAGATGATAGGAATTCCGCATGTCAGGACTTAAAAAGCATTTGCAGGAATCAGGACATGACATCAATAGAATTGACGTTCTACACTCGTACTCTAACAGCATATAAAGAAATGTTCTTGAATCGTTTTCATCAGGATAAAAGCTCTTAGACTTAATGGAGGCAGGAGAAATGTGGATGGAATTGTATAATCAAAAACTAAATAAAAAGACTTATCAACAACAAAAAAATTTTATTCTTCATTTGTATATGGTAAATAGGGTTTTATTTAATTTGTAAGAAATTCCACGTCACCAACTTCTGGCAACAGTGCTCTGCACTCAACGAACATCTGTAATTACACTGTAACAAATCTGTAAAAGAAAGACATTTTCCAAACCAAAAATAAATTTTGTACATAGGTGAATAGATTGGAATGGACCTTTCTAAGGGAATAGTGCACATAGTGAAACAAGTAAAATACTAAACAAGACAAATCTCTAGAATATTTTTACACCTTAAAAAAAAAAAAAAAAAAAAAAAAAAAAAAAAACGGACATAATTCAAACTATTAAATGTTAAATACTTTTTAGTGCTTTGTGGACACTTGGAGTGCTTTATTAGTGTAGGAATAAAATTTTCATAATGTGTCAGTCATTTCTTCCAGTTTGTAGTAGGAATATTCACGATCATGGACCTAGCGTGGGGTGAAATATGAAATTTTAACAGCGGTACAGAAACACTGAATATTACATACTTTTTCTATGTTAAATATGTTTCCTAGAATATCTATAACTTATTATACGTGTATTATATAATCTTTATTCCTTTTTTTTATAGACCAACTTCTCGCGAAACAGAAGAGAGGGACAGAGTTGTGAGCAGAAAATGGTTTCCCTTTATTGCTGAGAACCTCCTCTTCTATACAGTGATCTTCGAACAGTTGTTACCACGATTTGCACGTTTGGATTTGTGCACACTGAAGAACTCGCATATGCTATTCAGAGTAACAAAGGTATAATAAATTGATTTGTATTTACCTTAAGCAATTAGTAGAAAACCAAATATATATATAGGGTGTTTCAAAACAACACCGACAACGTTTGGGAGGTGATTCCTGACACCAAGATAAGACAAAAAGTATAGACCAACCTGGGTGCACAAATGCTTCCTTTCGGAGATATAGGCTGCCGAAAACATGAAAAATTGAACTTCAAAGGTCCATAGCTTCAAAACTATGGGACGTGCCGTAGTCGGGTCAAGACTTCACTTAGAAACTAATGTGTTCTATCCAAAAATACCGGTTTCAGAATCCTAAGATACTCACGCAGCAATTTTTGCAGAGGGAGTTTGGCTAAGGGCATATAACTTGAAGTACTCACCAACTACCTGTATAAAAATTGTTGCGGAAGTACCGCAGGATTCTGAAGCATAGATATTTGGATAGGGCACATACTAATTCCTAAGTGAAGTCTTGACCCGATTACGGTAGGTCCCATAGTATTGGAGGTATGGACCTTTAAAGTTCAATTTTTCATGTTTTCGGCAGCCTATAACTCCGATAGGAAGCATTTGTGCACCTAGGTTGGTCTATACTTTTTGTTTTATCTTGGTGTCAGGAATCACCTCCCAAACGTTGTTGGTGTTGTTTTGAAACACCCTGTATATATATATATATATATATATATATATATATATATATATATATATATATATATAATATGTATGTATGTAGAGAGAGAGAGAGAGAGGTGGGTCCTTTCTCACTTCTCTACATCATCCCCATTGAGATTCATCGCACTAAACCTTCAAGGCTGCAACTCATTCTCATCTGTCGATTATTGCCACTCAGTTGATGAGGAACCCATCGTACACACTGCAGTATTGCCGTTTCTCTGAATGATGTGATAGGCTGTTTCAACAGAAATGTTTGAACTTTCTACAACTTTGCGTATCTTAATTCGACGGATTTCTTGAACAACTTCCACCCTGCCAATGTTCTAGCCCAAATAGCCAAAGCCCTGATTTTTTTGCAAACGTTTTGGATAAACTGGTGCAACGGTGGGACAAATACTTGAATCTCAATAAGGATTATGTGGAGAAGAGAGGAAGGACCCACCTACACATATATGTGTAGGTTACAAATGTGTTTAAAACAATACATTTTTATAGCTTAGGGAATCTTATATATTACGTCCCTAGTATTTGCAAAAGTGGAAATGGCTCAGGTTGATTCAATGGTTGGATGTCACTCTGTGAAACAAAGATTTCTGTTCGAACTCTAGTCACGTCATGTGTATTAATTGGTAGACAAACCCAATATGGAGAGCATCTCGCAAACACGTGATTATTTTACTAAAAGATATTGCGGAGAGAGAGTGAACGTAAGAAAATTTTATCTCTGTTAGAAACAGTGTTACGCTTAGTTTAATTTACATTGAGTATTAGCAACACAATGTAGCTAACATTTAAATACAAAAAAGCATAGCTAAATAACCAATCTAATAATATTAATACTATATTAATATAATATATATCACTTTAGTACGTTATATTTGCTATACTTGCTTATTCATTTGTTTTTAATATTCAAATATACATTTTTACTTTCGAGTGATGATAAGAGAGAAGAAAGTATGGCAATCTTGAAAAAAATCGAACTCGAGACTTTAACAGATGCGCACATTTCGTTACCCTTACCCCTCGGAAAGAGGATTTTTGTATATCCGTTTGTCCCTGTACACGCCTAGAGCGCATATCGTTCAACGTAACTAGATCAAAGTTTTAAAGTTAAGGTTTTTATAAGATTCTGTAAGGGAGAGGATATCCAATTTTCTTCTTACTCCCAGAAAATAAGAGTAGTTTACTGGAAAAGGGAAAATGAAAAATCATTATTTTCTCGAAAACGGCCAATGACTTTGTTTATATTTCATAAATTAATGTTCCATGAACAATCCTACAATATGGTATGTCTTTTTGTATGAACCCCCTCCCTCAGCTCGTTCGTAGTTAAGCTGTTAGCGTACGCTTCTTTGGCGTGGGAGACCCAAATTCGATTCCCGGACGGGGGGTCATGCGGTTCAGATTCCACGTTAATCTGTAGGTCCACGTCTCATATAGCCTCGCTACTGAACGTGACGCTAAACTCATAATCAACTCAACTTCATGAAAAATCCAAAGAGTGATAGTATACTAATGGGGCTTAAGTATTTCAGGCAATTTCTCAAATACGACTCTGGCGATTTTGTTCATATTTCGTAAATAAATTTTTCATTAATAGCTCTAAAATATGGCCTAAAAAACTAAAACTAAACTGCTGGTGCAACAGCTCTCAGGGGGTTTGGGCCTACAAGATGGCTTGTGGCACTCCCGTTTTCGAAGTGATGTATGGTCAGCACATCGGCTGCTCTCGACGTTAATCGTAGTTTTATCTCAATTGGAGTTCACTACTTGTTTTCTTGAGTAGTTCCCCAGTTGCTCTCACGACGTAGGTGATCACCACATGCCAATACCGTCTGGTAAGTGCGAATTGTCACCAATTTTTCCTCGGCACAGCTTGACTTCGCTGATCTTACGAAAAGCGGTATTCCCCATCATACAGATAAATAGTTACTTATGAAAATGTCCACAAGGGATAGTTTATTTTTGGAGATGAGTTTTCTTCAATCAAAGCTTTCCGGAAACTCCTTGTAGTTTTGTTCGTATTTCAGATATAAATGTTTCAGTTAAAATTGCAGAGTAATGTAATTTCCTTTATGAAATGGGAGCGAGAAAGTTTAGTGCGTTGACCGGTATCCTTTATTAAACTTAGTGTCCTAATAATACTACAGCCTCTACTCTAATTTAGACGGAAGTGGGAAATCTATTATTTTCGATGTCGGCATTGAGCAAAAATATGGATTCAGCGTTTTAATTAAGCATCTCAAGAATCCATGTCATTCCATCCTTAATTCTCTACCAAAACCGGAAATTCATTACAACTGCTAGTTTCAATATTGAGAGAAAGGGAGAAAAGAGATAAGATAGTGAGAAACTTTTTATAATCGATTTAGTATTCTAAGAATAGCCACCTCTTCCATTATCAGCAGTTACACAAGTATTTAAATGCCTGTGCCAGTTATTTCTAATTAAAACCACCCTTAACTGAAATTGATTGTTCTTTCTAAACTATAAATCAGGAAACTGTCAAATGTTGTACATATATCTTCAGATTATGATCTAGTATGATTTGACTTTCGTAACATATGATAAGCTATACGCCCTAATTCTAATCCCAACCAAGATCGGATATGGAAGCGAACGTGTTAAGTCTCCATTCACACCAGAAGTAATAGAAATCAATTACTTCCAGTTTTAACATTGATGTAGCGTAAAAACGGTATTAGATAACGAGAAACTGTTTTCTACAACCAATTAAGCATCTCAAAAATGTACTCCATGTCCACTCTATAGTGTCTGTACTACTAAAACAGTGGTAGAAATCTGCTGCCACTTCAATTTTCAATATTACAGTTATGCTATGAGGTATCTATGATTAATATATCAAGGACGTATGCGAGACATATATCGTAGTCATAGCAATAACCAACTTTTTCTTAGAAACCTAGACAACAATAATTCCGACACCAATATTCATGAACATTCTGTTTATGGTGAAATGAAAGAACAGGGTTTCGAGGAATGCTTTTAATGGGTGTAATTTATGTTTGTCCACGTCTGTTG
This sequence comes from Thermobia domestica, assembly GCF_964235325.1. NCBI lineage: Eukaryota > Metazoa > Arthropoda > Insecta > Zygentoma > Lepismatidae > Thermobia > Thermobia domestica. The sequence continues at coordinate 25,480,758 of NC_137462.1, forward strand.
AAATGTTCCAGGTACCGTATCGTGACTAGGCACTGACAAATATGAAGTGAGTATATAACCTTATTTTTATGTAGCAGAAATACAGATGTCTAATAATACAAGTCCTCTAGATAATACATTTCAGTATTCGTAATTATCACTTCTATGTTCAGGTAGGGTCCAAGGATGGATACGGAGTCGTTCTCTTACTATAGTCTAACATCGCACTGCCACGATTTAGAGAATCCAAGTCGTTTTGTGTTTCGACTTGTGCTGAGGTCATGCACTTACTGTACTCGTGGTGAAATAATAGATACACTCATGTCCAAAATTATTGTCGCATGTCTATAAATATGTTGTTGTAGAAATATAATTTAATAATGAATTCGCCTGGTATTTCTTATAATGTTAGTATGTGTATAATCGGCAAAGGTATGTATGTAGCAAATTTCATATCAAAAGAGCAGTAAATGAGAACAATAAAACGCAAATAAAACTTTCTTGTCCATTTAGCAACATTTTGTTTTACTCACTGTAATTTTCGTATTTATAATTCTTTTCCTATTAAATTTACCCCAAATATACATTTTGCGATTATACACATACATTATAAGAAATACCGTGCGAATTCGTTATCAAATTATATTCCTACAACATATTTATAGACATGCGACAATAATTTTGGACATGAGTATACATGTACTTACAGGAATATACTTCTATCATATTTGTCAATGTATGAACTTACACAATGACTTGTGTAAGTCAGGACTTCGGTACGTGGAAACAAATTCAAAGACAGAATTACAAAGCAATTTTTACTAATAAAAATTCTTAAGTTAATCTTAAAATGAGTTTTGAAATATCCAAAGTTTCCTTTCGCTGTCCTTTGCAAATCATATTGAAGAGTAATGAATTAAAAGTACAATCACGGACAAAAGTTTCATAAATGAGTGTAACGTAGTCTGTGACAATGGGTAATATCAATAAAACGGAGAAGTTACTCATTACGCCCAATTTTGAAGTAGTGACTCGCATTGGTATCAATAAAAAGAGAACTGAGCACTAGTCGTCTCGGCTGACCTCGGAGAAGCCCCGCCCTTTTGAAGTAACCACACCTCTATTCTCGAGCCGAGTAACTACTCCGCGTTTGATATCAATAAAAATCAAAGACTCTTCTGTGATGCTAGTAACTTCTCCAAATTTGTGGAGCAAGCTAAATAGGTGACTCCGTGCGAAATATGGCAGAGTATATGATTGTTTTGCTATGTAGCAAAACTTATAAATTGCATAGAAATGTTGCAAATGGAGATTACAAAAGACATAGGTTCATGAAAGAAAATGTAGAGTAATTAGCACAACATTTTTTAGGAGAATCGACGGAAATTTGGGGTGATGCACTACGTAATGACGAAAAGATGCGGGTTTTCTTGCTTTACGTGAGTGATCCGGGATTCCAGGTCTGAATGTTAGGGGATTCTGTTGTGGCTCAAAGTACTGTCTATGATTACTACAAGTGTAATGGATGCGATTATTGCGAAATCTGAAAATTGATTGTTTCCGGAGTTGTGTGTAATATTAAAACAGCAAAGGCAGAGTGGGAAGAACAATATACATTTCCGGGTGCTATCGGAGCACTTGACTATACACACGTGGCAATAAAGAAACCTAGTATTTTGGAGACGAATACGCTAATAGGAAGAGCTCCTTCGTGGCTAAGCGGATAGCGTACATGCCTTTGTCATGAGAGACCCGCGTTCGATTCCCGGCGTTCGGGAGCTCATATGGTTCGGATTCCAAGTTAATCAGTGGGTCCCGCCTCATATAGCCTCGTTACTGAAAAGGACATTAAACTCAAAACCAACTCAACTCAACGCTGATAAAAAGGGTGTATACATGAGAATGTATATTTTTTATGCCAAGATGAAAGGGGACACGTATGGTGTGGAAAACGCAATCAGATGGACGTGATTTATGACGTGACTGGCTGGACTATTTAAAAAAGGAAACAAAGGAACCAAGTGTCTGATTTCGTTCTTAAGCCAATGCTCGCTCGGATATTAAAGATTCTCTTTTGGATTTGTGTCTCACTTGTAGATGTATTTGATATTTCGTTGCATTTCACTGTACTTGCCTTCAAAGCTTCGGCTTTCCTTCGTTTACTTTCTGGTAACTGTGACTTTGAAAGTACCACTGGAAACTCTTTTATAATATCCACAAATGCACTTTGATTGAAGCTGTCGTTACTACTTGTCCTTTCCATGGCGTTTAGGATACTGCGCCATAAGTTACCCACAACGAAATGACCGCCCAACAGATGGGAGAAATGAGTAACCACTTCTTTTATTGATACGACTCAGTGCTACGTGCAGAGGAAGCGCGAGTAAACGTTCATAAATCTGGAGCAGACTAGACCTGAGTAGTGGCTTGTTTTATTGATACGAAATTGAGGGAAGAGATTACTCCAGGTAATATATCCCGCCATACAAACAGAACTCCTTCACGTGGTACAGTGGCGTATTTACGATTTTGTTTCGGGAGGGGCTTTGCTAACTTTCGGGGGGGCTTTGCCTGGAAATGTGAAAATTCTGCAAGATATTTCATTACTATACTAAGTAAGATTTCGGGGGGGGGGCTTAAGCCCGGAAGCCACCCCCCTAAATACGCCACTGACGTGGTATATACGTAACACGGCTACCGGTTTTTCTGCACGTTTGGGAAAATACAGGACATCTATGACATTTCTTCTAAGTTAAGGGCTATCATTTGATAGATTGGTACCATCAGTTTCAAGATTGGTTTATTTTCTCTATTATGTGTCAGCTAAAGATAATAATTATTCACTTTTTCTTTCTTCCAGGTGTTTTCACAAATTAATTTAAACCAAATGCTAAAAGAAGTGGAAACATACTTAGATGAAAGTCATTTCCCACGACACACAGGAACGAACTTATTCTCAAATGCGAACCAAAACGGAACGAGTGTCGTTGAGGTCCAACCTTCTTCTCCAGAACACGTTCCAGGTCACAAATGGTGTGCTATCCTCCGACAACAGCTGCAAGTTTTAGAGGGCCAAGGATTTCAGTACAAACCACTATTTGGGCAGGAGATTGTGAAAGAGGTTGGTAAATAAGATTTTAAACATAAACAGGGTTCACATTGCCCTTGAAAGTGAGGGAATTAGTTTAGTTGCCTACAGAAGATATGAAAAACACCTCAAGAACTAAGGCAGATTGAAAATAAATAAGGAAAAGGTTGAAAAAAGAAAATTATCTTTAGAAATAAAATAGCCTAAAAAGCATTAAAATTATGTAGGCGCATGAGTGGGTGATTCAGATTAATAAAAAAATTGGTTACTTACCGCTTGTCGCTTCATTTAAAACAATATCTACCAGGGTGTCTATCGTTCACGAAAGATACGAAAAAGTCACGAAATCAGAAAACGGTCATGAAAATCACGATATTAGCTTTCGGGTAAAGACTTTTCTTTAGTACAAATATAAGTACAAACTGGAACATTTTGTCCTATAAAACGTCAAAATTCACCACCAAAAATATCTATGGTCGGCTCTGGACGCTACCAAATTGCAAGTAAAGCAAGCTTCTATCGCATGCATGAAAATTCGGCCTAATTCGCACCCAAATTCTGTCTTGAGGATGTTAGGAAATTTTATGGTTAAATAAAGAAAATAATGGTTAAATATGATTAAATAAAATTTTGTTACCTATCTTTGATGTATATTTTAGATCTGGCAATAATGACGTAACGTAGACGCGCTTCCTTCAACTCGCTCTCTCTTTCGCACTGCGCTCTGCTCGTAATTTTTAGTTCCCATCTCTCACATTATATTTATTTGATGGTATGTATACCTTTTTCCATACCATATTTTTCTCATCCATTTTCATTCTTGTTATCTTACCACTGCAGACAGAACTAGCTTGTTCTGATACGTTTGGAGAGGGGGCTTCTATCTCATATCCCTAACAATAAAGATGGCAAAAGGTCACTGAAACTTATCATTGGTGCACCGTTTTAAGATTTGGATGGTTCAATGGGTACAAAAATTCGTACTTTTATTGCTGTACTGTGTCTTAATTTGATTATAATGTATTAATAGTGATTATCTATGAAAGTGGAGTATAATAGTGGAGCAGATATTTCTTAGTGGTTATCTATGAAAGAACTGAAACTATATGTTGTTAATTTGCAGGTGATGAATTTCTTGATCACTGTTCAGCGAGGAAAACTTGCTGCAAGACAACTCCAAGCCAGTCTGGAAAACGAACAGAAGAGAAGAAGTGACAACTGGATTCTAAGGTTGAACGACATATTCTTTGGTGCTTTCAGACCACCTGACGACTACACTCTAGAAGAAAGGAAGAAGGTCGTTGCTTATTTAGACACAGCACTTCATCAGTTATGTCACATCTTCGGAGTAAGTTTTTGTCCGGAAATAATCTTTGTATGTTTAAAAAAAAAAAAAAAAGTCCTGACAGACTAACAGAGGTTGACCCAAGCCAAATCTCTTTTTAAGAGTCTGACATACTAAAAATAATACAAAACTTACCATTTTTCTTTTGCTTGGTTTTTATAAGTAAAAGAAGATAATGAAATGCAGCTTACCACAGTCATAGATAATGCTATTCTACAACAGAAAATATGAACGAGAAGAATTTTCAGTGTTACCATCCATAGAAATTACATTGTTGCCAGAATAACATTTCCCCCAAAATCTAAGTTAAGACAGCGACTAGAGGAACGAACTCAACAGCATTTGATTAACGTATTATGTTGTCTTGGTATCTTGTGAACTACTTTTTCTTATGAAAAACACGCAAAAGAAAAATGATAAATTTTGTATTATTTTTAGTATGTCAGGCTCTCTAAAGCTAGAAATTTGAAATTTGAACAGTACTTAGGATTTGTGATGTAAGATTCCACTAAGAAAGGATTTTTTGAAATTTCGACGAGGAAGGAGAGGAGAGAGAGAGAAGGGGTTTTGTTTTAAAATGTCTATATATCTCAAAATCTCTAAATGTTAGTGACATGAAATTTTGTATGTAGACTTTTCATTTAAAATGATTCGACACGTCTCTCAGCATTTATGATATTTGATCTAGAAGGGAAGAAAAGGGATGGGAATTACAATTATTAAATAAGAAGTTCATATCTCGGAATCTTTCAAGGCTAGAAGCATGAAATTCGGTATTTGGACTCGTCATTTAAAATAATTAGACACTTGTTTCACAGCTTTTTGATATTGGCCCTAGAAGGGAAGAAAAAATGGGAAGTAAACAGGGTGGGGTTATAATTGAATAGTTATATCTCAAAATTCGTTAAAGTTAGAGACATGAAATTTGGTTAGATTTTCCATTTAAAATAATTTGGTTAGATTTTCCATTTAAAATGAAGGTTAGATTTTCCATTTAAAATAATCAAAGACGTAGAAAAATACGAGGATTGTCCAGAAAGGGCCATACCTTCGGCCCATCGGGGCAGGGCGCAGGGCTAGAGTCACCATCTTGATGTCAGAACGTTGCCACACTCAGTATGCATCCAGCTGTGGTAGCATGAGGTAACGTGGCGCTTCTACTGGTCTTTCTGTGACATGTTACAATGTGCGCTGCAATAGAAAATCTCACTTTTTGTGAGGTGCGTTTTGTCATTAGGTTTTTATTGGCAAAAAAAAAAAAAAAAAATCATCACCAGCTGTGTGAAGTGTACAGACATGGAATAATGAGTGAAGGCCGAGTAAGGCAATGGTGCATTGGTTTTTAAAATGGCCGTTCCAATGTTCACGATGGATAGGAGGCGTTCGATCACGCACCATACAGCCCGGATTTGGCGCAGAGCGACTACCACCCCTTTCCAGCGATGAAGACCTGGTTCGCTACACAACGTGTTGATACTGACGCCGAACTGCTTGCCGGTGTAAGCCAGTGATTGAAATCGCAGGCAGCAGATTTCTACCGCGACGGTATTGAAAAACTTGTGCCATGGTATGATAAGTGCCTTAATTTGTATGGCGATTATGTGGGAAAATAGCTTAAGAGGGTACCTTTCAAATGTATATAATATGTGGTTTGTTCATTCTGCTCTTTCTTTTTATTATTTCAAAACGTTTGTTACTTCCTAGACAGCTCTCGTATAAGTAGAAAAGCTTAATACTCACCGTAGACCAAAGTATTCTTCTAAGAAGCGCTTTCGGAAGTTACGATTTCCATCATCCGCTTAGTAGTATGAAAAGTAAGTTACACGTAGTAAAGAAACATGGATAGGTAAAAACAACGTTAAAAAGAATAAAAAATATAAAGTAAAACATTTCTCGTCGAACGGAAGTTAACACATGTTGTTCACCACTTACTGAGCACTGTTATTGTTCACTGGTTTAGTGTTTCGTTCCAACCGGCGGAAATACGTAATAAAAAGATCATTCCAAATTGTATTTATGTCTCCTTTGTGTAACTTAAGTGCAGGTCTCTATGATTATAGTAAGCTTCTTTAATTCTATGTTCTATCATTGTTATTTCCAGGGTTGGCTGGTATAAACCAAGGTGGTTTAAACCAAACAAAAAAAGAACGAAAAATGCTTTAAATCATGTGAACTTCATGGTGACGTCTCCACATATGAAGCCATCTGCATTACGTTTATGTATTTTTCACCTTTTAATCAAGGGGTCCCGTGTTCAATTCTCGGTCGAACCACAACTTATCTTTCAAGTGTAAACCAAGTAGCGATTCGAGGTGTCCCTTTAAGCGAAAGTCTTCTCCGTGATAACCTTGGTATTTCATAAGGATGTTAAGCCTAAACATACGAAACGAAACCAAATTATATATTTCTAATTTCCTGAATGCCTGTTGTTTTATAAAGAAGCCAAGGTTGCTTAATTATATTGATAGAAATTGGTAACATTTAACAACTGCCTACGCAGCTTCCAACCTCAGCTTGGACTTCAACATTTGTTTTAATTTTATTCAATGATATCTACCAAATTTGTAATTTAATACCTCAGTTTTAGAGTAGTGATTATGATACGTTGACCTTAAAATTTTATATACAATTACATTTAAAGTAATAACAGGATTTTCCCAATGGCTAAGGCGGGAGTTTCCCGATTTATATGTAATTCTGTATAATGTTTTTACTTGTGTAACTGTTTATCTTTTTGTCCTTCTGAAATGACTCTTGACAATTATATTAACAACTAGGCCTATGTAAATATCAGTACAACGTATTTTTATCAGGAGTCCTTCGTGAGTGAGTCGGCAATCTCATTTCTGACCAATTAGTCCCAGTTTCGTGTCGAAATGGACAAAGCGGTTTGGATTCCGATTTAAGCTTATATGACCCCTTCCAGCATAACCTTGTTGTTGCATAATAACACCAAGGCGAAACAAACTAATTTCTCTCCATGTCTAATATAAATACATAGAGTAAATTATTTAAACCAAAAAAAAAAAAACTTGTTTAAACCAAAAAAAACTTGTTTTTTTGTTTTTTTCAATAAAAACCATGGTTTTTGCCAACCCTGGTTATTTCTGTCCACCAAATGTAAATTAGCAATATTGTGGTTGCTCTTTCTGAGGTATGCTACCAGTCCGGACAACTGCTGTGTAATTAAAGACGTATTTCAGTGTTTTTTAATGCTTTCCTTAGAAGGGGAAAAACAGGCGGGAAGATAAAAGGGTGAAGGTTGCAATTGTTATACTAATTTGCAATATCTCAAAATCCCTTAAGATTAGAGATGTTAGAGTGTAGATATGAAAACTGCGAGACCGTAGACCGAGCACATGTAGGGCCTTGGGGGCGAAATTCTCAGCCAGCTGAAGGCTAGTCATATATGATGTAATTCGAGTTAATGAAACCTGTTAAAAGTGTGACCAATTTCCACTCTAAATTTGGATGAGAAGACCTCGATAAGAATTGGAATAGTATTATAAATTCAGGCTGGAAAATTCCGACTTTTCCATAATGTAGAAAGAAAATGCGTTGGCTTCCTGGCTAGCGACAATAAAATGTAAAGAACAGTCTCCATTTTTTTATCTGTATTGATTGGCTCGTTGGTTGATATGGAGCTTAGCGTTCCTTTTCATTACAGAGGCTGTGTGAGACGGGGGCCTGTATCACATGTGGTTCCTGGGTCTTTCGCACCGAAGGACCCATAGAGCCACAAGGGAGCTCGATCTATATTGATATAAAAGGGTTCAGGGTTCAGGGTGCGTACAAAATAACTACCACAACTTCTTTCCATTAAGTGCATTTTCCATTTAGGACAGGTTTCGTTATGCATAGGTTTCACTGTATTTTATTCAAGTTTGCGTTTTTATAGTAAACTATCAGAATACCCGTTCTTCGCACGGGAGAATACGTTTCATTTTGGACGTAAGGTCTGAATTTGGATTTAAACGGCATCGGAAGTGACACTGTTCATCTCAGCGATCCCGAAAACTATGGATTCGACACTAATATCGATCATTTTTATATATATCGCCCCTCCCTCAAGTTGCAGGGCTGAATTTGGATTTAATAAACGGCATCGGAAGTGTCACTGTTCATCTGAGCGACCCCGAAAACTATGAATTCGACACTAGTATCGGTCATTTACGATCATTTTTAAATATCTCCCTCTTCCCCCTCCCCTAAATTGTACCGTGAAAGTGAAATGAAAAAAAAAAAAAACCTCAGGCCCAAACCTCATCTATGTTGAAAATTTGATCGAGATCGGTTGTGTGGTTCAAGGGGTATAAAGTCACAGACATAGTCACTTTCAGTTTTATATATATATATATATATATAGATCAATAATTTTCTTCTGTACAAAATTGTCGAGTTCATAAATCCAGTATTAATATATTCCTTTTTTTTCTTTCTTTCTTTCTTCGAAATTTAGTTAAGCTCTCCTCCAGATGATTCTGCCTCTATGCGATCAAGATCATCATCTGTTGTCTCTGGAGACTCCAGACGCTACTCGACACTTTACTCGGAACGAGCCTCTTTAGATTCCTCCGGTAGTTACCTAGGCTCTCTCGAAGATCCCATGCTGCGAGGAAGGGGAGCTTCAGTGGGGTCCGAAGAAATGTCAAATATATACCCTCCGAATTCACCTCAGAGTGTGATGCATAGAATGATGATGATGCGGCCTCACAGAAAACTGGACTTTTCGTATGAGGGTGACCCCGATTTGCAACCTATAAGAACTTACGAGATAGCATGGTTAGTTAGAGGCTTGTATCACTTGTCATCACGGTTAAACGAAAAGGTAAGTCATTTTTATTTTTACTTTTGTATATATATATATGTACAGATGGTAATCAGAAAAATGGAAACACCTAAACGAAATTGCAACTTACCAGATTAATATGGTGTCGGGCCACCTTTCGCCTTCAGAACACCATTGATGCGACGTGGGATGGAGGCATAGAGGTCGTGAATGGCAGCAAGTGGAATTTTACACCATTCCTCGTGCAGGGCATCGGCCAGTTCTGTGAGAGAGGATGGAGGTGGAAATCGTCGCCGGAGTCGTGTTTCCAAGACGGACCACAGATGTTCAATTATGTTGAGATCTGGGGATTGGGCGGGCCAGGGGAGGTGTTGAACTTCATCCCGATGTTCCTTAAACCACGCTGCAACAACGCCAGCTGTGTGAATGGGTGCATTATCATCCTGGAAGATGGCGTCATTGTCCGGGAACAACATCCGGACCATAGGATGCAAGTGGTCTCCTAAAATTACGACATAATCGTTGGCAGTGATTCGTCCGCTAAGTGTGACCACATGACCCAATGAAAACCATGACATGGCGGCCCACAGCATCACCGAGCCGCCGCCATGTTTCACAGTTGGGCGGAGACACTGCAGATCATAAGTTCCTTTGGGCGTTCTCCACACATAAATACGGCCCGTGGTTGGGAATAGGGTGAAGGATGACTCATCCGACCAAATCACACGTTTCCAGTCCTCAACGGTCCAAGTTGCATGGTCGCGGCACCATTTGCGGCGTGCGAAAGCGTTATGGTCCCTGATGAGCGGTTTGGCCCGTGCAACACGACCCCGTAAGTTCATGTCATCTAATTCGCGGCGGACTGTGATTGTCGAAACAGGTGCGGGAGGTGCTGATTGAGTTCCTCCTTCACTTGCTCCGCAGTGACACGACGGTTCTGCGTGACAATGCGCTTTAATACCCTGTGTGACCTGTCACTCATGATTTTCTTCCGCCCACTGTTCCGCTTCCCCGATGTGGTTTTCCCGTGTGTTGTGTAGGCCGTCATAACTTTCGACAGTGTCCCACGCGACACACCTAACACAGTAGCCACTGCCGTCACACTCACTCCACATAACCGCGCACCAACAATTTGCCCTCTTTGAAAATCTGAGAGGTCTCCCATTTTCACTACCTCCGTCTGCTGCAGCCACTGGACACTGCTGTTCCACTGCGCCTGACGTAGTATGGAGACCGACCTAACACACCACCACCAGCGGTCCGGCGCTGCGGGCGCCACGACATCACTGCCAACCTATAGATCTGACGGGTTGCCAACTATAGGGTGTTTCCATTTTTCTGATCACCATCTGTATATATGGGATATAAACGTATATCCACCGTACGTTTGGCTATTTACAAGTAGTATTTTGTCAATGTTCTGATTGTGTGTATTACTGTTACTCACTTTCTGGCCCTCTAACTTGGTGTAGGCCGTGTCCTAGTTGACGATCTACTCCATAACAACCTACCACTTGTATTCATCTGCTGATAGCAGTGGCGTATTTAGGATTTTGTTGGGGGGGGGAGGGGGCTATGCACATCATGTGAATAAGCACTTAAAATTTTAATAAATTTAATTTTCCTTCCTTTAATATTTGTATGATTACACTTCCACGTATGAGGAATGAAAACATTGAGTGAGAATGGGAAGGGCGCAGAAATAACTGAAAGGTAAGGTAAGATAGTACCTAAATTATCAAGAAGGAAATATGCGAAGGAATTAATTCAAACATTTATTTTTCTTTATAACTGAACGATGTAAATATTCTTTTGCTATAATAACTAAAGTCCTATTATGTTGATAATCTGTGCAAGTCGGTGTGCAACACCAGTTTCACTTATCAGCTTCTCTTAGTTTTACTGACGACGGCCGACTTGAATCACCAACTAACTACGGTCGAAAGTATGATAGGAGAAACAAAAGTAGCAGCTAAGAGAAAGAAACAGAAGAGTAGAATGGACGCTAGAAAAAAAAGAACAAAAACAACAACAACAACAACAACGTAGTTCTTACATGGAATGAAATTTGACAAATACAGTATTATTTCTGAACAACGAGTCTATACGAAAATGGAAAGTCAATGAAATTCTTAGAAATGGTAAGAAAGATTATTGTTGTACGTGGAATACGAAAAACTTAACAAATTTATTTCGGCGGGGGGAAGGGGGATTAATTCCCATACCTACCTAACTACGCCACTGGCTGTTAGTGTTTGTAAATTTGAAGCTTCCCAATTTGGAAAAGCATTTAGCCATTCTGAACAAGAATAAATCTCGTATGCCACCCTGTAACGCTTAAATGTCCCATAATGTTAATTTAATGTAGATGTTTTATTTTATATTTATATCTAGTACGAATCATAAAATCTTAAATAAATTTTGAAGGAAAAGAAAAAAAATCCTATTCATGATGTTTTCCTCTTAGGCCATAATTACTGGTTCGTCTATACCCCACTGAACAGATGCCCGAAGAGTAGTGTGGCCCTCACCACCATTCGCGCGCCAATCCAATGCAGTACAGAACAACCACAATGGCTTAAAAGGATTAACTCAAATTCTGACCAGACAAGTTTTGTTTCTAAAATTAACGAACGTTTATTGCATCTGACTATTTAAAAAAAAATGTATCATTAATTCCAAGATCTTGCTGAAGCGACACCCAGCATCGAAACCTTTAAGCTTTACTTAAACGAAGACTATCATTAATCTTATTTATAGTACTTCAACTTGAAGACAATATTAATCAGTCAACTGTATGTACAAATATGTACTGGTTTCGATTTGACCAAATAAAAATTTTAAATATTTGCATATCTTTTATTGCAATTTCATATTCTTTAAATAACAACAATACTCCTTCATCTCTTAAGGAGTCATTTTCAAGAACGGATAACAAAATTCCTTTAAGAAATTGGAAAAGGAAAATAACTCTTTGTTACCACTAACCATAGTATACAGTTTACAGTTGAGGTTAACTCCATATCTCACCAGGCGTGCCCATACTTATAATCTCCAATCAATAAACACATAACACACACAAAAAAAATGTTACTATTATTTTCCCTATAATTCAGCATATTTGAAATACTGAATACATTCCCTTTACGGAGGGCAAAGGCTTGATATCTATATCTCATTTCATTTAAGAATATTTATTTAGTTATCCGCAATACCGTGCATGACATTAATATCAAAGCAATACAACATACAATAAGAAAGAAATCTACCTAACTAATCTAATCTAACCTAACCTATAGCTATCCTACTTCTACCTCATTTAGTACGGATATTGAGACCACATTTCATATTTAAGAGGGCGGATAACTTGCACATTATATATATATATATTCACATCATACGAAATTCACACAATAATAAAAGAAATCAGACACATAAATAAATTGCACGCTGGAGTTGCCTCAACATCTATTTACGCTATCAGGAATAACAAATTTGTTTTTCAATAGTTTCTCGAAAGTATGCAAATGAGGTTTTGATTATACAGCATAATTCAATTTCTGTGGAATTTTGAATTTATATGTTAACCGTATCACAACAACAACGCTCATGAAAGGAAAAAAACCTAACTTAAAGTGACTATGGAATCAGTACCGTCAACAGTATTAATATATATCAAATAACATGCTTTTAAGATGTCAACATCAAGACGATGTGCAGAGCTTTCACTATCTGGTCTCATAGCAGCAGCTAATTATAAGACTCGAAGTTCATGACTATTAGATTTTGTCATTACTCATTTCCTTCCCCTCTAAAGACTGTCTGAAATTGTGTGACTTAGCGATACGCTTAACAACTCTTCATCATCATCATATACATAATGGAAAAATGACTATTGTCTCTGGTTAACAATTTTGAATTTAGTCATCAAAACAATGTCACTGATACCCCAAAGTCACTAATACTTCAAGTGGTTTAAAGAGAAGTTCTCGTGCAACTTCTAGAAGTCAACAAAATGGAGGATATAGTCACTAACCTGTATCCTGAGATGCTCACACAGTATTAAAATTTACCACCTGGTTGACTATCTGGTTGGTTCCAATATTACCTGAGCATCCTCCTTATCTCCAAATTACCTTGAATAGCACCAAGAAAACATCTTGGACGGTTTCCATCTCTTTTGATCAACCTCTAGTTGAATTGCCATGTTAAAGATAGGCCGTTCCCAGAGGAAACATTTTTAGTCACAATTTATATCTCACAAGAGCCCTATTTTTGCCTAATTATGTGCCAGGTTAGTCAAATTTCAGGCTTTGACAGGGTTTACGGTCCAAAATTTCCTTTTAGATGCACATTTTCCTTTTCTATTTTAGAAGGGCTCTTGTGCTCTTTTCCTGTTATATTTTATATATGATCTTCTGTACACCTTACACACCCCCTCTTGACAACACTAGATTTAACTATAATAAGTATTGATATTTAATTTTTTTATGTCTCGTAAAATATAAAATCAGTTTTAACAAAAGAAAAGAGAATTTATTTATTTATTTCCGCATATTCCATTATTCTTTTTCTTCTATATTGAGTATTTAATGTGGCTGTTCCCACTTTGAGACATAACAACATGGCAAACGTTTGTTTACATTTCAAAAAGACGCACAATTCATGCAAGGTCAGACTTCAAAACCCCAGACCAGGTAAGCTTGTCATGGAACACATTAAGGTGTTCGTACTTTTATGAGAATAATGGCAGTTATGCTAAATATAATTTGAATATCTATAAAGATAAACAATAAATTCTATCTTTCTTCCGGTCGAACATTAGGCCTAAAATTATGTAAACAAAAATAACCTATAACGTTTTTTCGTACATTAATGCCGAATAACTTTTGGATTTAAAACAATTTCATTATTATTGACTACAATCGTGATAATAAATAGGTTATCCCATGTCATCGTAGTATAATTCCGTAGTATTAACAAGATAAATATAGTGACTTAAATATAGTGACTGCAAAGCACACCATCTGAGCCGTCATGCTACATCACTTACGTTGTGTAGCTATCAATGTTATATTGTCGGTACTGATTTACAAAATATGCTAGTCAGCAGTGATACATATTATAATAAAAATAACCTACCGATAAAATGTACAAGGAATACTGTAATATAGAATTTTATCTAATGTTACCGGTAGTGAAAAACATACCGTAACAACCCTTTCCTAGTAATTGAAGGAGAAATTCATCGAAACTGATAAAATTGTAATATGATATACTGTGTGAGACTCGGAAATTGCTTTGAAGAAATTTGAATAGCCGTCATGCTACATCACTTACGTTGTGTAGCTATCAATGTTATATTGTCGGTACTGATTTACAAAATATGCTAGTCAGCAGTGATACATATTATAATAAAAATAACCTACCGATAAAATGTACAAGGAATACTGTAATATAGAATTTTATCTAATGTTACCGGTAGTGAAAAACATACCGTAACAACCCTTTCCTAGTAATTGAAGGAGAAATTCATCGAAACTGATAAAATTGTAATATGATATACTGTGTGAGACTCGGAAATTGCTTTGAAGAAATTTGAAATTTGGAGAAAAATAATATTCTCACTAAAAAATCCTATTTTGTTTGAAATTGACTAAAAGCAGCATCTTGAATTTTTTCTGAAAATCTAATGTTGTTACAGCTGGTTGATGGAGAGAACGGTGGCCAATTTCTTGGGGGAAAAAAGTGTTCATTGTTCGTCATATAAAATTTAGTCAATAGATCAAATAGCAATTCTTGGTCATTTTACGTGTCTCCTTATCCGCTGTTATTAACCAAAGCTTTAGTTAGTTCTTCTTAGTGAACGTTTATCTTATTAAATGCCGCTGGTTAGGTAAAATGGTTGGTCTGGCACCTCGAAATCAGGGAGAATAAAAATTATTGTGTAAGAACCCTGAGATAATACTATTATAGATATATAGGCAGTTTATAGTAAGTCGTTTTAAATAAATTAAAAAAAAATCTTGGCGGAAATAGTACTTTTTCCCCTTTTTCGACTTATGTTTAGCACCTTTTTCCTATGAAAATTTCCTATTAAATCCTAACCTTGGTGATATCTCAGGTCATTACGCAAATCAAGGTAAGATTGTAAATGAAATGAAATCTTTAAGTTTTACGTCCCACGGTTATGCCGGTTAGGCTAAAGGAGACGGTGATGATGAGTAATGAATGAAATGGTGGAATGAAGAAAGTGGGAGGAAACGGGAGTACCCCGAGAAAACCCACGCACACGGTGTTTGTCCACCACAAAGTTCACTTGACGGGGGCTGGGATCGAACCCGGAACCCCAAGCACCAGAGGTGAACGCTCTACCACTGAGCCACCGCGGCCCCCAAGGTAAGATTATGTAGTGAAAACGTTAAATAGTATGCTCATGATGAAATTGGAAAAGGCTGCGTTATAGAGAAAATAAACAACTAAAGACATGGTGAGAGCATTTGATCTACAACAAAACCAGAAAGAGATGAGTCATAAAATGTGATATCCTAACTACTGCAAAACTACTAATGCATTAAAAAGGATTTTTATATGGTGCTAACATAGCTTATACATTCGCAAGGAATATTGATTTATATATATGTAGCATATATATATATATATGTAGCATAATGACAGTTTTTGTGGTTGCTTGTAATTTTAATAAAATTTACATGTTTTGTAACTTACACATATGCACATTCATATAAACATTAGGTTGAAATACATATTAAGGATGAAAAAAGTGAGAAGTCAGTCTCAGCCTTTCAAACCATTTTAGAGAAATCAACACGATGATAAGGATGTTAAAGTGTTACGTAAAACAGCTTTTCTCCGTTTCTTGAATTCTGCTTTACTGTCTCTGCCCTGTTCCAAGTGAAATACTGTCTCAATGTTGTAATATTCTGTAGATAGAGTCAATAAAGTACACGAGATTTAGCCCTTCAACTTTTATTACAAAATGCCGTATATGATTATTATCCAAAGTATCTATTAAAATCTTCTTTAAGTTTGTAATTACTTTAAAATAAGTGCTTTCATTATGGGTAAAGAGAGCCTCCTCGGCATACTATGTTGCCTAGGGTTGATAGGATGGTATCCTAGCTCAAAGCGGCCTCAGACGAGAAAAGTATCTCCGTACCCTAAAGCGGCCTTAGGAGTAGGTATTTTAAGTTAAGACTCCTTATCCGAAAGCGCCCTCGGGAGTAAGGATTGTAGGTTATGATCAGTACAAGACATTGATGATTTTTTCTTGGTCTCGACGTGCTCTTTTATAGCCATCCTTTGAAAGGAGAATCTGTGAAGGGGTTGTCGGAGTCCTTCGTAGTTCTCCGTGTCCTCTTCGTCTTTTCTAGTAGATGTGTTTTTCTTCTGGCGTGTGCTACTATTTATTTACAAATCTTGAAAACACATGTTCATAATATGTGTGGGTGTACGGAACCTTGCAATATGTTCAATGAATTTCTCAACACTTTAAATAACTTCTGTGGAATGTTTGAAGAATGAAAACGATTTCGAAATCTCCTACTTTTTTTTTCATGAATAAATATTTATTGTATGCTTGAAAAAAATTAAAGTAGTAAAGATTTTTTGAATAATTTGTGTTAATTGTCTATTGGAAAAGAATGAGGCCTCATTGGTAGAAGGAGAAATTCATTATCACCAATCAGATAACCGAACGAGGATGATGAAAGGAACTCACTAAATATATTCAGAAGCAGGATTTATTTTGGAACAGGGAAATATATTAAAGTCTTTGAAGCAAATAAGTTATTTCCCTTTTTTCCTCTTTCTAATGTATTTTATTTTTTGTTTGTTTTGTAGTTTGGCATTGAATTCTGGAATTCATACTACCGAGATGATTTTTGGGGTGCTGTATCCAGGCAGCTTCTGCAGCCTCCAATAGTTGTGAGAACTTACGACAAAAGCGTTCGTGGCACTTTCTTGCCAATGGTGCATACTCCGCTGCCCCCAAGACTGAGCTTGAGGTTCTTTGCAAGAAAAGATTTGCTGACATTCATCCTCATAGTATACTTGTGTGTGAGCGCATTAACTGGCTATTCTTTTGGATCGCTAACCTTCGGGGCAATTTTAGGATTTGCAATAATTATCAGTGTTCGGGCGTCTTTGGAGCCGTTTTTGAGAACTGCTGCTCCTCCATCATTTGACCGGCGATCCACAGTGGGAAGATCGACAAATCCGTTTGGTGATATGCACTATTCAGATTCATAAAATCATTCAAGTAAAAGTGTTATGTTTATTTTTGTATTAAAAAGAATTGTATAAAATAAAACAAACATTTGCATAATTTATTGACTACTGTAAATATAAACGGTGATATTTTATAACATTTTTGTAATGTAATTAACGAGTATTGTGACAATTAGACATAATTTTATACCACAGTTTGAACTTTATTTTCGTACTTTTATCTAGTGTTTCGGAAGTGTCAAAGAAAGTGATTGCGTATAATTTAGTTCAATCCGAATGATAGATGGGTATAAAGAGGCAAGTTATTTTCATGTATGGTCTTTAATTTTACAACTGAAAATTTACAATAATGTAACCTTTTAGCGGTATAATAAAATGCTTTCTAATGCATACGTTTATCATAAGTTCACCATGATTACAATTTTTACTGATAGATTATTCAAATAAATGATCCAGTTCCATGAATATTAGTGATTTTCTGAAATTTCTTAAGTTAAACTTATAGTAGAGTTCCCACTTGTCCTGGAAACCCTGGAAATGTCCTTGAATTGATTTGACCTGGAAACATCCTTAAAAATGCATTTCTGTACTTGAAATTTACAGAAATAGTGAATGTCAGATTTTTCATAATTATAATGAAGATTTTAATTGATTGCTATTTTTGTTTGCTATTCCTGTTTTTGTGTTTGTAATTAGTCTCTCAAGACCACTCCTCTGGCGGTACTAAAGTGATGAACCTCTGGTTCCATTCCTTGCTAAAGATTTGTATGAAGTTGGAATGAAAGTGGCACTTATAATCATCCAGAAATCTGTTCTTGGAACATTGTCTTCTGCTGCTAAACTATCACAATTCACCCCCATCAAAGAGCAACATGGTGAGTGCGTCAAATGTGGACTTGGGATTTGCAGCTTCACAAAGTCTCCGTGGTACATGCAGAGAGAGAGGAACGTTACTGAAAGGGAAATTCCAGGTTAAATTGAATGCGAGACATTCCTGTGCAAATTGCTGTTGCATGTCATACAGAAGAGTCCACTGAAATATAGGCTTGTGAGAGATCGTACACGCCTAGTTCCAGATAGTGTCATCCATAAAGTTTCGTGCTGTCCTTCAGTCATTGTTAGAGAAGAAATGGGCTACACCCAAAGAATGTGATCAGCTGTTTGTTTTGTATGGAAAATTTACTGAGCAGTTTAAAGATGCAGTTGCTGGGTATAAGTTGTACCCCGAGAGGCTGAATTGTTTTTACACAAAACTGTTGTGTGGTTCGGAAGAATTTAAAGATTTGTTGTTAATCATAAAGAAGCTTCTGGTTTTATCTCGTGTACAGGCTGCTGTCGAACGAGGCTCCATCATAAATAATAAGGATCTGCTTATTAAAAATATGAAGGAGGAATCATTGGTCGGTTTGAGATTGGTGTATGATAACATTTCCCATAAAGATCTTACTTCGATCAACATCACGAAAGAAATGTTGCATCATGCCTGTCATGCAAGGCATCGCTATATGACAGAGCTGGAGAAAATAAGAACTGTTGAAAGAGGAAGTCAAATGCAGAGCAAGAGGAAAGAGATAAGTGAAAATGTACGACAGCTGCAGAGAAAGACAAGGAAATTGATGGAAACAACTGAAGCTTTGGAGACTAAAGCAAACCAGCTTGCACATGAAGCAGAGCCGAAGTCTTGCTTTACTTTATTGACAAAGTCAAATTCTATCCGTAGGCAACTTCGTTAAAGAAGGAAGAGATTATGTCTATAGATGAGGAAATCACACAACTCTATACACAGTTGAAAAACTTGTAATGTAGTCCCTTAAGTATATGTCACGCAATGAAGATGCCATGTACGAAAAATAGCTGCTTGTTGTTTGTAGATTTGTTCGGTGCACAATTAAAATGTCACGTAGAAAGAATGAAAATATATGTGTTGGATGTGAGTGGATCGGGTGGCTATAAAGAGAGTTGGGAGGAAAAAAAAAATTGCTTTGCATATTTAATTATTGTGTATTAATACTGTACTTGCATTAATATTCACTGCATAAGCTACTGTACTTTTCATTTCGCTGTTGTGAGTTTTGAACCTACAGTTGTATCGAAGTCCTGGAAACTTCCTGGAATTTTTTGGGGGGAAAAAGAGTGGGAACCCTGTTATAGGTATAACCTTAAAACTTATGCAAGGTATAACAGTGCCTAGTTGATTAACTGCTACACACAATTCGAAATGAATGTTAAATCAGGAGATTGTGATAGTCATGCAGATTCTTCTCTTCCAGTTCGTTTGGATTTGAGAAGTTGTTTATGATTAATTAAATAAAAGAAAAATGCGTGAAAGTACTATTTGAAAGCACAGCTCAAATTTGAAATTGATGGATTAATTGTATTTGGAACTAATCAGAGCATTAACGCACCAACAATGAACATTTAAATGATTTCTTGTTTAATAGTTGACAGTTCTATCTATATTGGTTTCATTGAGGAAAGCAGTTTTTTTTTTTTTTTTAATCTTTTTATTGTATTCTTATGTCTAAATAGGTTATCAGAATTGGAAGATCCGTGTGCTGCATCAAATAATAATAATAAATATACAAGTTACCAAAGTTGAGAATGTAAATGTATGAATTTTAATAATTTACATATTCAGTACTCTGATTTGAACAATATTACTTGATAATTGTCTATTATTATGGCCGCGAGATGAATTACTGTATATCGTAATAATAAATTTTAAAGAAAATAAAAACTTTTTAAAAACAAAATGATTATAAACTGTTTTATAAACAATATTAACCGACTTCAAAAAAAGCGCAAAGAATAACTATCTAAAAAAATTCACTATTATCTATAAAAAAAATTGAAGTCTCTGCCATGCTAAATAAATTAATGGCTTATAAAAGTACTAACCATAAAAAAATTAATTAAAAAATGTGATAAAAGAAGTGCACCTACACACTGCGACAATTTGAAATCGAGACTGGAGCTGTACAAAGAAGAGAGTGAACATAGAAAGTTTCTTACCTTGGGTCATTCAAACTACGATTCTCCTGATTCCGTTAAATCGTTGCGCCCTGACCCTCAGTGCATAGAAGAATTGCTCAAAGTCCTTTTATGGAATGCTATTGAAAACCCATGTCGTAGCTTTCTTGATGGCTGTTACCTCATCAAAGTACGTACCTTTGAGTGCAGACTTGAGTTCAGGAAATAGAAAATAATCGCAGGGGGGCAGATATGGTGAATAGGAAGGATGGGACAACACAGATTTCCTTTTGAAACTAGAAATCTTGCACAATCATTGCCTTGTGTTTTGGGGCATTGTCATGGAGTAGACGTCACTGAACAGCATCCCTATACTTGGGATTCACACGTGTGGTACGTTGCAGTAACCGCTTCAATACCTCAAGATAAATTAAGGCATTAACTGTCCATCCTGTAAGCTTAAATTCCTTATACACAATGCCCATATTATCGTGCAATGAGCAAAAGCTTGATTTGGGCGATTTTGACTGGCGCTGTCTTTGAGTTTGTGGAGAGTTAGAAGTCTTCCACTCTGCAATCTGATGTTTCATCGAAGAGTCATATTGAAAAACCCATGTCTCATCCCGAGTAATGATATTCAGGTGCAAGTTAGGATCCCTATTAGCGATTGAAATCAGTTCTTTGCAGTGATCAGCCCTGTCCCTTTGTTGGCCATTTGTTAAGGAATGGGACAGGAAATGCACACAGACCTTCCTCTTAGTGAGATTGTGGGTTATTATGTGTCGCACGTACAAGTCTTCAGCAAGGATTCGCAGTGTCGTATTTCAGCCTTCCATGATCAGTGTCTGCACTTGCTCGATAATTTGTTTTCCCACTGTCCTTGTTGCACCTGTCTTTCCCTGAAACGCTTGTGTCATGCAAATACACGCGCACGGGGTAAACGAGTGGCCTCATACACTTATTGCAACATTTGATAAGTTTTTGTAGTAGTCTTACCTAGAGCACACACAACTTGATGTTCGCTCTTAGTTCCATGTTGAACTCACGACGCAGCTTACCCACACCTGTCTACAACTTACCACGCACACACACGTAGGTGTCAATCAAGATCAATGCACTTGGTATCAGTTATTCATGAAACATTCCTCTTTTGTTTGCACCACAGCTGCGCCACATGTTGAAAGGAAAAAATCAGTCTCTATTTCAAATTTCCGCACTATGTTATACGTATGCATACACATGTTAAAGTTGGTTAATTATGGTTTTTGCAGTGCGCCCGTAGAGTTGTTTCTTGGCCTACCTCCGAAGACACTCATTACCTCCAACTGAAATTTATGTTGAACCACCAGGAAAGTATACTCTTTAAAAATAGATATAAAAAAAAAAGAACGATGCATCTATGTTGGAGTTAAGGGTAAACATAACCACAACACGCGCACACACTCAAATGTACTCTGATTTTACTTCTTTTTTTTTCTGGAAATGCTAGGCAAAGGCTAGGCTGGCAATCCTTGAGAATATTTTGTTCTCTATCTGGGGGAAGGAATTGATAAAGTGTGTTCTTAGTAGTGCAGATAGGCTAAGAGACACTATATATATCATTTTGTGGTTAGCAGAAAGACGTTACTGAATTGTATCCTCGTCGCCATAAGTGCCTTTACATCGCAGTGACGGGTATGTGACCGCGCAGTACTCCAAGGAAGGGATGGTTGTATAAGAATTTGTGATTAATTTTGAAGAGTTTTTATTTTGACTAGGGAATTAACATAGGTGAAGGGAGTAAAGACACAGATTTGAAGCATCAGTTCACTGCTATTGAAGCATCAGTGCACGAAAAGATTCGTATTCTCAGTTTTTCTATTTATTGTTTTATATGTTAAGTTAAACACCACAATATGTATCACTGATATCGCAGATCGTATTATTTTTTAAAATCGTGTTTGTAACCTATTGTCAAAACATTCACCTCCAGACATGATGTAGAGAGAAGAGAAAGAGATACGACATCTGTAATATATGTATATGTGATTCACTAAGTAACTGTAGAAATTAGTTAAAGGACAGATAAGAGAGCGAAAAGGAGCTCTAGAAGTCTGAACTTTTTAGAAACGTCCTAGATAGGTGAAAATATAGTTAAAAATTGCCAAAGGTATCATGTAAATTACCTCTCTTTTCTTATATTCTAGTATACTTTTCCTTTCACATCCAAACATCTCTATTCAGAATTACGAGATAAAGGTGGAGAGAGAAACATTCCCATTTCAAGAATTATATCAGGAAAAAAATCTTTTGACTTAGACTAGATTCGAACTCGCAACCCTTGCATCCATGGCTCAGCGCTCTACCGATTGAGCTAACAACTACTGTTGGAAAAGCCAGATTTCTACAACTACCGGTTGCTGAATGGTGTGTATTAACCAAGTTTGCCGAGATAATTGCTTCATATAGCTATAATAATAATAATAATAATAATAATAAAGCAGAAGAAGAACAGAATCTAAAAAGTCACATATGTTAAAAGTTTGACGTGCAGAGTAAGTCCTAATATGAGATTTTATTAATTATATATAATAAATGTAAGCGTGGTTTATTCGTGTGTGCTACTCAAACTGCGCAACTCACTACCTAGTCCCATAAGGGTTGTACGCTTATGGTACAGTAGCCTTGCGTCCTCCAACCGTGAAGAATGTTTCTGTTTGAACCTATGCGTGCCCAAAGAGGAAGGAGATTGAAAGAAAGAAAACTGGTTTAGAAGCGTGTCTTTTAGCTACTACTCTATACAAGACGTGCATCTACGACTTAACGTGGAACCCGAACCACACGACTCCTGACGGGAATCGAAACCCATATCACCTCTAGTTCTATCATGGGAGACACAGGAACATGTAAAAATAATCGAAAATATCTTCTATCTTTCTGATAAAGAAAACAAAGTTGATACCAGATATAAATAACGAAAAAACATATGAATTTAAATGTAAAATTTGAGTCCAAAATACCCACTTATAAACAACTGCTGAATTTTAGAAAATAAAGACATGTAAATTGAAGTTATGTGATTAACTTGGAGCTTCAAAAACCAACACCCAGAAACCGCCGTGTAAAGTCTAACTGATGCAATTTTTTTTATTGCATAACTTGCTTTCGTCTAGGCGGGAGTCCGCCCCCAGACGCTTGCATTTGCTCTTTCTCCGACCTCTCACTTCTCATATCCCTAAGACCTCTGATCTTAAGTGGTTTCGAGATATGGCTATCTTATTGTAACAATTTCAACTCCCAACTTTGACTTCCTGCTGTTTTTCTTCTAACCGTAATATATATACTCTTAAGGGATTTTGGAATATGGCCAATCTATTTTACCAATTACAATTTAAACCTTTTTTTTCTAAGGAAAAATGAAAAAACGCAGAAACATGTCTTTAATTGTTTTACTTGCAAAACCTAAACACCAATTTTCATTCCCGGCGGGAGCTCGTGTATTTCGAATTCCACGTTAATCAGTAGGTTAACGTTTCATATAGCTTCGCTACTGAATGGGACGTTAAACTCAAAATCAACTCAACCAATTTTCATGTCAATAACCTTAACGATTTTCGAGTTATGACCATCCAATTATAACAATTGTAACTTTACCCTATTTTCTTCCTTTCTAGGGCAAATATCATAAAAACGCTTACATACATATCTAATTATTTTAAGTGAGAAGTCCATATACCAAATTTCATGTCGTTAACACTCAAAGATTCCAAGGTATGGGCATTTTAAGATAATTGCCACTCCTCTTTCTCCCTTTTCCCTTCAAATTTCCAAATATTCTTCTTTTAGTGGAACCTTACATTACAAATCATATGCCCTTTCTAAACTTCAAGTTTCTAGCTTAAGCGGTTTGGCCTAGCGTTGATCAATCAGCCAGCCAGAACTTGTTATTTTATATAGAAAGATACATAATAAAGCAAATTAATGACAAAAATATTACTACAAAAGCAATATAGCAAAGAACTCATATACTGTGTTAAAATATGTAGATATTCATTCATTTGGTAAATTTCATAAAACTAAGGGCACAAGCTTAGCGTACGTGCGTTTGGCGTGGGAGACCCAGGTTCGATTCCCGGTGGGAGCTCATGTGATTCGGATTCCACGTTAACCAGTAGGTCTACATATCATATAGCCTCGGTGCTGAACGGGATGTTAAACTCAAAATCAGCTCAGCTCTGCTAAGGGCATAAGCAGCGTGGACCTACGGCCTTTTGGGTCCAACCACAGATGACAAAATTACACTCCTATTGCTTTACAATTGCTGTAAATCTCCCTGCTTTGGAAATGAACGGAACTTGACATTCGCTTCACCAACTTTTCTATTTCGTGTGTTCATTTTAAAGCCGTACACAGCGCATGAGGGCATTGCTAAAGTTTTCAAAGTCAATGTAAGAAATACAGATGAGTTCTATTTACACAATGTGTACAGTAGAAAATATTCAATAATATTCCACATAGAAAATATCATACACAACAGTGTGTAAGAAATTCATCAAATGTTTAAAAATCAAAGAAAACGTACTTCAACACAAATGCAATTAAAACCTGACTCTGAGAGCGCAATAATGTTATCTTGTTCGAAGGGTCAGTGATTTTGTGCCGAACAGGCTGAGCGTGGGCTTACCCTGCCTTATGTTTCGCAACATTGCTCTTGGTCAGGTGGTTTATTGCTTGTGCCTTTAGGTATTTGCCCTAAAGCTATACAACGAGTTGTGTGCGTTCTTCCTTCCCTGCCCCTCGCTGGCGAAAATATTATTTGCTTTTCATGCATTAGGATAAGGGGCAAGACAGCTTGCGACCTTGGAAGGGAGCTTCAAGCAACCTTGGGAAGGGAGTAACATATAAAATGATCGAAAATGACAACCGGTGTTCATGTAGAGTTCATAGTTTCGAGGTCGCTGAGATGGTTAGGCGTAAAGCTATCAGCTATTTTCTGTTAGTGATTTCTTCATATAACCAAGTTAACGAATCAGTGATAGAACGTTCACCTCTGGTGCTTGGGGTCACGGGTTCGATCCCAGTCCCCGCCAAGTGAACTTTGTGGTGGATAAACACAGTGTGCATGGGTTTTCTCGGAGTTCTCCCGTTTCCTCCCACTTTCTTCATTTCATTCATTATTCATCATCACCGTCTCCTTTAGCCTAACCGGCATAACCGCGGGACGTAAAACTCAAAGATTTCATTTCATTTCATTTTCAAGTTAACGAACCTTGACTTACCTGCGTACAGTGATTGGTTAGTGTGTCCTCGATGGCTATTTTTACTTTTTCCATGATCATCCCATACCATACAGTATTTTTTATGTTTTGAAAAAGCTTGATTCTATCAATTCGTTAAACAACAATGTTTCTTTTTTTTTCTAATCATGTTTCTTAGTATTATCCTCTTCATTCTAACTAATTTAAATATTTTCAATAATTCAGAATTTAGACTAAAAAATGTTACAATGATCAAGAATTGTATAAGAAGAGGACTCTTCATTTCTAATCATTGTCATAACCGGAAGGGAAAGCTTTAAAAAAAATTGAAACAACTTAGCAGACGTAGAAAATCGACGGAAATAATAAACATCAACTATTAGTTGACTCTTAGAAGTATAGTATATAGTTCTCAACTCAAGTAGAAGATGCACTCTTTGCTTCATGAAAATAATAAACATTTTCCAAAAATAATTACAGAAAAGTAATTTCATGACATTTACTGAGCGAACGTAGGTTACTGGTTAGCGTTGACCTTTGTAATTGGGAGTCTCCAGGTTCAAATTTCGATACGAGGCATCCTGACTAGTGATTTTGCAGTACCACTGGGCGAATACCGGGATACTTTTAATACATAAGCTTTGGGAAATTTTCTTGAAAACTTTGTTCTTATGTTGTTAATGTTTCAGTGTGAAATGGCATTTTGCTGCATGGAAAATATTTTTAGTAAACAAAATATAGTAGATGAATGGTTAGTATAAGGGACTCCTACTTGTTTTCTTTAGGTTCAAATCCCGACTGTTCTTATTGATTTTTTCTTTTAGTTACGCTCATATGTTGCGCTCCAGAAGTTTAATTTTGAATTAAATGTAGTCGCAGCTAGTTTAAACTGAAATTATTTTCAAAACTTTTTGCTATTATATGTTTTTGTTTTACTTGCGATGTTTCAACTTTGATATTAGATCTTAGACCTTAATGTAACTCATTTTCCTACGTCATATTATGATGAATGTTTTCACAACAACGATAGTCGGGCGGTAATACAGAATTCCATTGTTACTGCAGGGCCGGATCTTGAATCCTGCGAACTACGCGTTCGCAGGAGGCGCCAGGTGAACAGGGCACCAAATTAGAAAAATGAATTTTGTTTTAAATGTAAATATTCATTTTAAAAATGTTATGATGAAAAATTTTCCTCATATAGCTTCGAATAAATATTGTACAGACTGAGATACAGATAAAATACATCAAAAGGACAATAAAGTCGAATCTTCGCTTGGTTGGCTGTAAAACACCCCTTTACAAATGAAATGGACTCGCACATCAATTTCTTGCTGTATTGTACTGTGGAGTTACAACCACAGTTATTTGCTCAATTATCAGTTCTTTACTGAAAGAATGTGGGGATAGCACTTTGCATGGCAAGAGAGAAAGTACGTGGGGATCTGAGCAGTACAGCGCTGAAGTAATTAATTGGGGTTGAATGAAATGAAATGCATGTTTTCTAATAGAAGAAATCACAGAGACACAAAGGTTAGGAAAGGAAAGGGTTTTACTGTACCTCAGCCATTTCGATATGATGAGCCTCTTCAAATATCGGGTGAAGCCTTATCCTCCAATTCGTTGAGTGTTTCCGTCTGGTATCGATCCCGGACCTCACGTTCGAGAGTGAAGAACCTCTCGACCTCAGGGCAACAGCTCCCAGATGTCCTGGCCTCTTCAGAATGACACCTCTGTCATGCAATGGTTGGTGAGGGCCCAGGCGTGCCGACCGTCTTTCAATTGCTGCTACGACGACTCTTCTGAATAGGGGTCCAAAGTGTGTTTCTGGCGGCTTCTGTCACACTTCTCACCTCGAGGGTCCCGTGTCCCCTGGTTTTGTTCTACTTCTTTGCTTTCGCTTCTTCCTGGTGCTCCGCACGTGGGTGACCAGCTCATCACAATTATCTTGGTCAATAGGGAAGTTTGTTAATTGCTGAAACGGCGTGGCTGAGCTTGTTTTCATGAAGTTACGGAAACTAGGAAGAGAATGGTAAGCATGAATTTGTATTGGGATGAGGTGACAACATAGGGAAGTCTCTTCTTTATTATTTAATAATTACAATTTCTTGTTTGAAGAACAATAACAACATACAGGGAGAATTCAAAATAGGCGCTAAGCCTGATATCCTCTAGAAATTGATGCCAATGCCACACTCACAAGAGATGCTAGTTTGAGGAAAATTTCCATGGCACAGGATAGATCTTTTAAAGAGGGAAAAGGGATATTTTACGAATATGAGATAAAATCAATGTAAATTTAGCTTTCCAATAGATGTTGTATTAAGCACTATGACCGTAGAGCTAAAGACTGGTATTCTTTCCCCAATCCCACCATATGCACAAAATACAAATATAACAGTCTCTTCATTCCTTTCTCAACAGTTAAGGGTTGAGAAAGATCACCGTAAATGAAATGCACATTATCAAAGTTGAAGCAAGCATGGGCACCCAAAACGGGACGAAAGGGCCGGGCCCCACCTGGCTTACGATAAGTATAATGTATATGTATAATTTCTTAAGATTTTCTTAATACAAATAAAAATACCAAACGTAATATAGTAACGAGGGAGATGACCCCCCTAAAAACATTCTTCGGGCCCCCATGCAAGCAAGTAGGCTTTCTTGTCCATTCGTCCAGGGAGTGGAGCGAATACTAAGAAAAGACGGGCGGTACAAATGGGTTCTTTAAAAATCATTTCTGAGGGAAATTTTAACTTAAGTTCCTAATGACTCACAATCGCTGTCCAGTGCTTAATGCTCACTTTGTTAATATCTATTAGTCATTTGTCATTCGTCAACATTTTCATTTCTATCCTAAGTCATTTTGTTTTTGTTTATATTTTTAATTTATAATGATGTGTGCTTTCACTTTTTAATAGTACTTTGTTTTTCATGTAATAATAATGACCAACAATATAAAACCAAGTGAGCATTTTATCGGAAAAGAAAGCTACAAAACGTGAAAGAAGATAAGAGGCAACCGAAGGCTCTAAAAAAGTTTCTTTCGAGTGCTGGACAAAATTAGACAAATATTGAGGTGGGGAGTTGTCAATATCAGTCACTGTTAACGAAGCATTTGCAGGTCGACATTCTTTTGAAGCTGACAAATTTATTTTAACCTGATTGCAGTAATTTAATTGTTGAATTAAAATGGAACGATACGGTCATTTCGGTTACGGATCTGAATTAAATTTCATGTATTTCAAAATTTGTTTGAATACAATTAGTTTTCACGTGGCATATAAGTATATAACTTGAAAGGATATAATCGAAAGCGACGAAAGGTCATTTGGATGACAAGTATTTTTTTTCAGTACTCTCACTTTCAATCACAGCAGCGTATACAGATGCTCGTTTTATTATGACAGATAACAATAATTATTAATCCATTCTCTGCTAATAAATTTAGATGGAGCGATATTTTAAATTAGTAATAATTCTAATGCAAAGTAGAGTTTTGATTATTAGTTACTTGTGTTCAGGGATGTAACGACATAGGTGCTACGGATGCGCAAGGGGCCAGGTCGAGACAGAAATTTCCAGACAAAATTCGAGTCGAGACACGGCTCTTCCAATAGAGAAATATACATTTTTCGAGTCGAGCCATCACTTTTACAGCACATTTTCAGACGAGACAGCCACAAATCTTGTATCGTGCGCATCCCTAATAGGTGCAGTTTTCTATTCACAAAACATCTTCCGGGGGGCACACTTAGTAGGGCCACTGCTGGTACTCTTTTATTTATTATTATATTATAGACGTATTATTTTGATCTCCTCCCGGGGGGAGTGGCCCCCTAAAATATGTGTGGACGAAACACTGAACAGGCAGTCTGAGAGTCTGGATCCCCCAATTAGCATAATTTCAGGGGGCAAATACACAAAATTATTTGCATTTTGTAGGCTATTCCGAAAAAATCTTCGGACCTCAATGGGTGCATCATTACTTGTGTTTACATTGTGTTACTGCCTGATTTCGAACGTCTATGTTGGAAAGAAACATGAAAGAATTGAATTGTTCTATAGGCATAAGGGGTCCTGAAAAGAATTTTTGCGGAGAAACATGATTTTAAAGTTCTGCCACT
Source organism: Thermobia domestica (assembly GCF_964235325.1). Lineage (NCBI taxonomy): Eukaryota > Metazoa > Arthropoda > Insecta > Zygentoma > Lepismatidae > Thermobia > Thermobia domestica. The sequence goes on from NC_137462.1 coordinate 25,510,543, forward strand.
GATCGGGGACAAATTACATATAAATTAAGACACACTTTTGTCATTTGTTGTGTATTGAACTAGTTTAACTAAAATTAATAAAGAATTATTTGAAATCAAGTATATCTCAAGAACGATTAAATGGACTAGCTTTGATGGCCATTGAAGATGACATTCTGAATGAAATTGATATGGATGCAATAATAAGAGATTTTGCCAAATTGAAAGCCAGAAAAGTGTCTTTATAACATGAACTTTACAGTAACAAAGAAAACGAGAAATTAAGCTAATTACCATATTTGTATCACTAGAAAACACTATTTAAATATGCTTTTAATGAAGTGTAAGAGCATATCTCTTTGTCAAAATCAAACCTGTGATAATGGTAGACTTGAAGCTCATTAGTTTTATTCTATTTCGACTTTTATGTTTCAACTGTATTTGTCAAAATACATCTTAGGTATACATTTTAGTTGTTTCCTGTGCTTATTTAATAATAATAATAATAATAAAAAGATATAAATTATTAAAACTGGAACTTTGGTCATGATTCATCCACAGTTAATTAGGTTTAATTTTGCCATCTTCCTCTAATACTCACTGGAAGACTGAATTATTATATATTGAAGAAATTTGTAATTGTAACAATTATCTGAAGAATTTTTGTCCATTACAGCATTCAATTCTTTTATTATCATATAGGCGGGGCGCCTAAATATTATTTGCTCACAGTTACGAAATGTCTACAACCGCCCCTGTTACTGTTATATATATATATATATATATATATATATATATATATATATATATATATAGAGAGAGAGAGAGAGAGAGAGAGAGAGAGAGAGAGACAAAGTTTTGACTCAGAAAAAGTACTGTTGAACGTACGATGCTACATGGGCTCCTGGAGGGTGCACAATTTACCCCTAAAAATGCTTTCGATCACTGAAATAAATTCCTGCCTACGCCCCTGTAAAGCAGTAACTTTGAGTAGCACGCACGAATAAACCACGCTTACATTTATTATATATAATTAATAAAATCTCATATTAGGACTTACTCTGCACGTCAAACTTTTAACATATGTGACTTTTTAGATTCTGTTCTTCTTCTACTTTATTATTATTATTATTATTATTATTATTATTATTATTATTATTATTATTATTATTATTATTATTATAGCTATATGAAGCAATTATCTCGGCAAACTTGGTTAATACACACCATTCAGCAACCGGTAGTTGTAGAAATCTAGCTTTTCCAACAGTAGTTGTTAGCTCAATCGGTAGAGCGCTGAGCCATGGATGCAAGGGTAGCGAGTTCGAATCTAGTCTAAGTCAAAAGATTTTTTTCCTGATATAATTCTTGAAATGGGAATGTTTCTCTCTCCACCTTTATCTCGTAATTCTGAATAGAGATGTTTGGATGTGAAAGAAAAAGTATACTAGAATATAAGAAAAGAGAGGTAATTTACATGATACCTTTGGCAATTTTTAACTATATTTTCACCTATCTAGGACGTTTCTAAAAAGTTCAGACTTCTAGAGCTTCTTTTCGCTCTCTTATCTGTCCTTTAACTAATTTCTACAGTTACTTAGTGAATCACATATACATATATTACAGATGTATCTCTTTCTCTTCTCTCTACATCATGTCTGGAGGTGAATGTTTTGACAATAGGTTACAAACACGATTTTAAAAAATAATACGATCTGCGATATCAGTGATACATATTGTGGTGTTTAACTTAACATATAAAACAATAAATAGAAAAACTGAGAATACGAATCTTTTCGTGCACTGATGCTTCAATAGCAGTGAACTGATGCTTCAAATCTGTGTCTTTACTCCCTTCACCTATGTTAATTCCCTAGTCAAAATAAAAACTCTTCAAAATTAATCACAAATTCTTATACAACCATCCCTTCCTTGGAGTACTGCGCGGTCACATACCCGTCACTGCGATGTAAAGGCACTTATGGCGACGAGGATACATTATGGTCTTCGTTACAAGCAGTATTAGCAACAGAAAGGTAAGAAAATTCACACAGTATAATAACTCATACGACTAGATGAATTAGGAAAGTGAGCTCTTCGCGTCCACAGGCTACTTTGGAAAGAATTGAAATTATATATCACTAGGATTACGATACCTGAAATGAAGATGCTATGTAAGTTAATGGCAAGAAGGCGTCAACATAAGTAATATCGGAATCATCAGCTGAAAAAAAATACCTATATAATGTTTAAAAAAAGAAAAAAACCGACAGAGGTTTCTTGTAATGATGGTATGGTGAAACGTACTCCTTGTTGATTTGCATGCTCAGTGAAGAGCGGATGGCATTGGTGAAACCTAGCCTGATCAATAAATTTAAGACTGATTCAAGATGATAAAAAAATATTAGGAAAGGCATTTTTTCCTTGAAGCTCGTGTATACAGCTGGGGAGTTTGTGGTAAGGCAAACGAAATGTATGTCGTTCCAACATACTTGAGATTTCTATAGTGGAAATCGACAGCAGAGATCCGTGCGGTATACCCGTAGGACTGGTTGGATGAAAAACTTGCAAGCGTTAAGCAATGTGTGTGATCGCAAGCCCTGGATGGTATCGACCAATCCCTTAGGTTTAAGCGGCTGTATGCTTTCTGAACAATGGATCGCAGATGGGGACCCAAAGTAAGACGGTAATTTTTGATTATCTCCAAACAGGTTACTTCTTCCGATTAATGCTTAGATGTAATTTTTAAGCGTTTTCTTCTTTCCTTCCTCATAAACATTTGCCTGAAGGAATGAAGACGATAGCTCGAGTCAGGGGCGCATCCATGAGGAAACTCCACTGGATCCTGACTTCCCACCAAAACTCCGTAGCTCAACATACATGTGTGGCTCAGGGGTAGAGCGTTCACCTCCGGTGCTTGGGGTCCCTGGTTTGATCCCAGCTCGAGCCGTGTGGACTTTGTGGTGGGCAAACACCGTGCTCGTGGGTTTTCTCCGGGTTCTCCCGTTTTCTCTCACTTTCTTCATTTCTCATCATCACCGTCTCCTTTAGTCTAACCGGCATAATTGTGGGACGTAAAACTTAGAAAGATTTCATTTTCTACATTTCAACATACAGTAAAACCTGTCAACTTGGCCACCTGCTTATCTTGGCCTGGTTCGTCTTGAACCTGCATTTTCCCATAAGACATTCGTTACTTATTACTCTGTAAGTTGGCCACCTGTCTATCTTGGAAGTTGGCCGCATTGAAGCAATGTTTATCCTATGTTGATAATGATAAATTTACCTGCGTATCTTGGCCACGCGAATACGTTTTGTTATTTTTCTTAACTCTCGTATTCCCATATGAGAGCCAAATGTTCTGTATTTGTTACTGGAGACAGAGAAGCATAGATTCCCATGATTTGTTCTTGGAAGTCAATGGCCAGAATACTACCCTGACAAAGGGGTGGTGAAGGAAGATGCGAATAAGAAAAAGCACGTACAGGAATTCAGGAAATGGTTGTACGTATTTGTTTACCCTGTCTGTTTTGGTAAAACCATTAGCTATATCGGCTCCTTTCATCAGTGGGGAGCTTTAATAATTCCGAAAAATTCTCAAGGTTAAAGCTAACCATCTCAGTTGTCATTTATTGGCACGTGACTGCTTGTCGAAACGTAGCGGAGGTTTTGAGTTATGAATTCCCTTAAGATCTTCTCAAAACGTCTTTCGCTCCAAGGGAAACACTTGTAGCTCATTAAGAAGAGGTAGTTGCTATAAAATTAGAATGTTCATATGTGCAAAAAAGAATAAAAGACATACGTCTAGAATGAACCACCATGAATAAATTTGTTATTAATAACTGATTTGCTACTTTTCGAAAGGTATCTACAGAAAATATTTGTCACTGCCGAAAAGAATCATATAAACTACATATAAATTATTGAATTTACAATTTTGCTTTACTTGTTTTTAATCTGAATAACTGAGTTTGCTACAATACCAACCTCAATAAACTGCGTACATATGTTTCGATTTTATAGTTGTTTGTGTGATTGTGTTTTCCATCCGAATAATTCAGTGTACCAGACTAGTTTTCAGGAAGAAAAAGGTACATATATTAAATATACTGTAGTATTTTTCTAGTACTGTATATTGTTATGATTACTCAATATACATTATTTAAAAGTAGATGTCGCGGTATTGCTTATTAAAATTTTACAATCAAATAATACTAGAGATTTTATTCTAAAAATACACCAATTACACTTATTTTTTGTAAGTTGGCCACTTTTCAATGGAACGAATAGTGGCCAACATAGACAGGTTTCACTGTACATGTGTACATTTTCTTAATAAAACTATACTTGTTTAACAGGGAAATGATTGATGTAGCATAAAAATTTGATCTTGCACTTCATCTATACTCTTTCTTTTATAAAAATCTAGTTCTATCTTTTTTAAATATAGGTGAAAGTATTTTACAATTACTTAGCGTCTTTTCGGGTGCAGAATAATACCCGTTCAATACTACATAGACGAAATGGCTTGTAGTGTTGGACCCCCCTTCCCAACAAGGAGCCGCGGTGGTTCAGTGGTACCGGTAGTGTGCTCTCTTCTGGTGCGTGGGGTCCCTGGTTCGATCCCAGCTCGCACCAAGTGGACTTTGTGGTGGACAAACATCGTGTAGGGTTTTTCCGGGGTTCTCCTGTGTCCTCCCACTATTCATTTCTCATAATCACCGTCTCCTTTAGCCTAGCTGGCATAAACGTGGGACGTAAAACTGAAAGATTTCATTTCCTTCCCAACAAAAATTTCTGGATACGCGCCTGACGATTTTTTGGCAGCATTAAGTTTAAAACACCACTCTGACACACTATCTTGAAGGATATAATAAATATCTAAATAATTGACATTGAGAGTTTGTATTAATTGATATTTTTAGATATAAGCGTATTTCGGTATTCTTTTTTGAAAATATTTTGTGAGCCTGTGATTTTTGAGACAAAATTTACATTTAGCAAAAGTGCTCTCATCTATTTTTGTACGTACTTGTAATTATACCCACATATTTGCTACACTTCAAATAAAACAAACGAAATAATTTTCTTTAGGCAAGATTAGACATTTCATTCAAATACATTTAGTTTGTTGTTTCCAAATATATGGCAAGTGTAAAATTATCTTTTTACATTTGATATTGACGTATTTCTCAGTGTAATACAATATTGATGAAGACTTCAAAATGGCAGCAGGTCGAGACTAGAAAGATGAAACGAATGTGGAGCAAACTGCTGTGGGTAAAAGCTATTCAAGGTCCTCAATGCAAGTTCGTTGGATTGGAGTTTTATCGTCTCGTTCAACACAACGGCTATATGAGACGTCGGCCTACACCTTAACGTGGAATCCGAACTACATGAACTCCCACCAGGAATCAAAACTGGGTGCCCCGTACCAAAGTCACGTACGCTAACAATATAGCCACGTTTTAAAGGATCTTTAATCTTAATGTCTTATATAGCCTCGCTGCTGAAAGGAACGCTAAGCGCCTAAACCCCAAACGTAAACTTATTTTAACAATTGCAATCTCCATTTTTTCTACACACCTTTTTCTTCCCATTGTACAATATATATATATATATATATATATATATATATATATATATATATATATATATATATATATATATATATATATATATATATATATATATATATATAAAAGACATTCCATGTCAAATCACCTCATCAATAATAGTCTGGCCATCTAGACCGATTAGACATTTGGATAATTTTGGAATATTGCCTTAAACAAAAAGTACCTCGCAAAACTGTACTTAAAAGTAATTCAACGAATGGAGTTATTACGAATGTTCCACTTATTTAGCATGTAACTTGAATCGTTTGACGACGGGCTCGTTTTCTGAACACACATTTCTTTCATCACAGAGTTCATTTGAATATTCTGTCTGAAATTCATTGTAGATACGAGAATTTCCACAGGTGATACCACGACAGTAAGTACATAAACTTGCACATAAAAGACATGTACGCATGAACAGCGCATGCTTCATGAACAACGCATGCATTCAGCGGTTTTGCATGCACTAGAAATTTATGTACGGACATCTGGAGGAAACGACTGAAAGGATGGAACTGGAAGAAGTTGTCCATTCCCCATTCATTTTGGATTTAAATTGTTCCCTAACCATGCCTGCACTTGATGATAGACGCGCAAGAAGTGGAGTTTAGTTGCATCTGTGGTCGGTGGAAGCGTGGCAAGCTTGAAGTTTAAAGACATAGACGTTGGCTTGCTACATATTTCTTATACATGAAATAACGACAAGTGTTCAACGTATCACCAGTGTGAGCACCGTACCGCAGCAGTAGGGATTTTCTCTTCAGGCATGGACTTTTGTATGACAGAATCGAAATAGCACCGAGTTCCCCAATAATTGCTGAAGTTGGTGTTTGTTTTGTCCGGTTCACATCAGTAGGAAACATGGCAGCACTACCTACCGTTATACATTGTCCTTCATCAAGACTGCGAAATCTTCCTTGACTATCTATGGTTCTGATATTAAAATCGACTTGTCAAACACGAACTGTACAAAAGCATTTGGTTCTACGGAAACTTCTGCAGGACGTGATAGAACAGATGTCTCATACCGCATAACTTCATTATAGTCTTCACTGAAACCGATGTTGTCAAGAAAGTTTACAACTTGGCGAGATGGGTATCGACGATGAACATGAACTTCTGTGGCAAGAAGCAGCGCGGATATAAATGAACGAGGTTTGGTTGCCTTTATTATGCAATCGCCTATCGACGTGCATTTTCTTTCCCATGATGCCTTGCCTTTCTTCGTCTCCATTATAATTTCTTGAAGAAATATGTGAAGAGAGGCTGGAATGAATGAAGCGCCTCCTTTCTCAATATCGTCACTTGTTGGCAGGGGTAAAAGTGGATCTGAAAAGGTAGGGGGATGGTAGGTAACGGCATGACGTCACGCCGTCCCCCTGCCTATCTTTGCCCATTGTAATTTCTTAGGAACTGCGGGACGCCATACATAATTTTTGGAGGTGGGGGATGGCGTCTCCCACGTTACCCCACACTTTTACCCCTGCTTGTTGGGTATTTATCTATTGAATATGCATATCCCTGTATACCCTGTCTAATAAGTTGTGCCTTAGTAAGTATAATGCGCTCTTTTTCTTTTGTCGGGTCTGCTTTACTTTCGCAATATCAAGAATCGTTCAGAATATTAAAGTCCAGAAGATATAAAGTCGTTGGCTTCCCGCGCTTCGACCTGCTCGTCACTGGGGGTGTGGTAAGAGGATAGCCAATCACTACCAACTGTCTACTGTGCTCAGCGAGCCACGAGTAACCAAGCTGGCCACTCCCCATAAACGTCACTATAACTTTTCGCGGGAAGCCAACGTCGTTATACCTTCTGTACTATAGCTGCTGCATCTTTCAGAGTCACTATACTTCTCCTTCTTGGAAAATCTGTAACGATTGCGCGATCTCCAAAATAGTCCAAAAGTTTCATTTTCAGCTGCTTCTCACTGTACGTCAAATCATCACCTCCAAATTCAGCTATCTTCTCCATTAATTCTTAACTCATCCATAGAATATTGACACTCATCCTCAATTTTCATGAACTGGTACATTTTTTCAAAAGTTACTTGCTTTACCGACATTACTGGTCTTCCAATGTTTTGCAAGGACTCGGGTCGATATTCGAAAAGATGGTAGAGGTAATGATTTAGGATTACAGAATGTCTTGTAACATTGTTGGTGGTATCGTCCGTCGGCTGCAATAAGATCGATTGTACTATTAGCGCGTAACTGCCCTTCTGCTCCCTACTTGCCTTGACAGTTTCCTTTACCTGTAAGAAAGTTACCGTACTGATGTTTTTTTCAATATTGTCATCAAAATTCCTTTCTGCCTCTGCATCTGCTGCTTCACAACAAAAGATACATTGTCGCAGGGGTGTAGCCAGCAGGTTTGGGTAGGGGGGGCCCGTCGTTTTTGAGGGGGGGCCAGCTACAATGTACAAATCCAAAAAAAAAAAATGTGTTGCTGCTAGTGTTTTTGAGGCCTGAAAAAGAAAAATTTGGTTTCCTTCTGGAAAACTGAAAACGCTATTTTCGGTTCTTCTTCTTCTTCTTCTTCTTCTTCTTCTTCTTCTTATTATTATTATTATTATTATTATTATTATTATTATTATTATTATTATTAATAATAATAATAATAATAATAATAATAATAATAATAATAATAATAATAATAATATTCTCCATAAATTATATTCAAGATAGTTTTTATTATGCTTAATCAAGAACTACTGCCTGGGACCAAACGCTATACTTTTGTGCATAACTGTAAAGGTAACCAAGAAAGTTCTGTCCCTTTTTGTGGAGGTCTGTGTTCAATTGGACCTTACACCTTGAGTTGAATGCGAGTGGAGATACGGCGAACGTTGGTTGTTGGTGTGGGTATATCCAACATTCTACCTGGTTGTGGCAATTCAGATACACAGTGAACTTACATAAAGACAGAGGAAACATGGGACATCCACAGAGAGTCATAAGAGCATGTGTGCTGAACGAATTCAAATGGAGGTCAAACGCCGCTGTAGCGGGACAGAAGATATGCCAGGCCTTTGGTGAGGGTGTCGTGACGACGCGAACAGTGCAGCGATGGTTTAACAAGTTTAAGGACGATGACGAAACACCCGAAAACACCACGTACCAGAAGACCAACACAAGTACAAAGAGGAACTGGGCCTACAATTCAGTGTGTGGAGAAACCATTCGGCAGCACATCTATCAACTTGGGAAGCATTACAAGTTGGGTCGATGGGTCTCACATGTTTTGACTCCGGGCCGGAAGGCAACGCGGCAGTCGCCTGTGTTTATTTACTGTTTTGGAGCCATTTCTGGACAGGGCGTTGACATGTGATAAAAAGTGGGTCCTATACGAAGCTCCACGGCGCCGTCATCATTGGTTAGCATCCCATGAACCGATTTCAAAACAGCCGAAACCAGCACTGTACCAGAAGAAGGTCCTTCTTTGTGTTTGGTGCATCGTGCATCGGGAATTGCTACCAGCTGGTCAGAGTATCAATGCAACTGTGTAGTGTCAGCAGTTGAGCTGTGCTCAAGAAAAACTCAAAATTCTGGAGCCATCACTTCTGAATTGCCAATGGGTTCTCGTTTACGGGACAACGCTAAGTCCCACGTGGCTAGGATGACTCAGGACACCATTCTCCGCCTTGGATGGGAAACAATATTACAACCACTATATTCTCCGGGTATTGCACCGTCTGATTATCACCTGTTCCATTCTTTGGACAATCACCTTAGAGGCCGCCAGTTTAAATCCCTAGTAAAAGTCCAAAATGCAGCTGATACCTTCTTCTTTTCACGGCCCACCAAGTTCTACCGCGATGGATTCCATGGCCTTCCAGAACGTTTTCAGAAGGTCGTCGATGCTGATGGGGACAATTTTTGATCTTCCAGGTTAGGTGTTCGAAGGTGGTGGGTGAAAAAGCGACAGAACTTTTCTTGGTTACCTTTATATTTAAATTTAAGACCTTGTATACAGAACCTATCTACACAACATTGATTTTCTTTGAAATTTCACTTAATTTCTTTACGGTTTCTTGACAAAAATACTTATTTGTCATTCGTGACTAAATATATATATATATATATATATATATATATATATATATATATATATATATATATATATATATATATATATATATATATATATATTTTATTACACTGAGTAGAAATAAAAGAGAGAGCGAATTAAATCCAAATTGAATAAAAACACTGTTTCTCCCAAATTTTCCATCCTCTGTGTCTTTTAAGACACTTGTTAAAGCATATAAAAATATACTGTACTTACAAATCAGTTTAGTACCTTTGTTTTATGGCTGTATTTGTAGTACCTTGTTAAAACGTTTGTCTTCAAACTGTCAAATATAAATCGCAGTAAATTGTGTAATCTGCTGTCACAAAAAGTATCCTGTTTTTCGATCGGTATAAGGAAGAGATACTATACTATTTTTCGATTGGTATGGAAAAACAATATTTCTCCATACTATTTTACCGTAAATTATTAATTGTCAATAAAATTTGTTACTTTTAAATGAATGAATCGAGATAATTTTACTATGATGTTTTAAAAGCTGGTCATTTGGGGGGGCCAGGAAACCATTTGGGGGGCCGGGCCCCGATGGGCCCCCCCCTTGGCTACACCCCTGCATTGTCGTTTAGTCAAAGTGAGTGAACTGAGAACGAGTGAATGGTCTCGGTGTTGTTGTATCTGTGTTATCACTAGCACTGCACTTTAGATCAGTAATTCTAGATGTTTGTCGAGTATATTGTTTGCGACACCTAATATGTCATGCCACAGATATATACTTAGATAACAAAGGTACAGGTCATCACCTCTCTGCTCACTGGCTTTAATAAGAGTTCATAAACCTTTCTTTACTTCAACAGTCGGTGCATCTCTCAAGGGTTTATCACAAAGAAGATAACAAGTTCTTGTATATATAGGCATATTTGGAAATCATTTCTTAAAGAAAAACCTATATCCAAAAGCAATTTTCAATTAATGTTTTCTACAATGAATAAAACAAAATTAATGATTAATTAGAAAATAATAATAAGTAGATGTACAAAGAGTCCAAATGCTTTCTACAAAGAAGAAGAAATATTAAAGTTTTGTACAAAATACATAACACAGGAGGAGTCCAGTTGATGCCTCAGGAGGAGAATTATCATTAATTAGTCACTATCAAAGAAAATGCACTAACAAATTACAGTATAGCTGAGATAAAATCGAGACCGACTTTACTGTAAATGCAACAAGAAGCAAGAAAAGCACAAAATTATGCTATTCCATCAGTATGGTGACACCCATGTTTGTCTGCCATATTGGATAAAGCAAGCGTGTGAGAGGCTGGGACTTTTAATATGTTGTTGGGCTTACCTTAAAGACTCCATATGCAAAATTTCAGAAATTCAACAATTATGTCCTAGTTTGGCCTAAAATTATGCCAGCTATACTGAACTATTACACGATAGAAGAAAATATTGTAGGAATAAAAGTCATCAAATTTGGATTTCGTGTGCTGTATAACAAGGGAGATGTGAAGCAAGAAAGACGGCTTGGTATCCAAGAGACCCCACGTATGCATCCAAGGGTTAAATGAAATATCTAAAGTCTGTTCCAGGCAACCTGATAGGAAACTCTCCTACTTCCTATCACTTACCAATGCAGAAGGGAAAAGTTAGATGTTGACCTTCACAGGGAGAATAGCTTTTCTAATAAACAGAATCGTGTAAACTCGAACTAAATTCGTAAGTCAATTCGCTCACACCTGATGTTGAGAAAGCACTGCTGTTCCTTTTAGCTTCCACTGTTCAACCGCGAGTAAGAATTACTGCTTTAAATTTTTGTCTTGTAGAAAAGTATTGCATATTATTTGTGTATTAAAGCTTACCCTACTGTAAAACATTTTATTGTCTTAACAAATATCGAAAACATTAAAATCAATAAGAGCTCAATCTGCCCAATTTTGTATTATAACACAACTGATAGAAATATGCAGAGAAAGAAAAGAAGATTTCATAGTAGCATTTATAGATATTGAAAAGGCGTATGATACAGTCAAGAGAAAGATATTATGGGAAGTAATGGAAAACATAGGAATATCAAAGAAATTTATTATGCTTCTTAAGGAATTATATAAGAACAACAAATACAGATATGAAATGGGAAACGTAAAATCAAAATGGATAGAAAGTAATAAAGGTTTGAAACAAGGATGTCCTCTATCACCAGTTCTATTCCTGATATACATACATGAAGTGGAAGAAGCGTTGATCAAAACAAACAGAGGGTTAGAATTAAGATTGCAAGGAAAAGAAAAAGTAAGAAAAATCCCTGGCACTCTATTTGCAGACGATGTGGCTCTGATGAGTAATAATATAGAAGATATTAAGGAAATGTTAGAAACAGTAGTTAGGAAAGGAGAAGGAAGAAATAGGTCTAAAAATAAATGAAGAAAAAAGCAAGTTCATGGTTTTTAGTGGAGACATAGAGGATAAAAATATACAAGCAGGAAACATAGAAATAAGCAGGACTGAAAAAATAGAATTTTTAGGAATCACACTTGAGGAAGGAGAACAATACTTAGTTGAACATGAAAAAAAAAAACTGAAAAATAAAGTACAAAAATATACAGCAATTATAAAAAATAAAGCAATGTGGTCATACAATAGATATGAGGTATCAAGAATACTATGGAATCAAGTAGCAGTACCGGCGCTAACATATGCAAATGAAGTAATAACTTTAACGGAAAAAGCCAGGAGTATTTTACAACAGGCACAAAATCAAATAGGAAGGTTTGCCCTAGGAGCAAATAAATTAAGTGCAAATGTAACAATAACAGGAGAAATGGGATGGAGTGATTTTGAAAAAAGAGAAGGTGTGAGTAAAGTAAAATATCTTGGAAGATTAAAATTTATGGAAGAAACAAGATTAGTAAAAGTGGTGCATGAGGCCACTAAACATATGAGAAAAGGGGAGAACACGAAATGGTTTAGAAGAGTTAGGAAATTAGAAAGAAAGTATGATCAAACTACCCGCTGGCATAGAGAAGAAAATTATAAAAATTGGGAAAAAATCACAGAAAAAACATTTAAAGAGAAAGCGCAGGAAAAGTGATATGAAGAAGTTGTTAAGAAGAGCAGTTTAAAAGGAATATACACACATAAAAAGAGTTATGAGAAAATAAATTACATGAACAATGATTTAGGAAGCATTTTACTTTTCAAAGCCAGGTCAGGGAGCCTTGAAACAGGGGTAAGACTGAAAAAATTTAAAGAAGTGAATGAAAAATGTCAATTATGTTTTAAAGAAGATGAAACATTAGAACACATATTGTTAAAATGTGAAGAAACCCAAAAAATCAGGGAAAAATGGAAATGGATCGATGAAATGAAAGAGGAAGGAAATTTGGTTAAATTAGCTTGGAGGCTAGGCTTTAATATAAATGGAAGGGAACTAAGTGAGAAAGAAATGGAAAAAACCAAAGAACTTCTTGAATTTTAGTGGAAAAAGAAAATGGAAAACGTAAATGAAAAAAAAAAACAGTATTTACTTTTTTTTTCCAGGATCCAAACTTCCGAAGAGAAGGAAGGAAAATACCTTGAACCTGAACCTGAACCTGAATGTGGAAGTTGATCCCTAAAATTGAATTGAATTGAATTTCTCTTTATTTCAGCGGGCGAGGTTCAGCCGGAGGCTGCTCTGCCACCTAACCCTTGTCATCATTACAAAGAAAAGAAAGAAAAAAAAAGACACAAATAAGATACAAGATACAAATAACAACATAACATGATACATTCAATAATACTAATGATAAATAAAACACTCACGAATACAAGAACGGGAACTGTGGGTTTCGAAAATAAAATATTGATAAAAATATTTGGAGCAAAAAAGGCATACATTCAGGTAAATTAAAACAGTAAACAAGCTTTTATTTTATATCAACTACAGTTCACCGAGTGTTATAGAAATAGTAAAGTTCGTATGTATACGATAAGCATGACAAGTTGCTTGTATGGGAAATAAGCACCAAGTCCTAGGACTATTCAAAAAGCCTAGGGGGAGCTGGACGAAAGAGAAGGCTTCCGTGGAACATGAAAACTTATATAGATTTAATTTTCGGTTTTCGATTTCATATTATTATGAAATTATTGTATCAATAAAAAATACAAATTCAATTACCAACCCTGCCATCCCTTGCCATTCCAACATTATGTCACAAACTCGACTGCCAAAAAGGAGGAAAATAAATAATACAACTGCTCAATAAAATTTCCATTATAATAACATGTGTTACCTCACTAATGGAGGTAAATGTAATTGTTTTAAAATACGTAGTCGTAGTGTTATTATGAAAGTTGTAATTTATTATTTAGACATATTTAGATACACTCTATACCTCTGTGTGCGGGGGCTGATGGTGGAAGACGGAACACCAACATTCACCTGCACTTGAGCGTGGTAGGGGGAAAACTTCTTTTTCCTATCAGCTTACCTGAAACATATTATAAATATCAAACTTCATGTCATTAATCTTAACGAATTTCGAGATATGATTATCCAAATATAACAATTGCAACCAACTATTTTCAAGGCAAATATCAAAAACCACAGAAATCCAAATGCCGGTCTCCAACCTTAAAAGCTTCCGAGATATGAACATCTTATTTTAATAATTGTAATACCTGCCTCTTTTTCATTCTCATCACATTCCCTTCTGGTCAAATATATCTTTTAAAAAAAAAATCGCTGAATTATGTGTCTAATTATATTAAATGAGAAGTCAATATACCAAATTTCATGTTTCTAACATTCAGACTCCGAGATGTGGATACTTTAAGATAATAATTGGCAACCCTCTTTTCCCTTTTCCCCGTCGAATTTTCAAAAACCTTCGACGACAAATCCTTACCTTACATGACAAATCCTATGCCCTCTCTAAATTTTAAGTGTCTAACGCAAGCGGCTTGGCCTGGGCGTTGATCAGTCAATCAGGAGTCCAAATTGCAATTTTCGCGTACATTCCTGTCTTACTCACAGTATGTAACACCAGGGCCAGATCCGGGAAGGGGTGGGGGCAATTGCCCCCCATAAGAGGAAACTTTCTTATTTTAAATATAAATAAAACCCACCCCAAGCTCCTTCGTGGCTAAGCGGTTAGCGTACGCGCCTTCGGCATGGGAGACCCGGGTTCAATTCCCGGCGGGAGCTCATGTGGTTCGGATCCCACGTTAATCATTAGGTCCACGTCTCATATAGCCTTGCTGCTGAACGGGACGTTAAACTTAAATTCAAATCAATTCAAAACCCATCCCAGAGTTTGGAGTTCTTAAAAGTAGCTCTAAGTAGCAGTATTACAAACCACTGCCCCCCCCCCTTAGAAGTTCGTCCTGGATCCGCCCCTGTGAAGACACAGATTACCAATTATACAACGTTCCTTATACTTCAGTCTGGCATCATTATATAATAGTTTAATGTGAAATGTTGATATTTTTGACTGAAAATCATTTTAAAAACAAGTTAAATTTTTTGGAAATATGATACATATTCTATGTGTATATAAATATATTTTGTTATTTTTTTAAGTTTATTTTTATTTTTTTGTTATTTCGTGTATACGTTGTTACATTGTTTCAGTGTAAAATGGTCATTGATCTGTATCTGAAACATTTATAAATAAATAAATATAGATACTACAAATTGCATATTTACTAATAACTTAATTCATAAATAAACTTTTTTTTTTTACTTTTTTGTCGTACTGTTTATTTTTATGACAATATAAATTATATCCGTACATTCTTCCATAATTATGAAATATCTCAATTAAAATATTTATTACAAACAAACAAAAATCAAAAGTGAAGACTGATAACTTAGCATGCCTTGTTTTACTTACAGGAAATCTTATTTTTTAAATAATCATTTTCAAACAAGACAGTTAGTAAAAGAAAACCCATTTACTATACTTGCAGAATTCAACCCAAATGTTGAGTTTCCTTCAATTGTTCATCATTCATGGCTTCGGTTTTTGGTTCTACAACTTCGGTTTCTGCTTCTTCTGTCTCCGCACTGGACTGGTTGTTCAGTTCATGCATCGCCTCTTCCATTATATCACCTAACGTAGCATGGCTGCCTGTTATTTGGGAATGGGACTTCTTGCATTGAGAACTCGATGACTTTACTTCCTCCTGTTGAGTCAATATGTATACATATTATCTCATATATACAGTATATAGACTAAATAAAAAGATACACTGCCTACATTGGAAGGGTCTATAGCACGGCCAACAAGAGATGGTCTCTGACGTTTCTTACCACATGCGGTGGGACATTGCAGCCCCTACTTTGATACCAGTGTTACCAACCACAATCACTCTGTCTTATATCATTAATTAAATTGCCACTACAGTTGCACCGAAAAAAAAAAAAAAAACTTGACACGCGAGTAGTGGCAATGTCACTGCGAGCTGTCAGAGACGTTCTCTTACTGGACGCACTATAGGACAAAAAACAGACAAGTGGGGCCGCGGTAGCTCGGTGGTAGAGCGTTCATCTCTGGTGCTTGGGATCCCGGGTTTGATCCCAGCTCCCGCCAAGTGAACTTCGTGGTGGATAAACACCGTGTACGTGGTTTTCTCGAGGTTCTCCTGTTTCCTTCCGCTTTCTTCATTCCACCCTTTCATTCACTACTCATCATCACCGTCTCCTTTAGCTTCGACGGTATAAACGTGGAACGTAAAACTCAAAGATTTCATTTTTTTCAAAAGGCAGACAAAAAAAACATAATGAAATCTAGAGTGGTACAACTTTAAAAAAGAAAACACTGTTAACCAGGGGAATAAACGTTAGGAGGAACGCTAGAGGATGTCGTTCCCCTACTTCCAAAAATATCTATGGCGTCCTCCCACTTCCTAAAAATTACAATGGGCAAGTACAAGCATGGGAGACATTGTGATGTCATGCGTCCCCCTATCTTTTCAGATTTACTTCACCCCTGCTGTTAACAAAATATTCTGATGTTACTAACATTCTAAGTGATTCAAACACGTCAAAAACACTACTCTCTTAGTTTTCATTTTCAAAAGTGTTTTTTATGGTTCTTATTGTAAACCAGTGATGGATAATCTTTTTTTAGAAGAGGGTCAAAGAAAAAAAGGAAAACTTATAGATGGCTCAGCAGACTTTATTAAGAACAACAAATGTACATTTTAGAAAAATCTTGTAACAATAAGCCCTATTAATAATTGAATTTACTCATAATCAGTTCGAATTAGGATGCACTGACTCCAAAGCGAATTTAAATGCCCATTTGTCAGTGTGTTTCTAATTCAACTCTCTCGAAGTAACCCTATTCTTCTTTTGATTCTGCAGATTAGAAATCATGTCGCGGGCCGGATATAACCTTCTAGGGAGCCGTGTCTGACTGGCGGGCCGTAGATTGC
The DNA here is from genome assembly GCF_964235325.1 of Thermobia domestica. NCBI lineage: Eukaryota > Metazoa > Arthropoda > Insecta > Zygentoma > Lepismatidae > Thermobia > Thermobia domestica. The sequence goes on from NC_137462.1 coordinate 25,527,594, forward strand.
TTATTATTGCTCTTAGCTCTTCATTTACTATCATTTCGTAGCATTATTATTTATATACAGGCAGTGGAGTCATTCAGCCGGTTAAAATTTCCCAAGGACCAGGTTCGGTTATTGAAATTCTCTCTTCACCTGGAGATCCAGTACTTACGAATAAAATTTTCATTCTCTAGTACTGATTTTACTGTTGTTTAATGAAAATTTATTGAAATTATTCAAGTATAATTAAAACTTTTTAAAGTCTGATTTTAATGTATAAAAGTATAAAGCAATAGCAACACGGCGCCGATTTCTCTGTAAATTTGGGGGGAGGGGCATTTATAAAAAATACATATAACAATAAAAAATACATATAAAAATACATATTCATAAAAATACACGGGGCCCAGATGAGATTTGGGGGCCTGGGCCCTCAGGATCGGTGCCCTTGAATAGCAATATTCTTTAAAACGCAAGAGGTTTGCATCAGCTTTGTAAAATAATGTAAACAACTTTTGTGAAAGGGAAAGTGTCCTGCCAAAATAGTATATAAAACCTCATTCTCAATAACAAGTTATGAATTGGGTAGCTGAATTTTGGATGTTTCTCGAAGAACTTCAACAATGGCAGCACACTCTCCTGGCCAGTAAGTTGTGCTTTCCATATCCTTCTTAATTTTGTTATGATGACTTTGGCTATCTCAGATTGTTAGTAGGCTTCCATAGACAGGCTAAATCAAATAGATATGCCACTATCACTATTAAATGTTAGATTAATTAGATTTGTTTCGATTTCATTAATTTGTCACGGCTCCCATTATATTGTTGTGTTTATTGTCTTAATTTTGTGAATAATTATCTGCATAAGCTAATGACACCTATCTTACTAATAGGAATAAATATTCTCCTTTACTTGTGCCTTGAAATAGCTGCACGCGGAATGTGTTAGCTAACAATCCATCAATCCTTTCATTTCATATCAATATACAGATATATTCTCAATAGTAATGGTAATCCAATATGCATATATATTCATTTCATATTCTTTAATATCCCTTTGGGGATCCCATGGTACAATTTGTACCATACGGAGTGTTTCATGGTACATTGCGTTATAACTCTCCTATTTGAGCTTTTTCGTCCGTTTTTTCTTTCTTTCTTTTTTTCTTTCTTTCTTTCTTTTTTTTTTTGTTTTTTGTTTTTCAAGTCCAGAGGCATTGTAGAAGACATTACGTATGATTTCACACCTTCCTGCGTCGAGACATAGGAGGTGATGACGTCATAAGTCTAAAATTTATATTTTCGTGTAATACTTTTTTGGGGGGTTTATGTAAAGTATTTTGGTGGGCTTATTTTTGCACGTAGAAGATTGAAATTGTGCACAAACATTCAGTCCACCGAGTAGTATTTACCAGATTTTTTCAGATTTCTGCGTTAAAACAGGGGGTACAGAGGGGCTAAACCTTGAAAAAGAGAAATTTTTACCAAAAATCCCTTTCACGGGATTTTCCCGCCTTAGATACATGATGGGGACAAGTGAATGGTACCTCCTGAAAGGCAGTTCTATTCTGAAGAGAATGATGGGCGAAACATGACCCTAGGGTAATTAGGGATGTATCAGGGAATGTTTAAAAATTTCCCTCTGTATACGGGAATATGGGACATTGTCGGTATATATATTTTTTTTTTTTTTGGCGGGCTTACTTTTGCACCTGGAAAATTGGAATTGTGCATAAACATTCAGCCCACCGAGTAGTATTTACCAGATTTTTTCAGATCTCTGCGTTAAAACAGGGGGGTCCAGGGGGGACTAAAAGTTGAAAAAAGGATATTTAGATCCAAAAATCCCGTTTTTCCTCATTTTCCCGCCTTAGACACATGATGGAGAGACGTGAGTCATACCGCCTGAAAGGCAGTTCTATTCTGAAGAGAATGATGGGCGAAACATGACTCTAGGGTAATTAGGGATCTCTCAGGAAATTTTTTACCTGAGATCATGGTGTTTTACGGTAATTTGGGGCATGGTGGGAATTCCTGATAAAATGTCTCCCGCCCTTGGTATTCAAGATAGAAACTTGAAATTTGGCACACACATTCAGTATGCCAAGTACTATTTATCAGATTTTTTTTAGATAGCTACGTTCACACAGGGCCGCTCGAGGGGCCCAAAGTGCGAGAAAAAATTCCCTCCGAAATTTTCCCTTTGACATCATTTTTCCCGCTCCTGGTATATGGTATGAGCATGCAAGTGGTATCATTTGAAAGCCAGCTCCACATTCTGAAGAGAATGAGGTATGAACCATGATCCTAGGATAAATAGTGACGATGCAGTAGCTGCTTGACTGAAAGTCTAAAAAATAGCCCAAAAAGCCGGGTACCGGAAAGGGATATTCAAATTAAATAGAGAAATGTTAATTTAATATTTATAAGAGACGAAACATTACGGATCTAATTAATACTTATTTGCCTTTCCAATTTTTAGAGAGAATTAAGAGTACTGCATTTGAGACGTGACACTTTAAATCTCATCAGTGGAAATACAATTCTGCCGATGTGCAGAAGCAGTTCTTTTCTGTAACCTGTTTCGTTACCTGTCAAAAATGCAAATTTTACGTTACACTGATGTAAACCAAATCGAAATAGAACCCTCATTTTTTGGGGCATTCATACAGGTGTCGCTACTGTTCCAATGGCTCCGAGTATTCCAAACATCAACCATTGTAGCCTTGTGATTTCTTCTTTAATTCTAGGCCTATCTCAACACTTGTTGAGTTTTGCTAACTGTCAATGTAAGCATGCCACATGACTTAGAAAAAAAAATACTCTAACAAGGTACATTCGCAAAGTTTCCCCTCGGGATTCGTGTAAAATTGATTCAAATGCAAAGTTCTCCGCGGCCCAATGTGCATTGTACTAATTTTAGCGGCCCATATCGGTAATTTCATATTTATGGCCCTTCATATTGACCGGAATTCAATCATACACTACACGCTTGGACACAAAATTGCTGTTAGTTTCTTTAGATATAACTGAACATGAATATGGGCATATGCAAAACAAATTGGCTCAATCCCTGCTTCTCAAACACATGTTACCCACCCCGGCCACCATCTTGGATCCGTCATATTGGATTTAACTTTCGGCTTTTTAAATGCGAATAAGTGCAAGTGATATATCAAATTAATGTACAATTTTCTCAGAAATTCACTGATATAATGTATTTTACCTAGCTTGTACCGTTTGGAAGGTATTGCATGTTAAATCCCTCCAGGCACTTCGCGAATAGACATTGCACAGTAATATCAGTTACGCTTACGTTTTGATGTCGACAAATCAAAATAATTTCTAACACGAAAATACTGTAGACATAAACAAACTCTTTACATTAGTGTCATAATCTTATTACATTTCTGTGAGTAATTGTTATTACTACCATGTTGTACTATAACAAGCAAGTATTGTATTACGGTCAAAATGTCTAATGTAAATCTAGATACGACCAGATTTGGGTGAAGAGCTACCATTTCTGTATTGATGTCTGTGTGTCTGTATGTATGAACGTTCAGAGAATATTTCGTCAACGATAAATCACACAAAACACGGGCCTCTGCACAATTTTCTATTTGGTTCAATATTCGTGAAGTTCCTGACATTTAACATGCAATATGTTGCAAACGGTACAAGTTACGGTAAACTCACTACACCAATGAATTTTTGAGAAAATTGTAAATTAATCTGATGTATCACTTGCACCTATTCCCAATTGAAAAACCGAAAGTTGAATCCAATATGGCGACCAGGGTGGGTAACATATGTCAGAGAAGCCAGTACTTGATCTAATTTGTTTTGCATATACCCATACTCATGTCCAGTTACATCTAAAGAAATTAAAAGCAGTTTTGTGTCCGAGCGTTATAGTAGTGTATGATTGAATTCCAGATATATATATATATATATATATATATATATATATATATATATATATATATATATATATATATGAAGGATCATAAATACGCAAAGTACCGGTATGGGCCGCGGAAAACTTCACATTTGAACCAATTTTACACAAATCCCGAGGGGACACTTCGCAAATGTACCTTGTTAGTCACCGTTACTAGTGTCATTGGAATAAATAATAATAATAATATACAGCAATATATAGTAATAATACTAAATCAACTTATCCTAATCATAGAACCAGTTGTTAAATTTAAATGATTTGCATGTAGTATACAGCATGGAGAACAAAATTTGCATTTGAAGTGGAGGAACACGATGAGTACGGAATATCAACAAATACAACTTTTCAGATGTAAATATTTACACACTATGGAACAATTGTGCTTTTTTTTTTTTTTTTTTTTTTGTAAGTATCTATTATGTTCTTATTTTGGAAAAACTCATCCGATTTTCTATCAGGAATTTTGTCCTGACAGTGGAGACAAAATTCAAATGAGGCAGGGAAGCAAAAGGACACTATTTTGGTACATATTTACCAAGCCATGTACATGGAAGTCCTTAACAGACGAGAGAAGATATCAGATAGACTATATTATGATTCAGGATAGGTATCGGAATAGCTTGAAGAATGCTATTTGATCATAACCTTGTTCTGGCTGGAGTGGATATTCAACTGAAAAATGTAGACAGAAGAAAAGTAGGCAACAAGATGCTGAATACTGAAAAGCAGGAAAACGAGGAAGTAAAAAATATTTTCGCTGAAAAATTCGAAGAAAAATACTCAAATGAGGAAAGGATAGGTGCAAGTAGTAATAGACTGTGAGAGCATATTAAGATGGCAGGCTGCAGAAGAAGTAGTAGATTACTGCGAATAGAGAAAGGCTAAGAAGCCATGGGATACAGAACAAATGTTGCAAAATAAGAATGGAAAGTAAAATGTAGAAACAGGTTGATGCAGAAGAGTGCAGAAAGATATACAGCAAGTTAAAGAACGAGTTACTAAAGGAAACAGACAGAGCAAAGGAAGATTTTTACAAAAGAATATGCGAGGACATAGAATAATTAGAAAGAAAATGAAATCTTTAAGTTTTACGTCCCACGGTTATGCCGGTTAGGCTAAAGGAGACGGTGATGATGAGAGATGAGTGAAATGAAGAAAGTGGGAGGAAACGGGAGAATCCCGAGAAAACCCACGAGCACGGTGTTTGTCCACCACAAAGTCAATACGGCGCGAGCTGGGATCGAACCAGGGGCCGCAAGCACCGAAGGTGAACGCTTTACCACTGAGCCACCGCGCCCCCAATAATTAGAAAGAGTTGGGAAATATGAGAAAATGTACGAGGGGAAATCTATGGAACTTCGGAGGAAACAAGGAGGTATTACGATGGCAGTAGAAAATAAAAATGGGAAGGAAGGTAGTCAGCGAGAGAAGTGAAATCTTAGGAAGATGGGAAGAATATGTCGAGGACTTATATGACAGCAGGGCTAGACCGTGGGGCCTAAGAATAGAAAGACAATCGGCACAGATAATACACCAACCGAGTTCATTAAGAATATGGGAGAAAAGGGCAGAAAAGAATTGTTCCAAGTATGCAATGAAATATGCGAAACAGGAGAGTAACCAAAAGACTTCTTGAAGACGATCAAGATACCGATTGTTAAGAAATAGAACCCAGAGAGATGTGAGAATTACAGAATTATTAGTCTCGTATCGTATGCAGCACTGAACAGAAGTGTATGAAAGAAGACATGAAAAAGTTAAGAAGGAACAGTTCGGGTTCAGGAGCGGTAAGAGCACAAGAGATGTAATTGGATTATTAAGGGTGATCGGTGAAAGATTTATAGAAAAAGGGAAAGAAGTGTATGTTGTATACATTGATCTAGAAAAGGATTTTGACCTTTCTAGAACTGGGAATTGTTGTTGGGAGTTCTAAATAATGTTAGATTGGAATGGAAAAATAGAAGACTCATAAGAAACTTATATATGAACCAACAAGTAAGTTTTAGAATAGGGGAGGAAATGACAAAGGAGAGTGTAATTGGAAGGGGAGTCTCTCGCCAACATTATTTAATATCTATCTAGAAGAGATATTGAAAGAAAGACTATATAATGAAGACGACATTTCGGTAGGAAGTAGAATGATTAGTGCAGATGAAATGGTTGTTGTTGCGGAACCACAACATCCGCAACAAGAAAATCAATAAGATGTTAGAAAACTTGAGAAACGGCTGGGATGAAAATAAATGTTAGAAAGACAAAAGCTATGGTGATTGGAACGAAGCGGTCGGTATCAAATATAGAAGCAGGAGAGGAGAAAATAAAACAAGTTGACTAGTTTTTGATACCTGGGTAGTATTATTAGTCATGATATTAAGTGCGAATGTGAAATAAAAGCAAGGGTAGCTATGGTAAAAGAAGCCTTTAGGAGGAAGAAAAGTGGAATTTGTGGAACTTTGAATAAAAGAGTTGAGAAAAAAGACTCACAAAATGCTTCGTGTGAAGTACTGCACTGTAGACCTATGTGGCAGAAACATGGACATTATGCAAAAATGATGGAAAACAATTGGAAGCTTTCGAAATGTGAATGTGGAGAAAAACGGGAAGAATTAGCTGGGTGGAGCGGAAAACATATGAAAGGGTGTTAGAAATGGTGCGGGAGAAAAGAACACTTTTAGATATTACTGACAAGTGAGAAGGGAAACTGATTGGGTCATTGGCTAAGGAAATAGTATCATGAGGGACGTGCTACATGGTATGGTGAGAAAGAAAACGGAGGGGGCGAAGGAGACTACAATTAATGGATAATATCAAAACAGAAAAATCATAGGTGAAGACGAAATCGGAAAGATTAGTTGAAGACCGTGGAGCACGGAAGCTTCTCAACTGTGCCAAGTTACCTGCCAACAATGGAGTATACCTATGATGAAGATGATGACTATGCCATCTTCTATTCTCATATTAAATATAGAATTGCTTTCTGGGAGTCTTCACTCTAACTTCATAATATATTCAAACAACAAGAATGTATCGTAAGAATCGTTATAAAATCACAAACGCACCAGCTAAGAAAGCCTTCTTTGTTGATATTTGAACTACTGGAAATTACTTAGGGTCATTTGGATAATATTGAAAGAGGTAGTGATACACACAACTACCTTACGCGTGCAAAAGGTAATTTATCTGCTGTGTATCATAGAACATCTGCATATAGAAAATCACATATCTACATGAGTGTGAAACTGCATGATAAGGTATATGCGTACATAAAAAAAAAAAAAAATACTCTTGAGAAGAGTTTCTTTGTCAACTCAGTGTGCAAACTGCTATTAAACAACACATTTTATACAGTAAATGAATATCTTAGCAGCTAATTGTGAAACTTCTCAAAATAATTAAATTCCTATTGTATAATTATCTTTCTGTGCTGAATACAAGTGCACACACTATACAGTAATTGAAATAGTAATATATCCATATATATCATTATGATATAGAGTGTAGAAATAGTTTGGCCTATATATTTTTCACAAGTTGTTAAAGCAAGAACATTGTATTTGTTCTAAGTATTGTATCTGTTTTAAGTATTGACGAGTTCTATACTTTTTTGTACAAATATACTCGTAATATGGTTTATAGAGTACAGAATTAATCTAATTTAATTTAAAAGCGCGGTACGTTCCTAGCCAGATGTACCATGGCATGTAATTGTCCCAATGCTACCATTACGCGTGAGATAAATGTGGGCCTCATTCAGTTTGGTAACCATCTTCACTCCCACCCCAAGGATCTTTCGTAGTCTGTGTCGCAGTTAGTCTTTTGTTCATCAATGATGTTGCAGAAGTTCGTGGCTGTCAGTGGACTGCTCGAGATTTAATCTTTGAGGCATGTCATTTTTATGGTTTAACATTTTCCTAATTGTGTTTCATTATTCGGCTGTACGAAGAAGGTGCGCAAAAAAGGGCCATGATTGCCTTTCCCAATAACGGTTAACTTTCTGTGATATTTCACTAGCACTAACACAATACTTTAGCACCTGTAAACTAAAATACCACACTGATAACGGCGCAAATTTCATGTTTCTGGCGTAACTACACAGGTTATAGTCGTGTTATCGAATCGATCGGATATAAACCGATCAATCATCCGTACATTTCAATTTGGGCACGCAAAGTTTATTAGAAAATGTTAGGTTGAGTTACATCTATCTTGCCACAAATAATCACCATATAAATTTAGTTAGATCCTATTGCTTTTCTATAAAATTTGGATATGATTTCTTGCCATTATGAGAAACCGACAGTATTTTATGCTGGAAGAATAGTAATTGATGTAAACAGGTAAATGTCTATGTAACAATAAAGACACAGTTAGCTACTAATTCCTTGTATATGTGTTCAGGCCCTATCCAGGGGGGTCTAGGGGGCCGCCCCCCTAAAATTTTCACGGTAGGCTTGCAAATGAACTATAATATGGTGATGAAGTATAATATGGTTAGATCGTCCCCCCCCTCCCGCCCTACACTTTTGAGCTGGCTACCGGCTTGTATGTGTTATCTATAGTGTTAATTCTTAACCTCAACTTTCTATTAATTTACAGCCTTCAATATATTACCATTTTAAATCAGAAGGAAAAAGGAACTTACTACCCTATCCTTGTTGTTTTGTAGTACTCTTAGCTATATTCGATAAATGTGTTAGAATCTTCATCGGACAGAATACTTAGACAATGCAAAATATGAAACTTAATAAACCTTACATATTATTAATAAATATTGAATAGACCTATAGGTGCCCCAGCACTCAAATAGCCTTATTTTTAAAAATATATTACCTCAAGCAGTATAATTCCATTCTATTATACGATAGTGAAAAGAAAAACTATTTCTCTAATTATGTGTATATTTAGGCAACAGACTTACCGTTGAAACTGTCAGATCTTGAGTCTGGCATTCATTTTCATCTTCGTCACTCTCAGCACGCTGTAAATAAAATTTAATTTTTCTTAGATTCTTTAGCGATGATAAACTAGAACTTTTAACTGGAGTTCGTGGAAAACCTGTAAAAGTATCTTCAGGTAACGGTGGAAGACAAGTTACATTATCTAAATCAATTAGCGATTCTCTCGAATAAGATTCTGGGTATCGTTCATTAACATCCTGTTTGAGACTTCTAACACTACTTGAATTTATTAAATGAGAACCCTCTGGTAACTTATGTCTTGCTTCCAAAGCTTTAATTTTTTCAGATATTGAGGGCAAATTAATGTTCATCGTATCCTGATTACTAGAATCAGGCCTATCAGAATCGTCATTTTCGCTGAGCTCCTTTTCAAGAAATGTGGAAAGCTTTTCGTACTCCATTTTTAAACAGTGAGAAGCAGGCTCGCTTGGAGGAAGTTTTTCTACTAATTTAGCACTTGACATTGCAATTCTGTGAGCAATACTAACAAATGATCTGCCTGTATTTCTCATAGCGGACACAGTCTTTGATGATCTTGTAGTCAAACATCGCAAATAGTTCACATACTTTTCTGCTGCAACAGCTCTATCCTTGAGTTCCATTGCCATTTCTGTAATAGTGACTGCATTATGTAAAATTAGTTCTGCTTGTTCTATAGCATCAATGTACCTGGGTTTCTTTTCCATTTAATATGTTCTAACACTAAAATTTTGCCCCAAAATTAGAAACAGAAAGACGAGTAGTTCAAAGAACAGAGAAACAATTTTGTTGTTTACAAACAACAAGTTGCCAGATCGTGCACTTATTCAAAGAACTATAGCCAAAATAACATTATCATTCAATGACATTAACTCTGTACTTTCAAACTAAACTTGTGTTTTTAAGAAATGAAGTTAGATAGTATCCTAAATTTAGTAGTTAATATGTTTCCGCGCATTACTGATACAAACATGAATTCTTACAATACATACTTCTTTCGACAGGAAATACACTCCCAGTACCTTGTGAATTATTTCTTGTTGCATAAATTCCTTTTCTGGATAGACCGGACAGATTCACTTTAGGAGGGCTTAACCATTATATGTATAAATATAGCGATTGGACACATGCGATACACAGTGCAAAAACACAAACCAACTTGTGCTAGGTGGTTACTAAAAGGTACAATGTTATCTAGCCGTCAGGGCAGTAGAGGGAATAAGATTTCAACCCTCATCTGCCGCGTGGCTATTCGGTACGCTAACTACTTGATTATGACGCTAAGCAGTAAACATAATTCATATCAGTGATTTTTCCGTTACTTTATCTTCCTTACCTGATTCTTTAGTGATTATTTTCTTCAATTCACTATGATATTCATCGGTGTCTATAATTCAAATATTTCGATTCGACAAATCTGTTATATTACTTTAGAAATTATTCTATTTGAAATACTGATTACAAGATGAAGTTCTCGAATTTGAATGAGATTATGTATTTGCTACAGGCCAACTGGATTATTACCATTGGTTGCGCTTGAAATTACATAAATACTTTAGTGACCTTTTATTTTCTTATATAATGATTCCCTTTGTGTGTAATACTGTGAAACTAGATTAAGACTTTCTATGTTACTATCGGACCCAGAATATACATCAGAAACAAAAGGAGAAGGATTTACGATATGGTTCAACATGCGGAAGGTTGTTCGCTTTATATTCGACCATGGCGCTGGATCCCCAGTATTGTGAACTATCACACGGCATTGCAGTTTCCATTACAGCAAACTCAGACGCAAGACAGGCATAGGAATTTTGTCCCACCCCTCCCTGCAAGCTTTCCATAGAATATCCAGTAAGTCCAGGCGGCGATGTTAAAACCGTCGTTTTAATAGTCCAAATGCGCAAAAGTCGATTGGACTGACATCTTGGCTTTCCACAGGAATGTCTTCAAAAGGAATGATACGATTTCCTAATTCCTCTGCCATTTCCTGATAAAAACATAGTGATGTTCTTGTGGTATGACTCGCAGCGTTATCCATATGGATCATTACCTGGTTTGCGTCCATTCCATACAATTGTGGGATATCTCTGATAAAAAAAAAAGTGTCAGAATGGATTATTGGAAGTATCTTGAATTCACCTTCACGTTTCTACCCAGTTTACGTATTAGCAACTTACCCTCGTATGCGAATTCCGTTACGACCATAAAGCTACGAGAAAAACTTTCCCTGCACTAACGAACAAAGTTGCTACGCCCCTTGTCGTCAATGTCACGGTATGTGATCGTCCGAATGTGATCACCAGTAGTGAGACGGACATATGATTCATCCATTGTGACAACTTTCTTCCATTTGAAACCCGTCAGATATTTTTCGTACAATTTCCTGTAGTTCGTCTTACGTTCGGCAATGTAAAGGCCAACATACACTAGCGTATTTTCAGCGCGCATTTTCGGTCCGTAAAATGATGTCGTAAATTTCGGTCCGTAAGTTGGCCCATACACCTAGCGTAAAAATAGGCGCGTAAAAGAAGAAGAAAAAGAAGCGGTCAGTTTTCGCTCTTCCTTTTGCCTGTTGTTTCAGCACGCGGTCGTTTTCCAGTTTGCTCAAGTTGTTTGAACAGGACAGATCTATGTTTTAAATGCAGGTCCTATAAACATTATGCTATAAGGAAACGAATAAAAAGAAAGAACAAAACAATAGAAACATTTGGACTAGCAAGTGATATTCAATGTAGGAGTACTTTTTATTTCTTTTCATAGTATCGGAATGTGAAAATTCCCATAGAATGTTTTAACAAAGTTAAATGAGACAGATTTAAAAAGAAAGAAAGAAAGAAAGAAAGAAAAACAAAAGCTAAATCCATGATTTTGCGAAAGCAGTAATTCAATTTAATAAATTTTCTCACTAAATTTGTTAGATTTCTCGAATAAATAAATAAATAAATAAATCTACCCTCTGTGGCGTAACATATCTCATGGAACCAGGGCCTACCATCCAGCTTGTGCCACTCATGCCTTTAGGGCAGGGTGCGAATCCCGGGGCGGAATTTCCTCGTACTTTGTTTTAATCCCTTCCAAAAGCAACAAATTGAAACATTGGTCCCTCACAAAGCAATCAACTATCTCCTGTTAGGAACTATTTTATCCCCCTTCAAATATACACAACCTAATTCGCACACTGCTATTGGGTAATATATGCTCAGCACATCTGCTGCTCTTGTAGAATCTAGTCCTTAATGAAAAGGTCAACAAAAAGAAGGAATGTCAACTGTCTCCAAGTAAAAACAAACCAAGTTTTAATTTCGAAGTGTGACTTGACAAGCTATTTAAAAGTTACAAAGAATATCTAGAATAATTAAAATTTTATATTTAGAAAACGAATTAACACTTAATCTGGGATATAACATAACCAAATGAAAACAATATCAATTGTATTGTTGTACTTTACTAATATGAAATGCGGCAACTAATTCACTCTCCTGTTTTCTTTCACAATCTTTGAAGCATAGCATTTGTTCTAACAGTGACGATATTAATGCACCATGCCAGATTACATTGGATAGTACATTTGCTCATAATAAGAAGTTTTTGGAAGTTAAAATATCTTTTTAAGATAAAAAATACTTTACCTTAAATACAACTAATTTTTAAATATATAAGTGCTTGTGTTATCCCTTATCCATTTAGCAACTGTAGAATAGATTGCTTTATATTTAGAATAATTCTAATCAGAGTCGTAGCTAAGTTGGGGGGCCAGCGGGTCGGTTGCCCCGGGCGCTGATAGCAAGAGGGTGCCGAAGAAGCAAGAAGAAAGGAAAGTATTGGAAATGAAAAAAAAAAAGATTTGTTAAAAATTTTCTTGCTCGCTACGCCCGCAATCCAAATGTTTCAATAAGAGTTAGAACAAGTTTTTACTTATTACTTTAAAAAAAAAAAAAGCTATTATATATGATTTCTTAATGACGATGTGACATGCATGCTGCCAAGTAATGACTTACAGTGTAAACAAGAGCGTTTCCAAAATCAGAAACGGTCACAGTCTTAAATACGTATGTATTCGGCATTTTGATGATGATGAGTTTGGTTAGTTAATCACGTTTTTCTAACCAATCGTTTTAATCGTGACGGTGAGAATAAAGGTTTGAAAAATGAAAGGAGTGAAGAGACACACAAGTTGTTGTTTCAGCAGGAATATTAAAAATGATGGTAAACAAGGAGAATATTAACGTTCTTGAATTTGAAACAGTTGTAGAATAGGGGCTTAATGGGTCAGAACTTTACTCCACGAATTTCGTCTTTTTCAAAGACTGATCGCTACCAGTGTTTTTTTTTTTTCATTGACATATGAAATGCTTCCAATTTAAAGAAATTTATTGGGATCATTTCTCCATTAACTACTTGTATCGCCAGGATTCTTTTTTGTGCTTGCGTATCTAGTTGTGTGATATTTTTTTATTTATCTACATACATACAAAATACACACACACACATTATATATATATATATATATATATATATATATATATATATATATATATATATATATATATATATATATATATATATATATATATATATATATATATATATATATGTGTGTGTGTGTGTGTGTGTGTATTTTAATATTTTTATTAATAAAAGTAACCTTAAATTCAGAATTTTCAGTCATTAAAAGTATCCGGACACCCGGCTGAAAACGACTTAGAAGTTCGTGGCGTTCTCCATCGGTATTGCTGGAATTCAATATGGTGTTGGCCCACCCTTAGCCTTGATAACAGCTTCCACCCTTGCAGGCATACTTTCAATCAGGTGCTGGAAGGTTTCTTGGGGAATGGCAGCCCATTCTTCACGGAGTACTGAACTGAGGAGAGGTATCGATGTAGGTTGGTGAGGCCTGGCACAGTCGGCGTTCCAAAACATCCCAAAGGTGTTCTATAGGATTCAAGTCATGACTCTGTGCAGGCCAGTCTATCACAGGGATGTTGTGGTTGTGTAACCACTCCGCCACAGGCCATGCAGTATGAACAGATGCTCGATCGTGTTGAAAGATGCAATCGCCATCCCCGAATTGCTCTTCAACAGTGGGAAGCAAGAAGGTGCTTAAAACATCAACGTAGGCGTGCGCTGTGAGAGTGCCACACAAAACAACAAGGGATGCAAGCCCCCTCCAAGAAAAACACTACCACACAATATCATCACCTCCGAATTTTACTGTTGGCACTAAACGTGTTGACAGATGACGTTTACCGGGCATTCGCCATACCCACACCCTGCCATCGGATGGCCACATTGCGTACCGTGATTCGTCACTCCACACAACGTTTTTCCACTGTTCAATCATCCAATGTTTACGCTCCTTACACCAAGCGAGGTATTTACCTGCGTGATGTGTGGCTTATGAGCAGCCACTCGACCATGAAATCCAAGTTTTCTCACCTCACGCCTAACTGTCATAGTACTTGGAATGGATCCTGATGCAGTTTGGAATTCCTGTGTGATGGTCTGGATAGATGTCTGTCTATTACACTTTACGACTCTCTTCAACAGTCGACGGTCTCTGTCAGTCAACAGACGAGGTCGGCCTGTACGCTTTTGTGCTGTACGTGTCCCTTCACGTTTCTACTTGACTATCACATCAGACACAGTGGACCTAGGGATGTTTAGGAGTGTGGAAATCTCGCGTACAGACTTCTGACCAGAGATGTTCACCCTCGCAAGGGTGGCCCTCTCGAGAGCATCCTCACCCTCAAGTTCCCTCGCCCACAGTGACGCGAGGGTGAGGACAAGTTTTGGCCGCGAGGGCGAGGGTGCGCGAGGGCGAGGACAAGCTTCGATGGCGAGGGTGAGGGTGTGCGAGGGTAAGGACAAGTTTTGGCCGCGAGGGCGAGGACAAGCTTCGATGGCGAGGGTGAGGGTGCGCGAGGGCGAGGAAAAGCTTCGACGAAGAGGGCGAGGGTGCGCGAGGGCGAGGACAAGCTTCGATGGCTAGGGTGAGGGTGCGCGAGGGCGAGGACAAGCTTCGATGACTAGGGTGAGGGTGCGCGAGGGCGAGGGTGCGCGAGGGCGAGGACAAGTTTCGGCAGCGAGGGCGAGGATGCGCGAGAGCGAGGACAAGCCTCAACGAAGAGGGCGAGGGTGAACGAGGATGAGGGCCAAGTGTTACTGCGGGAGCGAGGATGCACGATGGCTAGAGACAACTTCCTTCAGGAGAACGAGGGCACGCGAGGGAGGAGGAAAAGCTTCCTTAAAGCAACTGTTTTGGAGTTTGCTGTTTGACCTCTTGGAGAGAGGCAAAATTTAAAATATCATCTGCCATGTCCTCTAGATGAAAAGTTAGTGTCATAGCAAGGTTATACATTAATCGTATTTTTCCTTTCAATTAATTGCAGTAGACAATTTCTCGTGTGTACGTACATAATTATTAAAAATAATAATGCAAATAAGAATAATATTTGATTTTTCCCATGAAAGTTTCCGGGTAGAAATAGCGCTACATTAAGAAGTAAGTGTGCCTCATTGTTGCCCTCCCTATGCTGGAGGCGTTTTAGATAAGAAGTGTCTACTACACTGTCGTGTTTAAAGAGTGTTGGTAGACAGACAGACAGTCACTCACGTCATTCAGCAGTAAATGACAAGAGCGCTGATATCTGAACAAACACAATCAATGAGAGAACCATCAGAATGCAGTAGATCAGATGGAAAAAGACTTGATGGAATGACTTTGGTTCATAGATGGCCATTTTGCTCTGGACTCGCTCGGACTCGGGCTCATTTTTTTCAACTGGGCTCTCGCTCATTTATTCCTTTGGGAATCGTGCTCGGGCTCACTTCCCTCAGTTGGACTCGCGCTGACTTATTTCATTGGCGCTCGGGGTAGCGCTTAATTATTGAACCCGAGAACGGTTGAGCGCGAATGCCGAGCTAGCAAGCGTTGGGCTCGTGAGTTTGGATGCCCATGAAATGGGCTGATTAATAGCATACATCCTCCTCCAATGTCCAACACTGATGAAGTTGTTACAATTAATCGGAATTTTTAACTTTTCATAGTTTTGTGACAGCCCAAACTATTATCTGAATCGATATTTGTTAAAATAATGTCAGTCACTATTGTATCGATTTTCATTATTACTGCTTTTATAATCTACGTGGGTAGAGCTATCATTTAGTTACAAAATAAATAATATGTTTTTTCTTGTCCTTAAATAGAAATATCTGACACGTTAATACTGAAATTTTGTTAAAAGAGCTGCTTTAACAAAATAAATTTAATAAGTTCCACAAGACATAAGTTGTTTATGCAGCCGAAATTTGCAACTGTTGACTGATTGCCGTTTAGCGTCCTCTTTCGTCGGCGAGGCTATATGAGAAGTGGACCTATAGGTTTAACGCGGAATTCGATCCACTGTCGTTCAATGTTCTCCCACTCGGAATTGTCCCCAGGACCCCATTCACCAAAGGTTCGCGTGCAAGCCAGTGAGATAGTGTTTGTATGTTATGTTGTTTAATGATTTTTATTAGGAATAAAATACGTTACAGGATGATATACTGATTGTAAATATTATAGTGCAAGTATTGAACGATTGTGTGGTAAAAGGAGAAATATAAATTTGGACAAATTTAAAAAAAAAAAGGCCTGAAAAAAAACTGTAGGATATATGAAACATATAAAACTTAGGAAAAGCCACTTCAGC
Source organism: Thermobia domestica (assembly GCF_964235325.1). Lineage (NCBI taxonomy): Eukaryota > Metazoa > Arthropoda > Insecta > Zygentoma > Lepismatidae > Thermobia > Thermobia domestica. Next base: position 25,544,164 of record NC_137462.1, read on the forward strand.
AAAACGAGCAGGATTTTGTTGGGGGTAAACAGTTTAATCATATTATTATTAATTTTGCACAAATGTGTCACACATCATAGCATGGGCGGCGATTATGGGGCAAAGGGGGACAGTTACCCCTCCCCACTCTTTTGAATTGACCCATTAATGTCGCTATATAGTTTCATTTGGAAATATAAAGTTTTTGTATGTATTAAGGTTCATAGAATGAAAATGAGTGTTTTGAAGTATTTTATTTGTTTGCTGACGGAGTTTCAAAATTAAGCTCTTTAGATCTTTCCCTTTGAATTTTTTCAAATTCCTCAGTTACGCTACATACATTAGGGATGGCCAACGTGTTGACTGTCAAATTCTGACAGATAGTCCGCTGCAGTCACCGAAACTCATCAAACCTTGATTTCACCTTCACCCTCATGAGAGCTGCCCTTGTGTGGCTGAATACTTATGCTTGCATCGTAGTTCAAGGAACATTTTGAAGTAAAGGCATTGGATACTGTTGATAAATGATGTAAACGTCACTATCGACCGAGATCTCCATTGTAACAGTTGTTCCATTTTAGGTGTTCCACAGTAAATTATACGATGATATGTTTAGTTTCCTTTCTTTAGGACGTATGTTAAGCAAGGGCGGATCCAGGACGGACTTCTGGTGGGGGTGGTGGGTTGTAATACTGTTACTTAGAGCTACTTTTAAGAGCTCCAAACTCTGGGATGCGTTTTATTTGTATATATAAAATAAAGAAGTTTCCTCTTCTGGGGGGGAGCGATCGCCCCCACTGGATCCGCTACTGACGATAAGGAAATAATTCAACAAATAGGTTGAATAATTGATGCTCTGGTCCTCACGAAGGAGGCTCTCTCGAGGCCTCCTCACTCTCAATTACCCTCGCCCTCAATGATATGAGAGCGAGGGTGCGCGAAGGCGATGAAAAGTTTTGAGCACGAAGGCGAGGGCAAGCGAGGATAATGGACAACTCCTATCGCGAGGGTGAGGGTCCGCGAGGGCGAGGAAAAGCTTCGACGAAAAGGGCGAGGGTGTGCGAGGGCGAGGAGAAGCTTCGCAAGCGAGGGTGGAGGGTGCGCGAGGGCAAGGACAAGCTTCGATGGCGAGGGTGAGGGTGCGCGAGGGCGAGGAAAAGCGCGCGAAGGCGATGGACAATTCCATTCGCGAGGGCGAGGGTGAACGAGGGCGAGGGCCAACTGCTACTGCGAGGGCGAGTGTGAGTGAGGTCGAAGTAAAATGAACATCTATGCTTCTGACACAAGTGACACCCAATCACCTGACCACGTTCGAAGTCCGTGAGTTCCGCGGAGCGCTCCATTCTCCTTTCTCACGATGTCTAATGACTACTAAGGTCACTGATAATGAGTACCTGGCAGTAGGTGGCAGCTCAATGTACCTAATATGAAAAACGTATGTTTTTTGGGTGTCCGGATACTTTTGATCACAGTGTATGTAGTAGCCAAACTACATTTTGTATTTCAGAAGTACGAACATTAAACATATTCTTTACCTTCATCGATCAATATTAAGAAATTTGCAAATACTCTCTCTTCAGAGTTTCCGTTACATTTCACAAAATATTTTTGACCGTAAAACGATCAAAATTAAAATCTTCTTTATGTGGTCACATACAGAATAAAATTACAAAAGTTTACAATTATTACTGGAAATTGATGCTGTTACCCATTTCGAACATTTTTAAATCACATAGTTTCTAACGTATTAAAATTTCATTTCTTACATATAGTATGAAACGTAAAAAGTTGTAAATTTTTATAACTTTTCTCAAAGTGGATTTGTGTACAGCAAAGGCAGTTTTGTAACTTTAACAGAAAGTCCAAAATAAGCCTCTTGAAAACAGCTTTTATTTGTAAAAGAATAGAGAATGATCACTTTCGGTTGTTGCAATAGTCTGTGCAAGCAGCATGATAAAAATTCAACATAGCATAACAAGAACAGCTGTTTCTCTTATTTGTAAATAAATAAATAAATGAATAAATAAATAAATAAAGGAAAGAAGGAAGCTTGATAAGGTGAGTGTAGGGGCGCCGAATTCTACTTCGCCCCTGGAGCCGAAATCTCTAGGTACGGCTGTTTTTCATCCACCTCCTAAACATTTGTATTGTTTACTAACACTTATCGACTCGACTGTGATATTCCTCATTATTGTAATATATATATATATATATATAATTTTTCGAACTTTTAATATTCTCTTTCACCGGACGCAAATTCTTATTAATTAATACACTGAGAAAAGTCCGTTATCCGGACAGCGGTATATTGTACAATTATACGGAATCATTATGTTTACTACAGAAACCTGCACGGAGCATACGTTATCCATATGCTACAGACTTTCCCCGCTTAGATGTTACATCATGCCGTTGCAGGATGTATGACATCTAACAGTCTTCCATATATTACATACGTATGTATACGTATGTTACATACGCCAGTTGTATGCTACATGCGTATATCTGTATGTGAGATCCTGACCACCTATATACAGTTCTTTCGTTCGTACAGAAAGTACGTTTATTCGAAACATGTATGCGGAAAGTATGTATAAAATGTACTTTTTCCAGTTATACATTTGCTGTACGTTAAGTCCTAAAACTACATGATTTACACATGTAACCTACGTTTTTAAGTACGCCACATACATTTTTTCTGAGTATATAATTTCACAATACGCCCTATGTCCGCCTCTCATGTTAGTGTATAAGATATAAGAAATTTACAGCATTCAATGTAAGGTCTACTGAAAAGCTTTTGACACAGTAAGCAGACACTTATGATCGATGTAAACCAACTTTTAAATTAAAAAATGATTGATTCAAATGACTGGACCAAACCACATGTTCAAATTAAATATAACAAATTTGGTGTTTTTTAAAAATAATTTAGTTAATTGTAAACAAATTAATTTAAGTTGTTGGCCAATGTAATGACTATTAGTGAATATTCTACGTTTGAACGCATCGTTGGATGATTAACAGTTAATGAAAATATAATGAAACTAATTGTAAATCTGAAGTGAAGTGATTCAAATAAAAGCGTATAGATCTAATTAAATACTACTAAAATTATTCCTCAATAAAGTCTTAAAATTCACTTAAATTAGGAATATTATTAACAAATGTGCTGTCCATCGGCGATTAGGGGCGTGAAGGTAATTGCTGCCCCCACTTTTTTGGCTTTACACTATAACCTAATTACATGCCCTCTTACTATTAGTAGTGTTTTGTCCCCCTTTTTAGTGTTCATACCCAATTGCCGTCACTGGTACTTTCCATTGCAAGTGAATAGATCTGTGTTTTTGCGCAACTACAATTGATTACGGAAAGTAAGAAATTTAACGCTTGATTAGAATTATTATAGTTATTTAGTATACTAAATATTAAATTTGTCTTTTAAAAAAAAAAAAGGTTTGCACGTGTATGTTATATGGGAACATAAGAAACTGCAAATAATAAAATGTGGAATTGTTACAAATGATTATAGCTGTTTCATGAATTTGGTGTAGCTATGATATTTGGCATATTATCACGAAGCTTTACCATAATATAGACCTTAATTTATTTAATTTCGAACTTAGTCAAATTCGGTCCAAACATTAGCTATTCACAACACTCTATTCTCCAATTCAGCTCAGATTAGGTTATTTTCAAACAAAGTTAAACTATTCTGAACGACTGGTTTGTTTAAATTTACCTGTTGGTACAAACATCCAACTGCTTATTAAAATTAACTGAGCTACCCAATCTTAGTTCAGATTTCTTTTTCAAATGAAGTTTAAACTGTTAACTCATTAAAGACACTGAACCAAATCCATTCGTTCGTTTAAATTTATTATTATTATTATTATTATTATTATTATTATTATTATTATTATTATTATTATTATTATTATTATTATTATTATTATTATTATTATTATTACATTTGATTCACAACTTATGAACCAATGATTTGAAGCAATCTATGTCGGAAGAGTTTTCATTTACTGGTTGAGAAAATAAACAGATTTGTTTTATTTTAAATTTTCATTTTTCTCAGTGTAAAGATCCATCGAATTGTATGTTTTTAATACTCATAGTTCTTGTATTCATTGAATAAGACATATTTCACTGTAAGAAAGCGTAGTTATAAGGAATTAAGCAGAAAGTAAAAAGAAAAATGTAAACAAACTTGTATGTTATACGAAACTGAAAACAATTAAATATCAATTAATTTCGAAGCTCTAGTAGTAAAAATGACAATAAAATAACACTATTAAGTAAGAAGTTGTGTCAATTATTATATAAACTCTCCTGACACTGATGGACATGCTACTTATAAACATAATAAAACGATTAAGTTGAGTTGATTTTGAATTTAACGTCCCTTTCAGCAGCGAGGCTATATGAGACGAGACCTACTGATTAACGTGGAATCTGAACCACATGAGCTCCCACCGGGAAGCGAACCTGGATCTCCCACGCCATGAGAAGTGAGATCCAAACTGCGTGAGCTTCTGCCGAGAATCGAACAGGATGCCCTGCGCCGGAGAAGCTTACGCTGACCATATAGCCACGGAGGAGCTCTCATTTGCGAATTCTAATTAGAAAGTATTGGATTTAAATACCTTTTTCTCTGTGCACTCAAAATTAATTATAAATTCTAATTAGAAAATATTGTATCGTTTCGTGCAATAGGAAATAGTTTAGCCGAAATCGTATTTGGTATGGAAAGACTGAAACTAGATTGGAATGATGATTTCTGGTGAGTCTACCAGCAAACCTCAGCAACGATTCGCGAGGACAACACAAGAACAGGTTTTCTCTTCTGAAAACAATAAGACCAGACCAGGGAGAAGGCCGTGGAAAGAGCAAGAGACCACCTGCTGCTCGAAAACCCTTTTATCTGAGCCGTTTTTACGCGCCGTATTTACGCTCGAAGTTAAAAGCAGCCAGACTTTTCAAGCGTATAAAAATTCGGTACGTAAACGTACGCCAGGTCCCATACACTAACGTATTGACAGCTGCTAACAAGACTAGCGCATGAAATTTTATGGCTACGACTGAAAAATACGTCAGTGTATGGCTGATGTAACGCTGTAGCAGGTGTACACGGGCCCTCCGCACACACTTCAATCTAACACGATTCGTAAGACGATTGCGAATTGTTTATTTCACAGTTGACGGGTGCGAGATGGAATCTGTGGACCATATCACGTTGAGTCCGGGGATTTTCTTGGCACGCCAATCGACGGATCTCTCTTAGCACTACAGGTATCACTTTGCTTGCAGCGTTTCTCCTGGCGATTTTTGCGGGTGAATGTTTCACAAAGGGAGCCTGTTGTGTGTAACAGGCCAAAATAGCTTTCACAGTCGTCATCTCGAGTGTTAACCTTTCTCCCGACATTGTTTCACAATATGTACGTAGGAAAACTTAGCATGGAAAAGTCCATTACGTAAACCTTACAACACCGGTATATTTTCGGCGTTACTTGCTAACATTTGATAACACTCACGCACCTACAAGATCAGACACAACACTGCTCCCACCAGCAAACCCATAATTCCAGCATGATACGCCAGGTGACACCTATGGCAGAACCGAATCGAAAATGGACGGATATACAGCGAACAATCGTGTATTTGATGTAATGTTCTATATTACATAACCGTATGATACTTATAATTTTCTTACATCCAAATTCTTTGCAATAGAACGCAGATTCTTTGTTGAAAATACGTAATTTTTCTTAAACAGGATTCGAATCTGTAAAATGAAAATCTGCATGCAACTCCGTTATGCTAACCACTACACCAAGAAAACTTTACTCTAGAAGTTGCCCATCTGTGTATATTATTAGTAGAGACCGGATGTTAGGCAAAATGCCTATTCTTTAATATTAAAGATATGATCAAAAATAACGTTTTAAAATTTATATGGGGGGTTATAGTTTCGATTTAAGCCAATTTTATTTTGCCTATTTTGCCTATTTCGACCTTTACTGCCTAAATAATTGCTTTAGTGCCTAATGTTCCCTATTCTATGCATTAAAAAAAATAAGCCTTCATTGGGAAAATGTATAATTTATATAACATAAATAATACATACATATATACGTATATTAGGTGTTTGTAAACACAAGCACATGGTACGTTACACGTTTACACAGGGTGAATTTCAAAGATGTGCACATACTTCCGAGGTGATTAATGATATCAAAAGAAGACAAAAAGTCCTGTTGCATGTGCAATTCCGCGTCGTGTACGAGTGACAGGGGTGCCAACTTGGAATCGAAAATCGAATCCTGACAATTGGAGCGGAACAGACAGATGTGCACATACGTTGGGAGGTGATTCGTGACTTGAAAAGAAGACAAAAAGTCCTCTTGAATGTCACGAATCACCTCCCAAAGTATGTGCACATCTTCCAGGTTCACCCAGTATATATGGAATCCATAACAAGCTTCGTTTTTATATATACAACAAAAGAAAATATTGACAAAGAAGTATGTTTCTATATTCTTTGAACATTATTTATGATTAGAATCTATTTAATGGTTTTCAGTATTTATCTTCATTATTTCGAGCTACATTTTAGTGCCTATTTTACTGCCTATTTTTTAAATTTTTAGTGCTTATTTGCCTGCCTATTTTCTAGGTTTTTAGTGCCTAAACATCCGGTCTCTAATTATTACCTTGCTGATGTACATCTCGTAGAAGCATGAATTTTGTATCACCAAGTAAAGCATATTTTGTTTTCATTTGTCTTTTGTCAGATTTTATTATTATTATTATTATTATTATTATTATTATTATTATTATTATTATTATTATTATTATTATTATTATTATTATTATTATTATTATTATTATTTGTATACAGCAATAACATATTTACTTGACTGCAACGTCCATATAGCCAATGTCTCTGCTGCAAATGCTCATGTTACTCTATAGCAGAACGGAAATAAAATAGATTTACCTGTGAGCACAGATCTGAGGGACGTAAGGATTTTAGTCTTATTTTCTTGCGGTCTAGGTTTCCATGGCCAGAAGTGTACAAAAGGATAGACGTGTGGAGTAGAGGCTTGTTCCTTACTTCTGTAACTAACGCTTGATCTTGAGCGGCAATAGTCACTTCAGGCCTCCCAGTTTTTCGCCGAGACGTGAGCCATTTACACATTTTTCATGACACTGAATCCATTTCTTGACTGTTTACTTGCTGCAGCCCAGATCTCTAGCGATTCGAGGGACAGTTTGTCCCATTGTTGTTCAGACTATGATTTATCCTTGGATAGCAGCACTCAGTTCTCCACAACCTTCAGAGCAAGGCATTTGGACAGTCTTAGAAATTTGCCGCTCAAGATCAAGCGTTAGTTACAGCAGCAAGGAACAGGCCTCTACTCCACACACCTATCCTCTCGGACAAAGCCAGGTCATATAATTGTTCCCACAAAGCAATAAGGAAAAGATTATAGGAGGCTGGTCTATACTGTCAAGACGTGCTACGAAGACTCTCCTCACTGAAATTCACAAAGAATGGAATGGCTACAGAAGAATATAACCCAACCTCAATCATATTGGGACTTAGTTATCTAGACCGATGAGGTTTTCAAGTCTGAGCAGCAAGACAGTTATATTGTATAGACCACGCGCAGCCAGATATGGCGGAACAAAAATTATCTTCAGGACGAATATAAGCAAACTTCTGGATATATATGACGGCTACTGGTCCTAGAGATTTAGTTACAGTGCTTACAAGAATGAACAGTAGTGTTTACGTTAATATCCTCGAAAATACGCTTTCCTTAGAAAGAAACTTCCCCAAACAGAAGGTGTGTGTACTTATGCATGACAACAGTGCTGTTTACACTTTTCGGCAAATACGAAAGTTGCTAAGTGAACAACCGGAGATTTGTAAAAAGTGGCGCCGTCTATCCAGGCCTGTAGCCAACCCAAAAATGTAGGGGAGGCCGGTAGAAGTTAGGGAGGCCGACCCAACCATATTATAATTCATTTGCAAGCCTACCATGAAAATTTTATGGGGGCCAGTGAAAATTTAGGGGAGCCCGGCCCACCCTAGCTCCTTCCCCCTTGGATACGGACCTGCCTCTATCCCCAAATTAGAACCCAATTGAATATTTGTGGGTCTATATTATTGAAAAATGCAAAGAGAGGCGTCAGGACAGAGACCAAACGTTTCTTCAAAACCATGTTATGAAATTGTGGCAACATATCGTCCTATTGCTCGACAGTTGTATCTAATATTCCCTGTTGGCTTCAAGAAATAATTGACTTTGGAGGTGACTACACGAAGTACTACTGTATTAATTTTGTGTAAACATTGTTCCATTTATTTATTGTACTTTCTCAAGAGTAAGTCATTCTTTCTTTATCTTTTATTGTTTGCTAACTTATTTGATACGTTAAAACGTAAGGGAAGGGTAGTATATTTCGAAAAGTAACTGTGAATTTACTTTGAACGTGTTTGAAAACGCATTCATTTATTATTCTAACCCGTATATCACTCCTAATATTACTTTCATTTCAGGTCATTGTTGACTTAATTTCACGTCTCTAATCAAAGTATTCCGATCTTATTTAACGATGCTTTTCCTTTTGGTTGTTTAATTTCTGGATTCAAGTATTATTTTAATTCCAATAAATAAAACACATTTTCTTTATTGTCACTTCTTTAGTTGAGTTCGAATTTGAGAAAAATGTAGTATAATCTAATTTCTTCATTCTTCATATAATGTAGTAATAACATAACATTAGTATGATTTTACTTCTCATTTGTTCAGTCGATTAGTGAGAACTTAGATCCTATCGAACATTAAACCTGGTAATTCTTTACGCAATGACAAGTGCAATATGCATTTTAACTCTTCTTTATCCTCCACAATAACAATCTAATGCTTTGTATTAGTTAAAAAATAAAGCAACGACAAGTTTGCTAAGAAGACCTTTTGTTCCATACAGGTCAAGAAATAAAATTAGGCATACACGTGTTAAAATATTTCGAATTCTTAACCTAATGTTATTAAATTTGTCACTATAAGTTCGGAAGAAAGAGGGAAGCACGAAGTGCAAAAATTTATAATAATTTACTTAATACTGATTGTCATTAAAATTGTGTATGTTTATTTCTGAAAAAGTATAATAAACCTAGAATATTGTTAGTAGTTAACATGTTTCTAATTTTAGATTCGAACTTGAAAGTTACAACTTAGACAGTGGCGTGTCGAAAAGTCAGGGCGTTAATGGGAGTTGTAACCCCTCCCATTGAGTCTTTTATATTCTATTGAAATGAAAAGCATTTCAATTTTCTTAAATCTTGGAAAAGCAACAATCTATGTGTGTGGAGGATGGATAATTTATACTACGACTTATAAAGCTAACCAAGAAAGTTCTGTCGCTTTTTGTGGAGGTCTGTGTTCAATTGGTCCACACGCCGTGAGTTGAATGCGAATAGAGATAAGGCCAGGGTCTGTTGTTGGTATACCCAACATACTACCTGGTTGTGGCAGTTCAGTTACACCATGAACTTGCGTAAGGACAGAGTGAACATGGAACCTCCACAGAGCGTCATATGGGCGTGTGTGCAGCACGAGTTCAAACTGGGGTCAAACGCCGCTGCAGCGAGGCAGAAGATATGCCAAGCCTTTGATGAGGGTGTCATAACTACGCGGACAATGCACAGGTGGTTTAACAAGTTTAAGGACGGCGACGAAACACTTGAAGACGCACTATGTGCTGAAGACCAACACATGTACGAAATGAAGATCTTCAGGCAGCAATTGAGGCGAACGATGGCCAGACATGTGATGAATTGGGACTACAATTTAGTATGAGTGGAGAAGCCATTCGGAAGCACCTCCATCAACTTGGGAAGCATCAACATCAAGTTGTGTCGATGGGTCCCACATGATTTGTCTCCGGACCAGAAGGCATGCGAGCAGACACCTGTGTTTCTTGCTGTCTCGTCTGAGGAAGGAGCCATTTCTGGTCAGGGTGTTAACGTGCGATGAGAAGTGGGTCCTGTACGAAGCTCCACGGCGCCGTCATCATTGGTCAGCATCCAATGAACCGCTTCCCAAACAGCCGAAATTAGCACTGCACCAGAATAAGGTTCCTCCGTGTGTTTGGTGGACTGCTCGCGGCATCGTTCTTTGAAAACTGTTACCAGCGGGATCTGCTTTGCTTACAATTTTCTTATTTTGCTTTATTTTTCTCGAAAGTTATATTATTTATTACTCCACTGTTTTGTTAAAGAAAGTACCAAGAAGCAATATTATATGAAGAATACTGAGATATTAGTGAAAATATGAAAGTTATAATATATGCTTTTTTTCTCTTTGCGGATAGGGTACTATGGGATTTCGCAAAACTCCCATTTTTAAACATTTCCAAAATATGTGTTAAGAAAGTTTTAAAGAGTGTTATAGGTATGTGTTTACCGAAAATCACAAGTCGGTACCCCTAACGGTTACAAAAATATGAGGAAATAAAAAGCGACACTATAGATACGTGGGGTTTGCGTGCTAGACAGTACAATTTAAAAAAAAAATAAATGACTGTTGAGACCTAACAACAACTCTAAGAAAACTTAGGCCTATAATCTGACAATTAGACATGACGCAAGGAGAAAAATCAGCTAAGTTTTCATCAGATTAAACTGACAAACGTAATTTTGGCAAATACAGCCATGTAAATAAATATTGCTAAATGCGCGAAGAATGTTGAAGGTACGCTGAGAAAAAAATTGTGGGTGGCGTACTTAAAAAGGTAGATTACATGCGTAATTCCTGTAGTTTTTGGACTTAACGTACAGCAGACGTATAACTGAAAACGCATGTTTTATAATACTTTCCGTACAAGTGTTCCGTCTATACGTACTTTCCGTATGAAACAATATAAGCGGTCAGGATCTCACATACAAATGGACGTATATAATATACAGCTGAGGAATGTAACATAAGTATATGCATGTGATATACGGAAAACTGTTAGATGTCAAACATCCTGCAACAGCATGATGTAACGTCTAAGGGCAGTGCATATGTAGCATATAGATATGTATGCTCCATACTGGTTTCTGTAGTAAGCAAGAGGATTCCGGATATTTGTGCAATATACCGCTGTCCGGAGAACAGATTTTTCTCAGTGTAGATTGTAACATTGATTTAAATAAATCGAGATTATTTGTTTATTGTTTTCCCGCAAAGCATTTTTATAAGATGTCATCATGAGTTTTTTAAGCGATTCTTTTGTAGTTCGATTGTTAATATCTTCAGTCCGTACAATTAATTGCAGGGAACGAAGAGAAAAAGGTAGTTGCAGCTTAGGGAAGTTTCGTGTATTATACTCAGTGATTTATCTACACCCCCTAACACACCCAGCACCCCCTAAAGTTTTCGAACACCCCCCAATTAGGGGGTGCAATACTAAAAAGATTCATTCTCGTTCTGTCTAAAGGCCCTCCAGAACTTTGTAGAAAATATTTTAAATGATTTTATCTTTAGGCAGAACGGGAATAGTATTAGAACAGTGTTTCTTTTTCTGCTAGCCAAAAGGGCTAGCCACCTTTAAGAGGGTTATGCCCTCTGCTAGGAATGAGGTGTAGTAATAGGATAGGCTAAGGTTACTGTGGTTGGGCTAAGTGTTAAATATTTAATATTAAATATTTATTAAATATTTATTAACTTCAAATTGTCAAATTAATGAAACATGATGACTTAAGGAACTTTGATCCTTAACATTTGGTGAGGTGAGAAACAACAAGTTAAATATACAAAATAACACAATGATTAGATATACGTGAAAACGTGCATTGAAAAAATGTGAGTGAAATATAAGAATAGAAATAATAATACAACACATTTCAAAATATATCAATAAGTATGAAAGATGAGGCGAAGTGAAATACACAATACAACACTTTAGGTTATGTTAGTGAGACAGATGAGCTTATTCTTCAGCCTAGGGGCTGCTCTAGGCACTGATGAGAACATGGGGAGCCCAAGTTAATAAACAACGGTAATCACTGTGCGGGAAATGATGGATGGATGAGAGGAAGATGATCGTGAACAACATATTCTGAAATGAATCGCAAGGTTGGGTCTGGGGGTTGAAGCGTGTAGTGATATAATGTAAAAAGTAGAGAGAGTGGTGGATAATAGTAAGTGTAAGGTGTGGGATGAACTGCTAAATAATGCATTGTATCTTGAAGTAATGGGTGGCGAGTTTGAAAGCGTTTAGAGATGTATGATAGCCGCAGTTTTTCAAGGTGAAATTTCAGAATTGGAAAAGTAATATGGCGGTAAAGTTCCTGCGTAGAGATAGGGAGCTTAATGCGATAACCTGTACGGAAAGCGTGGCGTTCTAAGATGAAAAGTTTATGATAGCACTGAGGTCGGGCGGCTATCCAGGCAGTGAAACCATATGTCAAAACAGGTCGGAGGAAAACTTTGTAGATGTTGAGGATTGTGTGTGGCTTCATACCCCAGGTAGTACTAGTAAGGCGTTTCAAAAGATTGATGCGATTATAGGCTTTAGTAGTGACTGTTTTCAGATGTTGCGACCACGTAAGATGGCGATCAAAGGTAATTCCCAGATACGTTACTGTATTTTTGGCCTGAAGCGGCACGTGATCAACATGGAGAGATAAGCGACGTGGGTTTCTGCGAACTCTGGAAGAGCGTCGTGGAGGTAAGAAGACCATGGCCTCTGTTTTGGTTGCGTTAATAGTAAGTCTCCAGTGAATACATGTGGTACTCCTTCTAAGTTACAGGTTCGGAAACAAGACGGTGTGCCCTCATAAGAAAGTTTCTAAATTGGATGCAGCTAACGAATTTGATAATCTAAATACCAATGAAAGGTATTCAGACGTGAATGAATCATACATCCAATGTATTTTCGTACATCTAATGTTACCTGTAGATTCCGGAGAACATTGATTTACAGATACATCATTTTTTTCTTTAAACTTTCTGGCAATAAATCCCTTACACAAATATAGAAATCAATAGAATAAATAATTGTTATTTATATCTTTAGATTATCATTTGTGGTTTAAAATTACACAAAATTATTTTCTAAATTATTTAGTAGTTTTGTTTTAAGAATACACTCTATATTACACACATTTTCTTCTTTTTTAAACTTAATTACAAGAAATTTTCAAAGATTATTTATGTCAGAGAGACAATTTTATAACATAAACATGAGGTACGTAACAAGTAGTAAACTTAAATCCAACAGCACAGATAGACATAACATCGGCATATTGAATAAACATAAACCAAACATTCAAACGTTAACATTGAAATAAAATGAACAAAACTGAAACGGACCGTTACAGGTTGCGACGGGCTTCAGAAAAAATTGTAGTGAACAATAAGAAAATACAATTTTTTACATAAACAGATTTATATACTAATGCTCAGGTCGATCATTATTACATTCTGGAGGGTAACGGCTCAAAACATCTGCTATGACGTTATCTTTTCCAGTAATGTGTTCGAACACTAAATCGAATCTTTGCAACTTTAAAATCAGTCTGGTAGTTCTAGGTTCTAGGTGCTTCAACGTAAATGCATGGGTTGCCGCAGAGTTATCACAATGGACAATAGTCCTTCGTCCTAAAAGATAACTTTGAAAATGTTCACAAAGATACAGAATAGCTGAGAGTTCTAATTGAAACACTGAGAGCCCTTTATATTGAGCCAAGTATCCTGCCAAATTTTCAGAACTGGCATCACTAAAAAGACGAAATGGTAAGGAAAGTCCGGCTGTCCTAACGCTGAAGGTTCACTTGCGAGAACTCGTAGTTTCATAAAAGAATTCATTGCAACTTCATCCATAACAAAAGGTTTGTTTTTCTTCAATAAATCGAAGAGAGGAGCAGATAACTTCGAAAAATCTTTGATATGCTTATGGCGCCAACCTACGAGCCCAAGGAAGGAGCTTAAGTGTTTCTTATTCTTAGGGATCGGAAAACATCTAATCGGTTCATTAGATTTAGGGTTAACTTTTATCTCATTCCCATTGACGATATGTCCTAAGAAATTGACCTCTTTCAACAAAAATTTGCACTTTTGATAATTTAATGAGAAATTTGCCTTTTCAAATATGTTGAATACTGCCTCTAAAGGCACAAAATGTTACTCCAAAGACGACGAAAAACACAAAACATCATCTAGGTACACAATCACATAAGATCTTGTTGACATATCGAAGAATCGATTCATTGTTTCCTGAAACACAGCTGGTACAGATTTTAAACCCATAGGAAGTGCGAGCATGCCGTATTGTTGTCCTAAATAAACAAAGCTGGTACAAGGACGTGAAGAAGGATGCAATCGAATACCATAGTAGCCAGAGGTACAATCAAAGGATGTAAAATAATTTGCTCCGGATAAACGAAATAATAGATCATTAATGGGTTCAACCTGAATCTTGGGAGAAATTACTTTCAAATTTAATCCCCGCAAGTCCAAGACTGGTCATACTCCTCCATTCGCCTTTCGGACCCAATGAATGGGATTTCGGTAAGGGGACAATCTTTCCTCCGCTATACCATGTTTCACCCATTTGTTTAATTCTTTCTCGAATTCTGCTCTCATAGCCTGAGGAATGTTATATATTCTTCCTACGACAGGTTCATTGTCGGTTAGTTCAATCTTATATAAATTTGTTTTTATAGGACGTGGATAATCGGTAAAAAGGTGACGATATCTCACAAGTAATGTAAATAATCTCTGTTTAGTTTCCTCATCTATATCAGTTCTGTCATAAATAAATGTTCGTAATTCACCTTCAGAGATACTAGGTTCTGGTGGAACTTCTCTATCTAAATTGTCAAAGATTTCACTTCTTTCTAATTTATCCATAGTATCAGCGTCAGTTATCACAGAGAGGCAGACACAAGCTGGTTTATTTAAAGTCAGAATAATCGAAATTCCTTTGCTATCAGTCAGACTTAAATGTTGCTTCTCTATATTTAGCACGGCATGAAATTTCTGTAGAAATGGACTCCCAAATAATGTCTGGACGCATCGATTTTACTACAAAGACAGGGACTTCAAATAAATGGTTATTAATATTAAAAGTTAATAATTGTCTGCCCTTAACTGGAAAGTTTTCTTTTCCGGCAAATGCTTTCAATGTAATTTCTCCATATGGCTTTAGTTTCGCAGATGGAAATTTTTGTTGAATCTGTTTCCAAATTCGGTCACTGATTAAATTTAACTTCGCTCCAGAATCAATAATAGCAGTAAGGTTTAGTGTTCCTAAACTGCAGGAAATAGAAGGGGAAGGATAACAATATTCATCTTTAGTAATAAGAGATTCTTGATCCAACTCATCTATAACGAAAGAAACTGTATATTTTAAGTTAGTTTCGGTATCGTCCAGCTTATCAGAATTACTATCACAGGATCTCGCAATGTCATACTTTCGCATTAAATCTTCAAGTTTAGCATCTGAACAATGATACAACTTTAAATTCTTAAAATTGTGGGTTCCGAGGTTTTGTCCTCTTAGAGTTCTTAAAACTGCACAATTTTTCAATATCCTGACTATAAGATAAAGTCCAACATATGTATTGGCATATTTATGCGTGCGATGTATATTAGCAACTGATGGAGTATGAGTTTTTATCATCACCAGATCGTTCTCATGTAACTGAGTTTGACGCGGATTCTGGGGTGGATGTTCTTTTTTATAATTAATCTCAATTAGCAACTGTTTATCTTGGGGCTCCATTTTTGATAACTCCTGAGGCCATGGAAAATTTCTTTTAAAGGAATCGGTTGCCGAATATGAGAGAAATAACTCGGATGGACTCCGATTAATCGCTGAACACAGAGAATTATTCAAAAGATCCTGAACTTCTTCAATCGATTTACTCCATTTAGTGTGATCATTCTCGCATTTCACTCGTAAAAGACGATTTAATTCACGATGTCTGCGCTCTACTAATCCATTCGCATGTGGAGAATAGGCAGAAGATGTATGAGGCTGAATGTTATGCATTTTGCAGAATTCTCTCCATGTTTTCGAAGTAAACTGACTCCCTTTGTCTGTAATGATATCGCGTGGATACGGAAAATTATGAAAGTAAGCTCTCTCTAACACTTGAATTATTTCTCTAGTATTAGCTTTTCTTAACGGATAGAAACTGATAAATCGAGTATATACGTCAATGATTGAAAGTATGTAATAATAACCATAACTACCAGGAAGTTTACCCACTAAATCTATACAAAATTTTTCATGGGGTTTTTCTGCATCGATATGGTAATTTTCGCTCATTATCTTTCGGTTTCTAAATTTGGTATGAGCACACTTTAAACAGTCATTTATACAAGAGGTAATATCTCTTTTCTGTCCTCGCCAGAAGAAAATTTTCCTAGTAAAAGCAAATCTTTTTTTACACCAAAATGACCTCGTTCATGAATTTTAGTTACAACCTCTTTAGCCAAGGATTTTGGTATCACCAATAACCAACGAAACGTTTTGCCGTCTTTTACAAAAACCAAGACTTCAATTACAGTAATATTGTTAATATTTCGGTTGTTTTCTAGTAAATCAATAAATTTCTTACAATAAGTGTCTTGCTTCTGATGTTTAAAAATTTTGTCTGCTGAAATAATCTCATTTTCTTCCTGGAATACAAAATTTAGTGATTTAGATTCTGTTTCCAAAGAAGGGCAAAGTCCTGTATCATCGCAACCCTCTCCCCCTTCTAGATTGAGTTGCGAGACTCGTTTCCCATTATAGTTTCATTAGGTGAAACAGCCAAGTTAACTTCTTGAGTAACTACTAAGTTAGCAGTATCTGTTTGTGTCTCAGCAGTTCTTTGGTTTCGTCGATTTCGTATAAAAGGTCTTCTTCTTCCATACTATATCCCTGATCCACCCGGGACTCTATCATTATTTCTACCATAAGGCTGGGGATTATTTCGTATATTCCAACTAGAAGTATTATATGTTTGGATTGCGTTTTCATTTCGATCGGTCTGCTGATTCACCCGCGCAAGTCGTACATAAGGTTTCGCGTTGTTATTGGATTGGTTTCTAGCAGGATTGTTTTCACCAGAACTAATACTTGAAAGTCTCAATAGTAAATCCTCTACAGAAGTAACTGGAACAACTATCAGCAAACGGGATTCATCTCGTGGTAGACACGTTAAAAGCAGATCAACCAGTTCTTTCTCGTTGTATTCTTCTGCCACGCTGTTATATCTCTACCAAATGCCACGCAAACTCCATTACTGACGGGTACTTTAACCTGTCATACCTGGTGAAAAGCAATTGACGCTTTTGCTCACGCTCCAGCACCGGTGACATGTATTGAGCCTTGAAGTATTTTACAAAATCCTCGTATGTCAAGATGTCTTTGGAGATACTACGAAACCAACCACTAGCGCCACGCATTAAACACTGAGGTACTAAAACAAGCTTATCTTCATTGGATAAATTAAAAATTTTGGAATACCTTTCGAACTCATCCAAAAATTTTCTGGCAGTTCCAGGGGTCAATTGACCTCCAAAACCAGGAAAACTCTGTATATCTTTTGGTTTTAATGTATTTCCTTTAATTTGTAGTTCCTTTGGTAAGACGCTAATTCTGTTTATATTAGAGTTAATACGATCAACGTCATTACTATCGTAGTTATTAGCAGGTAATGTCGAAATACAAGGTGACATATTACTGACAGTAGTCACTGTTTAAGTTGTAGTGGTAAAATTTGTAGTCAACGTAGGAACGTGAATTTCGCCTATGTTAAATGGCAGTGATCGTGATGGTTCACAACTTCGACCGACAGTTCCCTCACGCAATTTAACCATTTCAATTTTTAATTCTGTATATTTCATATTAAGATCGGTATATTTCTTTTCCCCATCTATCGTGAATTTACGCAAATTATCTTTCGTAATTGTATTTTCGTCTTATAATGCTTGTAGATCTTTCCGTATTTCAGAGTACTGTTTTCTGTCTTCAACAGCATTTTCCTTTAGCTGTGTTATTTCTACTTCTTGCAGTCTAACTACCGAAATAACAGCCTCAATCTTTTCTTCCATTTGAGTAGTTTCTGTTTTTAAATCTTTGTGCCACTCTTCCCGGATTGTTCTAAACTCCTCTTTCATCTCCGATCTAATAGCTGCTTGCTCCTGTTTCATGTCCATAAACATATTTTCCATTTTACATAATTTCGACAATATTATTTGTAATGTGCTTTCCTGTGTTTGCCCTAATGACGTACTATCACTATTATTATTGTTTTTCTCGACAACGTTTTCATTAGCACCAATCATGTTTGTTTTTGATCGAGATGTATTGACGTTAATAGGGCTATTCAAATTGCTTGACGCGTTACTCCCAGACAAACGCAGGATGGGCACATTTTCGGGTGCACTATTTTCATTTTTGCACTGTGGACATAGCCATTCCACTTCACTGTGACTTAAAGTATCAAAGTCTTCGTTAAGTATATTCATGCAGTCGAAATGATACCAAGACTCACAGCGACTACACATTATAGAATTTACAGTTTCGTCACTTGATGATAAACTAGAACTCGACGCGCAACACGCATACTCACTATTCTGCTTATTAGCAATAGAAAGTTTATCACTTCTCAATGTCATTTCTGTTTTCATACAATACCCCGGAATCCTAAGTAAACACTAGTATAGTATTCAATTAGTTAGAACTTAAACACTTCTTCGACGACAATACAACTCCCGTCTTAGTTTCTTAATCATAAAGTTGTTGCCAAACCAACCTGAAAAGTCCTGTTCACAGTCGCCATTTTGTGGTACCCCTTCTAAGTTACAGGTTCGGAAACAAGACGGTGTGCCCTCATAAGAAAGTTTCTAAATTGGATGTAGCTAATGAATTTGATAATCTAATTACGCTAATCTAAATACCAATGAAAGGTATTCAGACGTGAATGAATCTTACATCCAATGTATTTTCGTACATCTAATGTTACCTGTAAATTTCGGAGAACATTGATTTACAGATACATCATTTTTTCTTTAAACTTTCTGGCAATAAATCCCTTACACAAATATAGAAATCAATAGAATAAATAATTGTTATTTATATCTTTAGATTATCATTTGTGGTTTAAAATTACACAAAATTATTTTCTAAATTATTTAGTAGTTTTGTTTTAAGAATACACTCTATATTACACACATTTTCTTCTTTTTTAAACTTAATTAAAAGAAATTTTCAAAGATTATTTATATGTCTTTTTTCAAGATACAAATTCAAAGACAAAGAATTTTTCAAGATACAAATTTTATAACATAAACATGAGGTACGTAACAAGTAGTAAACTTAAATCCAACAGCACAGATAGACTAAACGTCGGCATATTGAATAAACATAAACCAAACATTCAAACGTTAACATTGAAATAAAATGAACAAAACTGAAACGGTCCGTTACATACGCCAGGTACTGAAACGATCGATAGCAAGCTGGAGGGCGGTATTGATCTGTTGGATGGAGTTTCCGAGTCCAAGGAAAGCCGTGTCATCGGCATATTGAAAAATATGAACGTTATCAGATAGTCTGGGCATGTCAGCGATGTATAAGAGGTAGAGTAAAGGAGATAATGCAGACCCTTGTGGCACTCCAGTAAGTAGAAAGATCGGATGCGATAAACAATCATGAATGGATATGTAGGCGAGACGGTTGGTAATGAAATTGTATATTAGGTGGATGTAGCACATGGGGAGTCGAAACTGAAGAAGTTTGTATATTAGCCCGTGGTGCCAGACTTTATCAAACGCCTTCTCTAAGTCAAATAGGACTAGACAGGATGGTTTTGCAAAATTGTAATGTTGAGTAATAAGTGATGTGAGTCTTAAAAGCTAATCGTTAATAGAAAAAGAGGGTCTGAAGCCGGCTTGTGTGATAGGAATTAAGCTGGGATCGTTTAAGTAGGTATGTAGGCGCTTGACCAGGATGCGCTCCAGGATCTTACTGAAAGTCGAAGTTAGCTGAATAGGTCGATATGATGGAACGTTCTGGGGTGGTTTATTTGGTCTTAGAAACATGAGTG